>NW_027140567.1:2677101-3029099 GCF_036365525.1 Heterodontus francisci
CCCGTGTGTATTAAAACATAAGGGGAACACACTCTCCTCACTTACACTGTTCACCTGGTTAGATGTCCCGTGTATATTAAACCATCAGGGGAACACATTCTCCTCACTTATACTGTTCACCTGCTAACATTTCCCGTGTATATTGAACCATCAGGGGAATACAGTCTCCTCACTTATACTGTTCACCTGGTAACATGTCCTGTTTGTATTAAACCATCAGGGAACTCACTCTCCTCACTTACACTGTTCACCTGGTAACATGTCCTATGTGTATTAAACCATCAGGGGAACTCACTGTCCTCTCTTATATCTTTCACCTGGTTACGTGTCTCGTGTATATTAAACCATCAGGGGAAAGCCCTCTCCTCACTTATACTGTTCACCTGGTAATACGTCCCGTGTATATTAAACCATAAGGGGAACACACTCCCCTCACTTATAATGTTCACCTGGCAACATGTCCCGTGTATATTAAACCATCAGGGGAACATACTCTCCTCACTTATACTGTTCACCTGGTAACATGTCCCGTGTATATTTAACAATCAGGGGAAGACACTCACCTCACTTTTACTGTTCACCTGTTAACATGTCCCGTGTATATTAAACCATCAGGGGAACACATTCTCCTCACTGATACTGTTCACCTGCTAACATGTCCCGTGTATATTAAACAATGAGGGGAACACATACTCCACACTTATACTCGTCACCTTGGGAACATGTCCCACGTATATTAAACAATCAGGGGAACACGCTCTTTTCAATTATACTGTTCACCTGGCAACATGTCCCATGTATATTAAACCATCAGGGGAACACACTCTCTTCACATCTACTGTTCACCTGGTAACATGTCCCGTGTGTATTAAACAATCAGTGGAACACACTCTCCTCACTTATACCTCTCTCCTGGTAACATCTCCCGTGAGTATTAAACAATCAGGGGAACACACTCTCCTCACTTATACTGTTCACCTGGTAACATGGCCCGTGTATATTAAACCATCAGGGGAAAACACTCTCCTCACTTATACTGTTCACCTGGTAACATGTCCCGTGTATATTAAACCATCATGGGTAAGCCCTCTACTCTCTTATACTGTTCACCTGGGAACATGTCCCGTGTATATTGAACCATCAGGTGAATACAGTCTCCTCACTTATACTGTTCAACTGGGAACATGTTCCGTGTACTTTAAACCATCAGTGGAACACACTCTCCTCACTTATACTGTTCACCTGGTAACATGTCCCGTGTATATTAAACCATCATGGGTAAGCCCTCTACTCTCTTATACTGTTCACCTGGGAACATGTCCCGTGTATATTATACCATCAGGGGAACACACTCTCCTCACTTATACTGTTCACCTGGTAACATGTCCCGTGTATTTTAAACCATCAGTGGAACACACTCTCCTCACTTATACTGTTCACCTGGTAACATGTCCCGTGTATATTAAACCATCATGGGTAAGCCCTCTACTCTCTTATACTGTTCACCTGGGAACATGTCCCGTGTATATTATACCATCAGGGGAACACACTCTCCTCACTTATACTGTTCACCTGGTAACATGTCCCGTGTATATTAAACCATCTGGGGAACACACTCTCCTCACTTATACTGTTCACCTGGTAACATGTCCCGTGTATATTAAACCATCATGGGTAAGCCCTCTACTCTCTTATACTGTTCACCTGGTAACATGTCCCGTGTATATTAAACCATCTGGGGAACACACTCTCCTCACTTATACTGTTCACCTGGTAACATGTCCCGTGTATATTAAACCATCATGGGTAAGCCCTCTACTCTCTTATACTGTTCACCTGGGAACATGGCCCGTGTATATTATGCCATCAGGGGAACACACTCTCCTCACTGATACTGTTCACCTGGTAACATGTCCCGTGTATATTAAACCATCGGGGAACACACTCTCCTCACTTATACTGTCCATCTGGTATCATGTCCTGTGTAAAATAAACCATCAGGGGAACACACTCTCCTCACTTATACTGTTCACCTGGTAACATGTCCCGTGTGTGTTAAACCATTAGGGGAACACTCTCTCCTCACTCATACTGTTCACCTGGTGACATGTCCAGTCCGTATTTAACAATCAGGGGAACACACTCTCCTCACTTATACTGTTCACCTGGTAACATGTCCTGTTTGTATTAAACCATCAGGGGAACTCACTCTCCTCACTTACACTGTTCACCTGGTAACATGTCCTCTTTGTATTAAACCATCAGGGGAACTCACTCTCCTCACTTACACTGTTCACCTGGTAACATGTCCCATGTATATTAAACCATCAGGGGAACACACTCTCTTCACTTATACCCTTCACCTGGCAACATGTCCCGTGTGTATTAAACAATCAGGGGAAAACACTCTCTTCACGTATACTGTTCACCTGGTAACATGTCACGTGTATATTATACCATCAGGGGAACTCACTCTCCTCACTTATACTGTTCACCTGGTGACACGTCCAGTGTATATTAAACCATCAGCGGAACTCACTCTCCTCACTTTTACTGTTCACCTGGTATCTTGACCTGTGTATATTAAACCATCAGGGAAACACACTCTCCTCACTTATACTGTTCACCTGTTGACATGTCGTGTGTTTTAATCCATCAGGGGAACACACTCCCCTCACTTATACTGTTCACCTGGTAACATGTCCCGTGTGTATTAAACAATCTGGGGAACACACTCTCCTCACTTATACGGTTCACCTGGTAACATGTCCCGTGTATATTAAACAATCTGGGGAACACGCTCACCTCACTTAAACTGTTCACCTGGTAACATGTCCCGTGTGTATTAAACAATCAGGGGAACACACTCTCCTCACTAATACTGTTCACCTGGTAACATGTCTCGTGTATATTAAACCATCAGGGGAACACACTCTCCTCACTTACACTGTTCACCTGGAAACAAGTCCCATGTGTATTAAGCAATCAGGGGAACACAATCTCCTAACTTATACTGTTCACCTGGTAACATCTCTCGTGTATATTAAACCATCAGGGGAACACACTCTCCTCACTTACACTGTTCATCTGGTAACATGTCCCGTGTGTATTAAACCATCAAGGGAACACACTCTCCTCACTTACACTGTTCACCTGGTAACATGTCTCGTGTATATTAAACCATCAGGGGAACACACTCTCCTCACTTACACTGTTCACCTGGTAACATGTCCCGTGTGTATTAAACCATCAGGGGAACACACTCTCCTCACTTATACTGTTCACCTGGTAACTTGTCCCGTGTCTATTAAAACATTAGGGGAACACACTCTCCTCACTTATACTGTTCATCTGGTAACATGTCCCGTGTGTATTAAAACATCAGGGGAACACCCTCTCCTCACTTATACTGTTCACCTGGTAACATGTCCCGTGTGTATTAAAACATCAGGGGAACACACTCTCCTCACTTATACTGTTCACCTGGTGAAATGTCCCATGCATAAAAAACAATCAGGGGAACAAACTCTCCTCACTTATACTGTTCACCTGGTATCATGTCCCGTGTGTATTAAAACATAAGGGGAACACACTCTCCTCACTTATACTGTTCACCTGGTGAAATGTCCCGTGTGTATTAAAACATCAGGGGAACACACTTTCCTCACTTATACTGTTCACCTGGTGAAATGTCCCGTGTGTATTAAAACATCAGGGGAACCCACTCTCCTCACTTATACTGTTCACCTGGTAACATGTCCCGTGTGTATTAAAACATCAGGGGAACACACTCTACTCACTTATACTGTTCACCTGGTGAAATGTCCCATGCATAAAAAACAATCAGGGGAACAAACTCTCCTCACTTATACTGTTCACCTGGTATCATGTCCCGTGTGTATTAAAACATAAGGGGAACACACTCTCCTCACTTATACTGTTCACCTGGTGAAATGTCCCGTGTGTATTAAAACATCAGGGGAACACACTCTCCTCACTTATACTGTTCACCTGGTGAAATGTCCCGTGTATATTAAACAATCAGGGGAACACACTCTCCTCACTTATACTGTTCACCTGGCAAAATGTCCCGTGTGTATTAAAACATCAGGGGAACCCACTCTTCTCACTTATACTGTTCACCTGGTAACATGTCCCGTGTGTATTAAAACATCAGGGGAACACACTCTCCTCACTTATACTGTTCACCTGGTGAAATGTCCCGTGTGTATTAAAACATCAGGGGAACACACTCTCCTCACTTATACTGTTCACCTGGTGAAATGTCCCGTGTATATTAAACAATCAGGGGAACACACTCTCCTCACTTATACTGTTCACCTGGTAACATGTCCCGTGTGTATTAAAACATAAGGGGAACACACTCTCCTCACTTACACTGTTCACCTGGTTAGATGTCCCGTGTATATTAAACCATCAGGGGAACACATTCTCCTCACTTATACTGTTCACCTGCTAACATTTCCCGTGTATATTGAACCATCAGGGGAATACAGTCTCATCACTTATACTGTTCACCTGGTAACATGTCCTGTTTGTATTAAACCATCAGGGGAACTCACTCTCCTCACTTACACTGTTCACCTGGTAACATGTCCTATGTGTATTAAACCATCAGGGGAACTCACTGTCCTCTCTTATATCTTTCACCTGGTAACGTGTCTCGTGTATATTAAACCATCAGGGGAAAGCCCTCTCCTCACTTATACTGTTCACCTGGTAATACGTCCCGTGTATATTAAACCATAAGGGGAACACACTCCCCTCACTTATACTGTTCACCTGGCAACATGTCCCGTGTATATTAAACCATCAGGGGAACATACTCTCCTCACTTATACTGTTCACCTGGTAACATGTCCCGTGTATATTTAACAATCAGGGGAAGACACTCACCTCACTTTTACTGTTCACCTGTTAACATGTCCCGTGTATATTAAACCATCAGGGGAACACATTCTCCTCACTGATACTGTTCACCTGCTAACATGTCCCGTGTATATTAAACAATGAGGGGAACACATACTCCACACTTATACTCGTCACCTTGGGAACATGTCCCACGTATATTAAACAATCAGGGGAACACGCTCTTTTCATTTATACTGTTCACCTGGCAACATGTCCCATGTATATTAAACCATCAGGGGAACACACTCTCTTCACATATACTGTTCACCTGGTAACATGTCCCGTGTGTATTAAACAATCAGTGGAACACACTCTCCTCACTTATACTGCTCTCCTGGTAAAATCTCCCGTGAGTATTAAACAATCAGGGGAACACACTCTCCTCACTTATACTGTTCACCTGGTAACATGGCCCGTGTATATTAAACCATCAGGGGAAAACACTCTCCTCACTTATACTGTTCACCTGGTAACATGTCCCGTGTATATTAAACAATCAGGGGAACACACTCTCCTCACTTATACTGTTCACCTGGTAAAATGTCCCGTGTATATTTAACAATCAGGGGAACACACTCTCATCACTTTTTCTGTTCAACTGGAAACATGTCCCGTGTATATTAAACCATCAGGGGAACACATTCTCCTCACTGATACTGTTCACCTGCTAACATGTCCCGTGTATATTAAACAATGAGGGGAACACACTCTCCTCACTTATACTCGTCACCTTGTAACATGTCCCACGTATATTAAGCAATCAGGGGAACAGGTTCTCTTCACTTATACTGTTCACCAGGTAACATGTCCCATGCATTTTAAACCATCAGGGGAACACACTCTCTTCACATATATGTTCACCTGGTAACATGTCCCGTGTATATTAGACCATCAGGGGAACACACTCCTCCTCACTTCTACTCCTCACCTGGTGACACGTCCCGTGCGTGTTAAACCATCAGGGAAACACACTCTCCTCACTTATACTGGTCACCTGGTAACAAGTCCCGTGAGTATTAAACAATCAGGGGAACACACTCTCCTCACTTATACTTTTCACCTGGTAACATGTCCCGTGTATATTAAACCATCAGGGGAACACATTCTCCTCACTTATGCTGTTCATCTGCTAACATGTCCCGTGTATATTAAACCATCAGGGAAACACACTCTCCTCACTTATACTGTTCACCTGTTGACATGTCCTGTGTGTATTAAACCATCAGGGGAACTCACTCTGCTCACTTATACTCTTCACCTGGTAACATGTCCCGTGCATATTAAACAATCAGGGGAACACGCTCTCCTCACTTATACTGTTCACCTGGTAACATGTCCCGGGTATATTAAACCATCAGAGGAACACACTTTCCTCACTTATACTGTTCACCTGGTAACATGTCCCGTGTGTACTAAACGATCAGGGGAACACACTCTCCTCACTTATACTGTTCACCTGCTAACATGTCCCGTGTACATTGAACCATCAGGGGAATACAGTCTCGTCACTTATACTGTTCACCTGGTGACATGTCCCGTGTGTATTAAATCATCAGGGGAACACACTCTCCTCACTTATACTGTTTACCTGGTAACATGTCCCATGTATATTAAACCATCAGGGGAACACACTCTCCTCACGTATACTGTTCACCTGGTAACATGTCCCGTGCGTATTAAACCATCAGGGGAACACACTCTCCTCACTTATACTGTTCACCTGGTAACATGTCCCTTGCCTGTTAAACCATCATGGGAACACACTCTCCTCACTTATACTGTTGACCTGGTAACATGTCCCGTGCATGTTAAACCAATTGGGGAACACACTCTCCTCACTTATACTGTTCACCTGGTGACATGTCCAGTGTATATTTAACAATCAGTGGAACACACTCTCCTCACTTATACTGTTCACCTGGTAACATGTCCCGTGTGTATTAAACCATCAGGGGAAAGCCCTCTCCTTACTTATACTGTTCACCTGGTAATAAGTCCCGTGTATTTTAAACCATCAGGGGAACACACTCTCCTCACTTATACTGTTCACCTGGTGACATGTCCAGTCCGTATTTAACAATCAGGGGAACACACTCTCCTCACTTATACTGTTCACCTGGTAACATGTCCTGTTTGTATTAAACCATCAGGGGAACTCACTCCCCTCACTTACACTGTTCACCTGGTAACATGTCCTGTTTGTATTAAACCATCAGGGGAACTCACTCTCCTCAGTTACACTGTTCACCTGGTAACATGTCCCATGTATATTAAACCATCAGGGGAACACACTCTCTTCACTTATACCCTTCACCTGGCAACATGTCCCGTGTGTATTAAACAATCAGGGGAAAACACTCTCTTCACTTATACTGTTCACCTGGTAACATGTCACGTGTATATTATACCATCAGGGGAACTCACTCTCCTCACTTATAATGTTCACCTGGTGACACGTCCCGTGTATATTAAACCATCAGGGGAACTCACTCTCCTCACTTTTACTGTTCACCTGGTATCATGACCTGTGTATATTAAACCATCAGGGGAACACACTCTCCTCACTTATACTGTTCACCTGTTGACATGTCGTGTGTTTTAATCCATCAGGGGAACACACTCCCCTCACTTACACTGTTCACCTGGTGACATGTCCCGTCCGTATTTAACAATCAGGGGAACACACTCTCCTCACTTCTACTGTTCACCTGGTAACATGTCCTGTTTGTATTAAACCATCAGGGGAACTCACTCTCCTCACTTACACTGTTCACCTGGTAACATGTCCTATGTGTATTAAACCATCAGGGGAACTCACTGTCCTCTCTTATATCTTTCACCTGGTAACGTGTCTCGTGTATATTAAACCATCAGGGGAAAGCCCTCTCCTCACTTATACTGTTCACCTGGTAATAAGTCCCGTGTATATTAAACCATAAGGGGAACACACTCCCCTCACTTATACTGTTCACCTGGCAACATGTCCCGTGTACATTAAACCATCAGGGGAACATACTCTCCTCACTTATACTGTTCACCTGGTAACATGTCCCGTGTATATTTAACAATCAGGGGAAGACACTCACCTCACTTTTACTGTTCACCTGTTTACATGTCCCGTGTATATTAAACCATCAGGGGAACACATTCTCCTCACTGATACTGTTCACCTGCTAACATGTCCCGTGTATATTAAACAATGAGGGGAACACACACTCCACACTTATACTCGTCACCTTGGGAACATGTCCCACGTATATTAAACAATCAGGGGAACACGCTCTTTTCAATTATACTGTTCACCTGGCAACATGTCCCATGTATATTAAACCATCAGGGGAACACACTCTCTTCACATATACTGTTCACCTGGTAACATGTCCCGTGTGTATTAAACAATCAGTGGAACACACTCTCCTCACTTATATTGCTCTCCTGGTAACATCTCTCGTGAGTATTAAACAATCAGGGGAACACACTCTCCTCACTTATACTGTTCACCTGGTAACATGGCCGGTGTATATTAAACCATCAGGGGAAAACACTCTCCGCACTTATACTGTTCACCTGGTAACATGTCCCGTGTATATTAAACAATCAGGAGAACACACTCTCCTCACTTATACTGTTCACCTGGTAACTTGTCCCGTGTATATTTAACAATCAGGGGAACACACTCTCCTCACTTATACTCGTCACCTTGTAACATGTCCCACGTATATTAAGCAATCAGGGGAACAGGATCTCTTCACTTATACTGTTCACCAGGTAACATGTCCCATGTATTTTAAACCATCAGGGGAACACACTCTCTTCACATATACTGTTCACCTGGTAACATGTCCCGTGTATATTAGATCATCAGGGGAACACACTCCTCCTGACTTCTACTGTTCACCTGGTGACATGTCCAGTGTATATTTAACAATCAGTGGAACTCACTCTCCTCACTTATACTGTTCACCTGGTAACATGTCCCGTGTGTATTAAACCATCAGGAGAAAGCCCTCTCCTCACTTATACTGTTCACCTGGTAATAAGTCCCGTGTATATTAAACCATCAGGGGAACACACTCTCCTCACTTCTACTGTTCACCTGGTAACATGTCCCGTGTATATTAAACCATCAGGGGAACACTCTCTCCTCACTTATACTGTTCGTCTGGTAACATGTCCCGTGTATATTAAAATATAAGGGGAACACACTCTCCTCACTTATACTGTTCACCTGGGAACATGTCCCGTGTATATTAAACCATCATGGGTAAGCCCTCTCCTCACTTAAACTGTTCCCCTGGAAACATGTCCCGTATATATTAAACCATCAGGGGAAAGGACTCTCTTCACTTATACTGTTCCCCTGGTAACATGTCCCGTGCATATTAAACCATCAGGGGAACACACTCTTCTCACTTATACTGTTCACCTGATGACATGTCCCGGGTATATTAAACAATCAGGGGAACTCACTCTCCTCACTTATACTGTTCATCGGGTAACATTTCCCGGGTATATTAAACAATCAGGGGAACACACTCTCCTCACTTATACTGTTCACCTGGTATCATGTCTAGTGTGTAATAAACAATCAGGGGACACTCTCTCCTCACTTATACTGTTCACCTGGTAACATGTCCTGTTTGTATTAAACCATCAGGGGAACTCACTCTCCTCACTTACACTGTTCACCTGGTAACATGTCCTGTTTGTATTAAACCATCAGGGGAACTCACTCTCCTCACTTACACTGTTCACCTGGTAACATGTCCCAAGTATATTAAACCAACAGGGGAACACACTCTCTTCACTTATACTCTTCACCTGGCAACATGTCCCGTGTGTATTAAACAATCAGGGGAACACACTCTCTTCACTTATACTGTTCACCTGGTTTTCTGTCCCGTGTGTATTAAACTATCAGGGAAACACACTCTCCTCACTTATACTTTTCACCTGGTAACATGTCCTGTGTATATTACACCATCAGGGAAACACACTGTCCTCACTTATACTGTTCACCTGGTAACATGTCCCGTGTATATTAAACCATCAGGGGAAGTCACTCTCCTCACTTATACGGTTCACCTGGTAACATGTCCCGTGTATATTAAACAATCTGGGGAACACGCTCACCTCACTTTAACTGTTCAACTGGTGACATGTCCCGTGTGTATTAAACAATCAGGGGAACACACTCTCCTCACATATACTGTTCACTTGGTTACATGTCCGGGGTTATTAAACAATCAGGGGAACACACTCTCCTCACTTGTACTGTTCACCTGGTGACATGTCCCGTCAGTATTAAACCATTAGGGGAAGACACTCTCCTCCCTTTTCTGTTCACCTGGTAACATGTCCCGTGTGTATTAAACAATCAGGGGAACACTGTCACCTCACTTATACTGTTCACCTGTTGACATGTCCTGTGTGTATTAAACCATCAGGGGAACTCACTGTCCTCACTTATACTGTTCACCTGGTAACATGTCCTGTGTGCAATAAACCATGAGGGGAACACACTCTCCTCTCTTGTACTGTTCACCTGGTAACATGTCCCGTGTATATTAAACCATCAGGGGAAAGCCCTCTCCTCACTAATACTGTTCACCTGGTAATAAGTCCCTTGTATATTAAACCATCAGAGAAAAATCACTCTCCTCACTTTTACTGTTCACCTGGCAACATGTCCCGTGTATATTTAACAATCAGTGGAACACATTCTCCTCACTTGTACTCGTCACCTGGTAACATGTCCCGTGCGTATTAAACAATCAGGGGAACACACTCTCCTCACTACTACTCTTCACCTGGTGAAACGTCCCGTGCGTGTTAAACCATTAGGGGAACACACTCTCCTCACTTATACTGTTCACCTGGTTATATGTCCCGTGTATATTAAACAATCAGGGGAACACAATCTCCTCACTTATACTGTTCTCCTGGTAACATGTCCCGTGTATATTAAACCATCAGGGGAAAGGACTCTCCTCACTTATACTGTTCACCTGGTAATATGTCCCGTGTATATTAAACTATCTGGGGAACACACTCTCCTCACTTATACTGTTCACCTGTTGACATGTCCTGTGTGTATTAAACCATCAGGGGAACTCACTGTCCTCACTTATACTGTTCACCTGGTAACATGTCCTGTGTGCAATAAACCATGAGGGGAACACACTCTCCTCTCTTGTACTGTTCACCTGGTAACATGTCCCGTGTATATTAAACCATCAGGGGAAAGCCCTCTCCTCACTAATACTGTTCACCTGGTAATAAGTCCCTTGTATATTAAACCATCAGAGAAAAATCACTCTCCTCACTTTTACTGTTCACCTGGCAACATGTCCCGTGTATATTTAACAATCAGTGGAACACATTCTCCTCACTTGTACTCGTCACCTGGTAACATGTCCCGTGCGTATTAAACAATCAGGGGAACACACTCTCCTCACTACTACTCTTCACCTGGTGAAACGTCCCGTGCGTGTTAAACCATTAGGGGAACACACTCTCCTCACTTATACTGTTCACCTGGTTATATGTCCCGTGTATATTAAACAATCAGGGGAACACAATCTCCTCACTTATACTGTTCTCCTGGTAACATGTCCCGTGTATATTAAACCATCAGGGGAAAGGACTCTCCTCACTTATACTGTTCACCTGGTAATATGTCCCGTGTATATTAAACTATCTGGGGAACACACTCTCCTCACTTATACTGTTCACCTGGTAACATGTCCCGTGTATATTAAACCATCATGGGTAAGCCCTCTACTCTCTTATACTGTTCACCTGGGAACATGTCCCGTGTATATTATACCATCAGGGGAACACACTCTCCTCACTTATACTGTTCACCTGGTAACATGTCCCGTGTATATTAAACCATCAGGGGAACACACTCTCCTCACTTATACTGTTCACCTGGTGTCATGTCCTGTGTAAAATAAACCATCAGCGGAACACTCTCTCCTCACTTAGACTGTTCACCTGGTGACATGTCCCGTCCGTATTTAACAATCAGGGGAACACACTCTCCTCACTTATACTGTTCACCTGGTAACATGTCCTGTTTGTATTAAACCATCAGGGGAACTCACTCTCCTCACTTTCACTGTTCACCTGGTAACATGTCCTGTTTGTATTAAACCATCAGGGGAACTCACTCTCCTCACTTACACTGTTCACCTGGTAACATGTCCCATGTATATTAAACCATCAGGGGAACACACTCTCTTCACTTATACCCTTCACCTGGCAACATGTCCCGTGTGTATTAAACCATCAGGGGAACATACTCTCCTCACTTATACTGTTCACCTGGTAACATGTCCCGTGTATATTAAACCATCAGGGGAACTCACTCTCCTCACTTATACTGTTCACCTGGTGACACGTCCCGTGTATATTAAACCATCAGGGGAACTCACTCTCCTCACTTTTACTGTTCACCTGGTATCATGGCCTGTGTATATTAAACCATCAGGGGAACACACTCTCTTCACATATACTGTTCACCTGGTAACATGTCCCGTGTGTATTAAACAATCAGTGGAACACACTCTCCTCACTTATACTGCTCTCCTGGTAACAATTCCCGTGAGTATTAAACAATCAGGGGAACACACTCTCCTCACTTATACTGTTCACCTGGTAACATGGCCCGTGTATATTAAACCATCAGGGGAAAACACTCTCCTCACTTATACTGTTCACCTGGTAACATGTCCCGTGTATATTAAAAATCAGGGGAACACACTCTCCTCACTTATACTGTTCACCTGGTAACTTGTCCCGTGTATATTTAACAATCAGGGGAACGCACTCTCCTCACTTATACTGTTCAACTGGAAACATGTCCCGTGTATATTAAACCATCAGGGGAACACACTCTCCTCACTTATACTGTTCACCTGGTAACATGTCCCGTGTATATTAAACCATCAGGGGAACACACTCTGCTCACTTATACTGTTCACCTGGTGTCATGTCCTGTGTAAAATAAACCATCAGCGGAACACACTCTCCTCACTTATACTGTTCAGCTGGTAACATGTCCCGTGTGTGTTAAACCATTAGGGGAACACTCTCTCCTCACTTAGACTGTTCACCTGGTGACATGTCCCGTCCGTATTTAACAATCAGGGGAACACACTCTCCTCACTTATACTGTTCACCTGGTAACATGTCCTGTTTGTATTAAACCATCAGGGGAACTCACTCTCCTCACTTTCACTGTTCACCTGGTAACATGTCCTGTTTGTATTAAACCATCAGGGGAACTCACTCTCCTCACTTACACTGTTCACCTGGTAACATGTCCCATGTATATTAAACCATCAGGGGAACACACTCTCTTCACTTATACCCTTCACCTGGCAACATGTCCCGTGTGTATTAAACCATCAGGGGAACATACTCTCCTCACTTATACTGTTCACCTGGTAACATGTCCCGTGTATATTAAACCATCAGGGGAACTCACTCTCCTCACTTATACTGTTCACCTGGTGACACGTCCCGTGTATATTAAACCATCAGGGGAACTCACTCTCCTCACTTTTACTGTTCACCTGGTATCATGACCTGTGTATATTAAACCATCAGGGGAACACACTCTCTTCACATATACTGTTCACCTGGTAACATGTCCCGTGTGTATTAAACAATCAGTGGAACACACTCTCCTCACTTATACTGCTCTCCTGGTAACAATTCCCGTGAGTATTAAACAATCAGGGGAACACACTCTCCTCACTTATACTGTTCACCTGGTAACATGGCCCGTGTATATTAAACCATCAGGGGAAAACACTCTCCTCACTTATACTGTTCACCTGGTAACATGTCCCGTGTATATTAAAAATCAGGGGAACACACTCTCCTCACTTATACTGTTCACCTGGTAACTTGTCCCGTGTATATTTAACTATCAGGGGAACGCACTCTCCTCACTTATACTGTTCAACTGGAAACATGTCCCGTGTATATTAAACCATCAGGGGAACACATTCTCCTCACTGATACTGTTCACCTGCTAACATGTCCCGTGTATATTAAACAATGAGGGGAACACACTCTCCTCACTTATACTCGTCACCTTGTAACATGTCCCACGTATATTAAGCAATCAGGGGAACAGGCTCTCTTCACTTACACTGTTCACCTGGTAACATGTCCCATGTATATTAAACCCTCAGGGGAACACGCTCTCTTCACATATACTGTTCACCTGGTAACATGTCCCGTGTATATTAGACCATCAGGGGAACACACTCCTCCTCACTTCTACTCTTCACCTGGTGACACGTCCCGTGCGTGTTAAACCATCAGGGGAACACACTCTCCTCACTTATACTGCTCACCTGGTAAAATGTCCAGTGAATATTAAACAATCAGGGGAACACACTCTCCTCACTTATACTTTTCACCTGGTAACATGTCCCGTGTATATTAAACCATCACGGGAACACATTCCCCTCACTTATACTGTTCACCTGGTAACATGTCCTGTGTATATTAAACCATCAGGGAAACACACTCTCCTCACTTATACTGTTCACCTGGTAACATGTCCATTGTATATTATACCATCAGGGGAACACACTCTCCTCACTTATACTGTTCACCTGGTAACATGTCCCGTGTATATTAAACCTTCAGGGGAAAGCCCTCTCCTCACTTAGCCTGTTCAGCTGGTAACATGTCCCGTGTATATTATAACATCAGGGGAACACACACTCCTCACTTATACTGTTCACCTGGAGACATGTCCTGTGTGTATTAAACAATCAGGGGAACACACTCTCCTCAATTATACTGTTCACCTGCTAACATGTCCCGTGTATATTTAACAATCAGGGGAACACACTCACCTCACTTTTACTGTTCACCTGGTAACATGTCCCGTGTATATTAAACAATCAGGGGAACACAATCTCCTCACTTATACTGTTCACCTGGTAACTTGTCCCGTGTATATTTAACAATCAGGGGAACACACTCTCCTCACTTATACTGTTCACCTGCTAACATGTCCCGTGTATATTAAACAATGAGGGGAACACACACTCCACGCTTATACTCGTCACCTGGGAACATGTCCCACGTATATTAAACAATCAGGGCAGCACGCTCTTTTCAATTATACTGTTCACCTGGCAACATGTCCCATGTATATTAAACCATCAGGGGAACACACTCTCTTCACATATACTGTTCACCTGGTAACATGTCCCGTGTGTATTAAACAATCAGTGGAACACACTCTCCTCACTTATACTGCTCTCCTGGTTACAATTCCCGTGAGTATTAAACAATCAGGGGAACACACTCTCCTCACTTATACTGTTCACCTGGTAACATGGCCCGTGTATATTAAACCATCAGGGGAAAACACTCTCCTCACTTATACTGTTCACCTGGTAACATGTCCCGTGTATATTAAACAATCAGGGGAACACACTCTCCTCACTTATACTGTTCACCTGGTAACTTGTCCCGTGTATATTTAACAATCAGGGGAACACACTCTCCTCACTTATACTGTTCAACTGGAAACATGTCCTGTGTATATTAAACCATCAGGGGAACACATTCTCCTCACTGATACTGTTCACCTGCTAACATGTCCCGTGTATATTAAACAATGAGGGGAACACACTCTCCTCACTTATACTCGTCACCTTGTAACATGTCCCACGTATATTAAGCAATCAGGGGAACAGGCTCTCTTCACTTATACTGTTCACCTGGTAACATGTCCCATGTATATTAAACCATCAGGGGAACACACTCTATTCACATATACTGTTCACCTGGTAACATGTCCCGTGTATATTAGACCATCAGGGGAACACACTCCTCCTCACTTCTACTCTTCACCTGGTGACACGTCCCGTGCGTGTTAAACCATCAGGGGAACACACTCTCCTCACTTATACTGCTCACCTGGTAACATGTCCCGTGAGTATTAAACAATCAGGGGAACACACTCTCCTCACTTATACTTTTCACTTGGTAACATGTCCCGTGTATATAAACCATCAGGGGAACACATTCCCCTCACTTATACTGTTCACCTGGTAACATGTCCTGTGTATATTAAACCATCAGGGGAACACACTCTCCTCACTTATACTGTTCACCTGGTAACATGTCCCGTGTATATTAAACCATCAGGGGAATACATTCTCCTCACTTATGCTGTTCACCTGCGAACATGTCCCGTGTATATTAAACCATCAGGGAAACACACTCTCCTCACTTATACTGTTCACCTGGTAACATGTCCCGTGTATATTTTACCATCAGGGGAACACACTCTCCTCACTTATACTGTTCACCTGGTAACATGTCCCGTGTATATTAAACCTTCAGGGGAAAGCCCTCTCCTCACTTAGACTGTTCAGCTGGTAACATGTCCCGTGTATATTATAACATCAGGGGAACACACTCTCCTCACTTATACTGTTCACCTGGTGACATGTCCTGTGTGTATTAAACAATCAGGGGAACACACTCTCCTCACTTATACTGTTCACCTGGTAACATGTCCCGTGCATATTAAACCATCAGGGGAACACACTCTCCTCACTTATACTGTTCACCTGGTGACATGTCCTGTGTGCATTAAACAATCAGGTGAACACACTCTCCTCACTTATACTGTTCAGCTGGTAACATGTCCCGTGTATATTATAACATCAGGGGAACACACTCTCCTCACTTATACTGTTCACCTGGTAACATGTCCCGCGCATATTAAACATCAGGGGAACACACTCTCCTCACTTATACTGCTCACCTGGTGACATGTCCCGTGTATATTGAACCATCAGGGGACCACATTCTCCTCACTTATACTGTTCACCTGGTAACATGTCCCGTGTAGATTAAACCATCGGGGGAAAGCCCTCTCCTCACTTATACTGTTCAAATGTTGACATGTCCTGTTTGTGTTAAACCATCAGGGGAACTCACTCTCCTCACTTATACTGTTCACCTGGGGAAATGTCCCGTCAGTATTACACCATCAGGGTAACACAATCTCCTCACTTATACTGTTCACCTGGTGACTTGTCCCGTGTATATTAAACCATATGGGGAAAACACTCTCCTCACTTATACTGTTCACCTGGCAACATGTCCCGTGTATATTAAACCATCAGGGGAACACACTCTCCTCACTTATACTGTTCAGCTGGTAACATGTCCCGTGTATATTTAACAATCTGGGGAACGCACTCTCCTCACTTATACTGTTCACCTGTTTACATGTCCCGTGTATATGAAACCATCAGGGGAACACATTCTCCTCACTGATACTGTTCACCTGCTAACATGTCCCGTGTATATTAAACAATGAGGGGAACACACTCTCTTCACTTATACTCTTCACCTGTCAACATGTCCCGTGTGTATTAAACAATCAGGGGAACACACTCTCTTCACTTATACTGTGCACCTGGGGAAATGTCCCGTCAGTATTAAACCATCAGGGGAACACAATCTCCTCACTTATACTGTTCACCTGGTGACTTGTCCCGTGTATATTAAACCATCAGGGGAAAGCCCTCTCCTCACTTATACTGTTCACCTGGTAACATGTCCCGTGTATATTAAACAATGAGGGGAACATACTCTCCTCACTTATACTCGTCACCTGGTAACATGTCCCACGTATATTAAACCATCAGGGGAACACGCTCTCTTCACTTATACTGTTCACGTGGTAACATCTCCCATGTATATTAAACCATCAGGGGAACACACTCTCCTCACTTCTACTCTTCACCTGGTGACACGTCCCGTGCGTGTTTAACCATCAGGGGAACAAACTCTCCTCACTTATACTGTTCACCTGGTAACATGTCCCGTGTATATTAAACCATCAGGGGAACACATTCTCCTCAATTATACAATTCAACTGCTAACATGTGCCGTGTATATTGAACCATCAGGGGAATACAGTCTCCGCGCTTATACTGTTCACCTGGGAACATGTCCCGTGTATATTAAACCATCATGGGTAAGCCCTCTCCTCACTTATACTGTTCACCTGGTAACATGTCCCGTGTATATTATACCATCAGGGGAACACACTCTCCTCACTTATACTGTTCACCTGGTAACATGTCCCGTGTATATTAAACCATCAGGGGAACACACTCTCCTCACTTATACTGTTCTCCTGGCAACATGTCCCGTGTATATTAAACCATCAGGGGAAAGGACTCTGCTCACTTATACTATTCACCTGGTAACATGTCCCGTGTTTTCAACCATCAGGGGAACACACTCTCCTCACATATACTGTTCACCTGATGACATGTCCTGTGTATAATAAACCATCAGGGGAACACACTCTCCTCACTTATACTGTTCAACTGGTAACATGTCCCGTGTGTGTTAAACCATTAGGGAAACACTCTCTCCTCACTTATATTGTTCACCTGTTGACATGTCCTGTTTGCATTAAACCATCGGGGAAACTCACTCTCCTCACTTACACTGTTCACCTGGTAACATGTCCTGAGTATATTAAACCATCAGGGGGACACACTCTCCTCAATTACATTGTTCACCTGGTAACATGCCCCATGTATATTAAACCATCAGGGGAACACACTCTCTTCACTTATACTCTTCACCTGGCAACATGTCCCATGTGTATTAAACAATCAGGGGAACACACTCTCTTCACTTATACTGTTCACCTGGTTACATGTCCCGTGTATATTAAACCATCAGGGGAACACACGATCCTCACTTATACTGTTCACCTGTTAACATGTCCCGTCTATATTAAACCATCAGGGGAACTCACTCTCCTCACTTCTACTGTTCACCTGGTATCATGACCTGTGTATATTAAACCATCAGGGGAACACACTATCCTCACTTATACTGTTCACCTGGTGACATGTCCCGTCAGTATTAAACCATCAGGGGAACAAACTCTCCTCCCTTTTCTGTTCACCTGGTAACATGTCCCTTGTGTATTAAACAATCAGGGGAACACACTCACCTGACATATACTGTTCACCTGTTGACATGTCCTGTGTGTATTAAACCATCAGGGGAACTCACTGTCCTCACTTATGTTGTTCACCTGGCAACAAATCCCGTGTATATTAAACCATCAGGGGAAAGCCCTCTCCTCACTTATACTGTTCAACTGGTAATAAGTCCCGTGTATATTAAACCATCAGGGGATCACACTCCCCTCACGTATCCTGTTCACCTGGCATCATGTCCCGTGTATATTAAAACATCAGGGGAACACACTCTCCTCACTTATACTGTTCACCTGGTAACATATCCCGTGTATATTAAACAATTAAGGGAACACACTCTCCTCACTTATACTGTTCACCTGGTAACATGTCCCGTGTATATTTAACAATCAGGGGAACACACTCACCTCACTTTTACTGTTCACCTGTTCACATGTCCCGTGTATATTAAACAATGACCAGAGGGGAGGCAATATTGGATTTGGTACTAGGTAATGAACCAGGGCAAGTGATAGAGCTGTTGGTGGGCGAGCACTTTGGAGATAGTGATCACAATTCTGTAGCATTCACTGTGGTAATGGAGAGGGATAGGTATGTGCAACAGGGCAAGGTTTACAATTGGGGGAAGGGTAGATATGATGCTGTCAGACAGGAACTGAGGAGCATAAGTTGGGAGCATATGCTGGCAGGGAAGGGCACGGTCGAAATGTGGAACTTTTTCAAGGAGCAGATAGTAGGGGCCATTGATAAGCATGTCCCTGTCAGACAGGGAAGGGATGGTCATGTGAGGGAACCGTGGTTGACAAGAGAGGTTGAGAGTCTTGTTAGGAAGAAGAAGGATGCGTATATAAAGTTGAGGAAAAAGGGCACAGGCATAGCTCTGGAGGGATACAAGATGGCCAGGAAGGATCTGAAGAAAGGGATTAGGAGAGCTAAGAGAGGGCATGAAAAATGCTTGGCGGGTAGGATAAAAGAAAACCCCAAGGCCTTTTACGCGTATGTCAGAAATATGAGGATGACTAGGGGGACCGTAGGTCCGGTCAAGGACAATAGCGGGAGACTGTGTGTTGAGCCGGAAGAGATAAGTGAGGTTTTGAATGAGTACTTCTCTTCGGTATTTACGAATGAGAAGGGGTGTATTACTGAAGAGGACGGTGGGAAGCAGACTGGTAAGCTCGAGGAAGTGCTCGTTAGGAGGGAAGATGTGTTGGGGTTTTTGAATAACTTGAAGATAGACAAGTCTCCCGGGCCTGACGGGGTATATCCAAGGATGTTATGGGAAGCAAGGGATGAAATTGCAGAGCCGCTGGCAATGATCTTTTCATCTTCTCTGCTGACGGGGGTGGTACCAGGTGATTGGAGGGTGGCAAATGTTGTGCCCCTGTTCAAGAAAGGGAATAGGAACAACCCTGGGAATTACAGGCCAGTTAGTCTTACTTCAGTGGTAGGCAAGTTGATGGAAAAGGTGCTGAGGGATAGGATTTCTGAGCATCTGGAAAGACACTGCTTGATTCGGGACAGTCAGCACGGTTTTGTGAGGGGTAGGTCTTGCCTCACAAGCCTGATTGAATTCTTTGAGCAGGTGACCAAGCAAGTGGATGAGGGTAAACCAGTGGATGTGGTGTACATGGATTTTAGTAAGGCATTTGATAAGGTCCCCCATGGTAGACTTATGGAGAAAGTCAGGAGGCATGGGATAGTGGGGAATGTGGCCAATTGGATTAAGAATTGGCTAACTGATAGAAGGCAGAGAGTGGTCTTAGATGGTAAATACTCAGCCTGGAGCCCAGTTACCAGTGGCGTGCCGCAGGGATCAGTTCTGGGTCCTCTCCTGTTTGTGATTTTTATTAACGACTTGGATGAGGAAGTCGAAGGGTGGGTCAGTAAATTTGCAGATGATACAAAGGTTGGTGGAGTTGTGGATACCGAGGAGGGCTATTGTCGTCTGCAAAGGGACTTGGATAGGTTGCAGTGCTGGGCTGAAAAGTGGCAGATGGAGTTTAACCCTGAAAAGTGTGAGGTCGTCCATTTTGGAAGGACAAACATGAATGCAAAATACTGGGTTAACGGTAGGGTTCTTGGGCATGTGGAGGAGCAGAGAGACCTTGGGGTCTATGTGCATAGATCATTGAAAGTTGCAACTCAAGTGGATAGGGCTGTGAAGAAGGCATATGGGGTGTTAGCGTTCATTAGCAGAGGGATTGAATTTAAGAGCCGTGAGGTGATGATGCAGCTGTACAGGACCTTGGTAAGGCCTCATTTGGAGTACTGTGTGCAGTTCTGGTCGCCTCATTTTAGGAAGGATGTGGAAGCCTTGGAGAGGGTGCAGAGGAGATTTACCAGGATGTTGCCTGGAATGGAGAATAAGTCTTACGAGGAAAGGCTGAACATTCTAGGCCTCTTCTCATTAGAAAGGAGAAGGATGAGGGGTGACATGATAGAGGTTTATAAGATGATCAGGGGAATAGATAGGGTAGACAGTCAGAAACTTTTTCCCCGGGTGGAGCAAAGCGTTACAAGGGGTCATAAATTTAAGGTGAAGGGTGGGAGATATAAGGGGGATGTCAGGGGAAGGTTCTTTACCCAGAGAGTGGTCGAGGCATGGAATGCCTTGCCCGGGGAAGTTGTTGAGTCAGAAACTTTAGGGACTTTCAAAAGGCTTTTGGATAGGTATATGGATAAAGGAGAATGATGGGGTATAGATTAAATTGTCCTTGACAGAGGACAAAGGATCGGCACAACATCGTGGGCCGAAGGGCCTGTTCTGTGCTGTATTTTTCTATGTTTTCTATGTTCTATAATGAGGGGAACACATTCTCCTCACTTATACTGTTCACCTGCAAACATGTCCCGTGTATATTAAACAATGAGGGGAACACACTCTCCTCACTTATACTGTTCACCTGGTAACATGTCCCGCGCATATTAAACCATCAGGGGAACACACTCTCCTCACTTATACTGTTCACCTGGTAACATGTCCCGTGTATATTGAACCATCAGGGGAACACATTCTCCTCACTTATACTGTTCACCTGGTAACATGTCCCGTGTAGATTAAACCATCGAGGGAAAGCCCTCTCCTCACTTATACTGTTCAAATGTTGACATGTCCTGTTTGTATTAAACCATCAGGGGAACTCACTCTCCTCACTTATACTGTTCACCGGGGGAAATGTCCCGTCAGTATTAAACCATCAGGGGAACACAATCTCCTCGCTTATACTGTTCACCTGGTGACTTGTCCCGTGTATATTAAACCATATGGGGAAAACACTCTCCTCACTTATACTGTTCACCTGGCAACATGTCCCGTGTATATTAAACCATCAGGGGAACACACTCTCCTCACTTATACTGTTCAGCTGGTAACATGTCCCGTGTATATTTAACAATCAGGGGAACGCACTCTCCTCACTTATACTGTTCACCTGTTTACATATCCCGTGTATATGAAACCATCAGGGGAACACATTCTCCTCACTGATACTGTTCACCTGCTAACATGTCCCGTGTATATTAAACAATGAGGGGAACACACTCTCTTCACTTATACGCTTCACCTGTCAACATGTCCCGTGTGTATTAAACAAACAGGGGAACACACTCTCTTCACTTATACTGTTCACCTGGTTACATGTCCCGTGTATATTATACCATCAGGGGAACACACTCTCCTCACTTATACTTTTCACCTGGTATCATGACCTGTGTATATTAAAACTTCAGGGGAACACACTCTCCTCAGTTATACTGTGCACCTGGGGAAATGTCCCGTCAGTATTAAACCATCAGGGGAACACAATCTCCTCACTTATACTGTTCACCTGGTGACTTGTCCCGTGTATATTAAACCATCAGGGGAAAGCCCTATCCTCACTTATACTGTTCACCTGGTAACATGTCCCGTGTATATTAAACAATGAGGGGAACACACTCTCCTCACTTATACTCGTCACCTGGTAACATGTCCCACGTATATTAAACAATCAGGGGAACACGCTCTCTTCACTTGTACTGTTCACGTGGTAACATCTCCCATGTATATTAAACCATCAGGGGAACACACTCTCCTCACTTCTACTCTTCACCTGGTGACACGTCCCGTGCGTGTTTAACCATCAGGGGAACAAACTCTCCTCACTTATACTGTTCACCTGGTAACATGTCCCGTGTATATTAAACCATCAGGGGAACACATTCTCCTCAATTATACAATTCACCTGCTAACATGTGCCGTGTATATTGAACCATCAGGGGAATACAGTCTCCGCACTTATACTGTTCACCTGGGAACATGTCCCGTGTATATTAAACCATCATGGGTAAGCCCTCTCCTCACTTATACTGTTCACCTGGTAACATGTCCATTGTATATTATACCATCAGGGGAACACACTCTCCTCACTTATACTGTTCACCTGGTAACATGTCCCCTGTATATAAAACCATCAGGGGAACACACTCTCCTCACTTATACTGTTCTCCTGGCAACATGTCCCGTGTATATTAAACCATCAGGGGAAAGGACTCTCCTCACTTATACTATTCACCTGGTAACATGTCCCGTGTATATTAAACCATCAGGGGAACACACTCTCCTCACTTATACTGTTCACCTGATGACATGTCCTGTGTATAATAAACCATCAGGGGAACACACTCTCCTCACTTATACTGTTCAACTGGTAACATGTCCCGTGTGTGTTAAACCATTAGGGAAACACTCTCTCCTCACTTATACTGTTCACCTGTTGACATGTCCTGTTTGCATTAAACCAGCGGGGAAACTCACACTCCTCACTTACACTGTTCACCTGGTAACATGTCCTGAGTATATTAAACCATCAGGGGGACACACTCTCCTCAATTACACTGTTCACCTGGTAACATGCCCCATGTATATTAAACCATCAGGGGAACACACTCTCTTCACTTATACTCTTCACCTGGCAACATGTCCCATGTGTATTAAACAATCAGGGGAACACACTCTCTTCACTTATACTGTTCACCTGGTTACATGTCCCGTGTATATTAAACCATCAGGGGAACACACGATCCTCACTTATACTGTTCACCTGTTAACATGTCCCGTCTATATTAAACCATCAGGGGAACTCACTGTCCTCACTTCTACTGTTCACCTGGTATCATGACCTGTGTATATTAAACCATCAGGGGAACACACTATCCTCACTTATACTGTTCTCCTGGTAACATGTCCCTTGTGTATTAAACAATCAGGGGAACACACTCTCCTCACTTATACTGTTCACCTGGTAACATATCCCGTGTATATTAAACAATCAGGGGAACACACTCTCCTCACTTATACTGTTCACCTGGTAACATGTCCCGTG
This sequence comes from Heterodontus francisci, assembly GCF_036365525.1. Taxonomy (NCBI): domain Eukaryota; kingdom Metazoa; phylum Chordata; class Chondrichthyes; order Heterodontiformes; family Heterodontidae; genus Heterodontus; species Heterodontus francisci. Next base: position 2,701,424 of record NW_027140567.1, read on the forward strand.
TATATTTAACAATCAGGGGAACACACTCACCTCACTTTTACTGTTCACCTGTTTACATGTCCCGTGTATATTAAACCATCAGGGGAACACATTCTCCTCACTTATACTGTTCACCTGCAAACATGTCCCGTGTATATTAAACAATGAGGGGAACACACTCTCCTCACTTATACTGTTCACCAGGTAACATGTCCCACGTATATTAAACAATCAGGGGAACACGCTCTCTTCACTTATACTGTTCACCTGTTTACATGTCCCGTGTATATTAAACCATCAGGGGAACACATTCTCCTCACTTATACTGTTCACCTGCTAACATGTCCCGTGTATATTAAACAATGAGGGGAACACACTCTCCTCACTTATACTCGTCACCTGGTAACATGTCCTGTGTATATTAAACCATCAGGGGAACACACTCTCCTCACATATACTGTTCACTTGGTTACATGTCCCGTGTGTATTAAACAATCAGGGGAACTCACTCTCCTCACTTCTTCTGTTCACCTGGTATCATGTCCTGTCAGTATTAAACCATCAGGGGAAGACACTCTCCTCCCTTTTCTGTTCACCTGGCAACATGTCCCGTGTGTATTAAACAATCAGGGGAACACACTCGCCTCACTTATACTCGTCACCTGGTAACATGTCCCACGTATATTAAACAATCAGGGGAACACGCTCTCTTCACTTATACTGTTCACCTGGTAACATGTCCCGTGCGTGTTAAACCATCAGTGGAACACGCTCTCTTCACGTATACTGCTCACCTGGTAACATCTCCCGTGATTATTAAACAAGCAGGGGAACACACTCTCCTCACTTATACTGTTCACCTGGTAACATGTCCCGTGTATATTATACCATCAGGGGAAGACACTCTCCTCACTTATACTGTTCACCTGGTAACATTTCCCGTGTATATTAAACCATCCGGGGAAAGCACTCTCCTCACTTATACTGTTCACCTGGTAACATGTCCCGTGTATATTAAACCATCAGGGGAACACACTCTCCTCACTTCTACTGTTCACCTGGTAACATGTCCCGTGTGTGTTTAGCCATTTGGGGAACACTCTCTCCTCACTTATAATGTTCACCTGGTGACATGTCCCGTCCGTATTTAACAATCAGGGGAACACACTCTCCTCACTTATACTGTTCACCTGTTGACATGTCCTGTTTGTATTAAACCATCAGGGGAACTCACTCTCCTCACTTACCCTGTTTACCTGGTATCATGTCCCATGTATATTAAACATCAGGGGAACACATTCTCCTCACTTATACTGTTCACCTGCTAACATGTCCCGTGTATATTAAACAATGAGGGGAACACACTCTCCTCACTTATACTCGTCACCTGGTAACATGTCCTGTGTATATTAAACCATCAGGGGAACACACTCTCCTCACATATACTGTTCACTTGGTTACATGTCCCGTGTGTATTAAACAATCAGGGGAACTCACTCTCCTCACTTCTTCTGTTCACCTGGTATCATGTCCTGTCAGTATTAAACCATCAGGGGAAGACACTCTCCTCCCTTTTCTGTTCACCTGGCAACATGTCCCGTGTGTATTAAACAATCAGGGGAACACACTCGCCTCACTTATACTCGTCACCTGGTAACATGTCCCACGTATATTAAACAATCAGGGGAACACGCTCTCTTCACTTATACTGTTCACCTGGTAACATGTCCCGTGCGTGTTAAACCATCAGTGGAACACGCTCTCTTCACGTATACTGCTCACCTGGTAACATCTCCCGTGATTATTAAACAAGCAGGGGAACACACTCTCCTCACTTATACTGTTCACCTGGTAACATGTCCCGTGTATATTATACCATCAGGGGAAGACACTCTCCTCACTTATACTGTTCACCTGGTAACATTTCCCGTGTATATTAAACCATCCGGGGAAAGCACTCTCCTCACTTATACTGTTCACCTGGTAACATGTCCCGTGTATATTAAACCATCAGGGGAACACACTCTCCTCACTTCTACTGTTCACCTGGTAACATGTCCCGTGTGTGTTTAGCCATTTGGGGAACACTCTCTCCTCACTTATAATGTTCACCTGGTGACATGTCCCGTCCGTATTTAACAATCAGGGGAACACACTCTCCTCACTTATACTGTTCACCTGTTGACATGTCCTGTTTGTATTAAACCATCAGGGGAACTCACTCTCCTCACTTACCCTGTTTACCTGGTATCATGTCCCATGTATATTAAACATCAGGGGAACACACTCTCTTCACTTATACTCTTCACCTGGCAACATGTCCCGTGTGTATTAAACAATCAGGGGAACACACTCTCCTCACTTATACTGTTGATCTGGTAACATGTCCCGTGCATGTTAAACCACCAGGGGAACTACTCTCCTCACTTATACTGTTCACCTGGTAACATGTCCCATGTATATTAAACCATGAGGGGAACACATTCTCCTCACTTATACTGTTCACCTGCTAACATGTCCCGTGTATATTGAACCATCAGGGGAATACAGTCTCCTCACTTATACCGTTCACCTGCTAACATGTCCCGTGTATATAGAACCATCAGGGGAATACAGTCTCCTCACTTATACTGTTCACCTGGAAACATGTCCCGTGTATATTAAACCATCAGGGGAAAACAATCTCCTCACTTATACTGTTCACCTGGAAACATGTCCCGTGTATATTAAACCATCAGGGGAACACATCCTCCTCACTGATACTGTTCACCTGCTAACATGTCCCGTGTATATTAAACAATGAGGGGAACACATTCTCCGCACTTATACTCGTCACCTTGTAACATGTCCCACGTGTATTAAGCAATCAGGGGAACAGGCTCTCTTCACTTTCCTGTTCTCCTGGTAACATGTCCCATGTATATTAAACCATCAGGGGAACACACTCTCTTCACATATACTGTTCACCTGGTAACATGTCCCGTGTATATTAGACCATCAGGGGAACAGCCTCCTCCTCACTTCTACTCTTCACCTGGTGACACGTCCCGTGCGTGTTAAACCATCAGGGGAACACACTCTCCTCACTTATACTGCTCACCTGGTACCATGTCCCGTGTATATTAAACCATCAGGGGAACACATTCCCCTCAATTATACTGTTCACCTGGTAACATGTCCTGTTTATATTAAACCATCAGGGGAACACACTCTCCTCACTTATACTGTTCACCTGGTAACATGTCCCGTGTATATTAAGCCATCAGGGGAAAGCCCTCTCCTCACTTATACTGTTCAGCTGGTAACATGTCCCGTGTATATTATACCATCAGGGGAACACACTCTCCTCACTTATACTGTTCACCTGCTAACATGTCCCGTGTATATTAAACAATGAGGGGAACACACTCTCCTCACTTATACTGTTCACCTGGTAACATGTCCCACGTATATTAAACAATCAGGGGAACACGCTCTCTTCACTTATACTGTTCACCTGTTTACATGTCCCGTGTATATTAAACCATCAGGGGAACACATTCTCCTCACTTATACTGTTCACCTGCTAACATGTCCCGTGTATATTAAACAATGAGGGGAACACACTCTCCTCACTTATACTCGTCACCTGGTAACATGTCCTGTGTATATTAAACCACCAGGGGAACTACTCTCCTCACTTATACTGTTCACCTGGCAACATGCCCCATGTATATTAAACCATGAGGGGAACACATTCTCCTCACTTATACTGTTGATCTGGTAACATGTCCCGTGCATGTTAAACCACCAGGGGAACTACTCTCCTCACTTATACTGTTCACCTGGCAACATGCCCCATGTATATTAAACCATGAGGGGAACACATTCTCCTCACTTATACTGTTCACCTGCTAACATATCCCGTGTATATTCAACCATCAGGGGAATACAGTCTCCTCACTTATACTGTTCACCTGGTAACATGTCCCGTGTATATTAACCCATCAGGGGAACACGCTCTCCTCACTTATACCGTTCACCTGCTAACATGTCCCGTGTAATTAGAACCATCAGGGGAATACAGTCTCCTCACTTATACTGTTCACCTGGAAACATGTCCCGTGTATATTAAACCATCAGGGGAAAACAATCTCCTCACTTATACTGTTCACCGGGAAACATGTCCCGTGTATATTCAACAATGAGGGGAACACATTCTCCGCACTTATACTCGTCACCTTGTAACATGTCCCACGTGTATTAAGCAATCAGGGGAACAGGCTCTCTTCACTTTCCTGTTCTCCTGGTAACATGTCCCATGTATATTAAACCATTAGGGGAACACACTCTCTTCACATATACTGTTCACCTGGTAACATGTCCCGTGTATATTAGACCATCAGGGGAACAGCCTCCTCCTCACTTCTACTCTTCACCTGGTGACACGTCCCATGCGTGTTAAACCATCAGGGGAACACACTCTCCTCACTTATACTGCTCACCTGGTTACATGTCCCGTGTATATTAAACCATCAGGGGAACACATTCCCCTCAATTATACTGTTCATCTGCTAACATGTCCTGTGTATATTAAACCATCAGGGGAACACACTCTCCTCACTTATACTGTTCACCTGGTAACATGTCCCGTGTATATGAAACCATCAGGGGAACACACTCTCCTCAATTATACATTTCACTTGGTAACATGTCCCGAGTATATTAAACCATCAGGGGAACACACTCTCCTCAATTATACTGTTCACCAGGTGACATGTCCCGTGTGTATTAAACAATCAGGGGAACACACTCTCCTCACTTATACTGTTCACCTGGTATAATGTCCCGTGCGTGTAAAACCATCAGGGGAACACACTCTCCTCACTTATACTGTTCACCTGGTATAATGTCCCGTGCGTGTTAAACCATCAGGGGAACACACTCTCCTCACTTATACTGTTCACCTGGCAACATGTCCCGTGAGTATTAAACAATCAGGGGAACACACTCTCCTCACTTATACTGTTCACCTGGTAAAATGTCCCGTGCGTGTTAAACCATCAGGGGAACACACTCTCCTCACTTATACTGTTCACCTGGCAACATGTCCCGTGAGTATTAAACAATCAGGGGAACACACTCTCCTCACTTATACTGTTCACCTGGCAACATGTCCTGTGAAAATTAAACCATCAGGGGAACACCTTCTCCTCACTTATACTGTTCACCTAGTAACATGTCCTGTGTGTATTAAACCATCAGAGGAACACACTCTCCTCACTTATACTATTCACCTGGTAACATGTCCCGTGAATATTAAACCATCAGGGGAAAGCACTCTCCTCACTTCTCCTGTTCACCTGGTAACATGTCCCGTGTGCACTAAACCATCAGGGGAACACACTCTCCTCACTTATACTGTTCACCTGGTGACATGTCTCGTCAGTATTAAACCATCAGCGGAACACACTCTCCTCACTTATACTGTTCACCTGGTAACATGTCCCGTGTATATTAAACCATCAGGGGAACACACACTCCTCACTTACACTGTTGACCTGGTGACATGTCCCGTCAGTATTAAACAATCAGGGGAACTCACTCTCCTCACTTATACTGTTCACCTGGTAACATGTCCCGTGTGTGTTAAACCATCAGGGGAACACACTCTCCTCACTTATACTTTTCACCTGGTAACATGTCCCGTGCGTGTTAAACCATCAGGGGAACACACTCTCCTCACTTATACTGTTCACCTGGTGCCATGTCCCGGGTAGATTAAACAATCAGGGGAATGCACTCCCCTCACTTACACTGTTCACCTGGTAACATGTCCCGTGTATATTAAACCATCAGGGGAACACACTCTCCTCAATTCTACTGTTCACCTGGTAGCATGTCCCGTGAATATTAAACCATCAGGGGAAAGCACTCCCCTCACATATACTGTTCTCCAGGTAACATGTCCCGTGTATATGAAACCATCAGGGGAACCCACTCTCCTCACTTATACAGTTCACCTGGTATAATGTTCAATGCGTGTTAAACCAGCAGGGGAACACACTCTCCTCACTTATACTGTTCACCTGGCAACATGTCCCGTGAGTATTATACAATCAGGGGAACACACTCTCCTCACTTATACTGTTCACCTGGTAACATGTCCCGTGCGTGTTAAACCATCAGGGGAAGACACTCTCCTCACTTATACTGTTCACCTGGAAACATGTCCCGTGAGTATTTAACAATCAGGGGTACACACTCTCCTCACTTATACTGTTCACCTGGCAACACGTCCTGTGAAAATTAAACCATCAGGGGAACACCTTCTCCTCACTTATACTATTCACCTGGTAACATGTCCCGTGAATATTAAACCATCAGGGGAAAGCACTCTCCTCACTTATACTGTTCACCTGGTAACATGAACCTTGTATATTAAACCATCAGGGGAACACACTCTCATCAATTATACATTTCACTTGGTAGAAATGTCCTGTGTATATTAAACCATCAGGGGAACTCATCTCCTCAATTATACATTTCACTTGGTGAAATGTCCTGTGTATATTAAACCATCAGGGGAACACACTCTCCTCAATTATACTGTTCACCTGGTAACATGTCCCCTGTATATTAAACCATCAGGGGAACACACTCTCCTCACTTATACTGTTCACCTGGTAACATGTCCCGTGTGTATTAAAACATCAGCGAAACACACTCTCCTCAATTATACATTTCACTTGGTGACATGTCCTGTGTATATTAAACCATCAGGGGAACACATCTCCTCAATTATACATTTCACTTGGTGACATGTCCTGTGTATATTAAACCATCACGGGAACACACTCTCCTCACATATACTGTTCACCAGGTGACATGTCCCGTGTGTGATAAACCATCAGGGGAACACACTCTCCTCACTTATGCTGCTCACCAGGTGACATGTCCCGTGTGTATTGAACATTCAGGAGAACACACTCTCCTCACTTATACTGTTCAGCTGGTAACATGTCCCGTGTACATTAAACCATCAGGGGAACACACTCTCCTCATTTATACTGTTCACCAGGTGACATGTACCGTGTGTATTAAACCATCAGGGGAACACACTCTCCTCACTTATACTGTTCACCAGGTGACATGTCCCGTGTGTATTAAACCATCACGGGTACACACTCTCCTCACTTATACTGTTCACCTGGCAACATGTCCCGTGAGTATTAAACAATCAGGGGAACACACTCTCCTCACTTATACTCTTCACTTGGTGACATGTCCCGTGCGTGTTAAACCATCAGGGGAACACACTCTCCTCACTTATACTCTTCACCTGGTGACATTTCCCGGGTATATTAAACCATCAGCGGAACACACTCTCCTCACTTATACTGTTCACCTGGTAACATGTCCCGTGCGTGTTAAACCATCAGGGGAACACAATCTAATCACTTATACTGTTCACCTGGCAACATGTCCCGTGAGTATTAAACAATCAGGGGAACACACTCTCCTCACTTATACTGTTCACCTGGCAACATGTCCTGTGAAAATTAAACCATCAAGGGAACACCTTCTCCTCACTTATACTGTTCACCTGGTAACATGTCCTGTGTGTATTAAACCATCAGAGGAACACACTCTCCTCACTTATACTATTCACCTGGTAACATGTCCCGTGAATATTAAACCATCAGGGGAAAGCACTCTCCTCACTTATCCTGTTCACCTGGTAACATGTCCCGAGTGCATTAAACCATCAGGGGAACACACTCTCCTCACTTATACTGTTCACCTGGCAACATGTCCCGTGAGTATTAAACAATCAGGGGAACACACTCTCCTCACTTATACTGTTCACCTGGTAACATGTCCCGTGCGTGTTAAACCATCAGGGGAACACACTCTCCTCACTTATACTGTTCACCTGGCAACATGTCCCGTGAGTATTAAACAATCAGGGGAACACACTCTCCTCACTTATACTGTTCACCTGGCAACATTTCCTGTGAAAATTAAACCATCAGGGGAACACACTCTCCTCACTTATACTGTTCACCTGGTAACATGTCCTGTGTGTATTAAACCATCAGAGGAACACACTCTCCTCACTTATACCATTCACCTGGTAACATGTCCCGTGAATATTAAAACATCAGGGGAAAGCACTCTCCTCACTTATCCTGTTCACCTGGCAACATGTCCCGTGTGCATTAAACCATCAGGGGAACACACTCTCCTCACTTATACTGTTCAGCTGGTGACATGTCCCGTCAGTATTAAACAATCAGGGGAACACACTCTCCTCAATTATACTGTTCACCTGCTGACTTGTCCCGGATATATTAAACCATCAGCGGAACACACTCTCCTCACTTCTACTGTTCACCTGGCAACATGTCCCGTGAGTATTAAACAATCAGGGGAACACTCTCTCCTCACTTATACTGTTGACCTGGTGACATGTCCCGTCAGTATTGAACAATCAGGGGAACTCACTCTCCTCACTTATACTGTTCACCTGGTAACATGTCCCGTGTATATTAAACCATCAGGGGAACACCTTCTCCTCACTAATACTGTTCACCTGGTAACATGTCCTGTGTGTTAAACCATCAGAGGAACACACTCTCCTCACTTATACTATTCACCTGGTAACATGTCCCGTGAATATTAAACCATCAGGGGAAAGCACTCTCCTCACTTATCCTGTTCACCTGGTAACATGTCCCGTGTGCATTAAACCATCAGGGGAACACACTCTCCTCACTTATACTGTTCACCTGGTGACATGTCCCGTCAGTATTAAACAATCAGGGGAACACACTCTCCTCAATTATACTGTTCACCTGCTGACTTGACCCGGGTATATTAAACCATCAGCGGAACACACTCTCCTCACTTATACTGTTCACCTGGCAACATGTCCCGTGAGTATTAAACAATCAGGGGAACACACTCTCCTCACTTATACTGTTGACCTGGTGACATGTCCCGTCAGTATTAAACAATCAGGGGAACTCGCTCTCCTCACTTATACTGTTCACCTGGTCACATGTCCCGTGTATATTAAACCATTAGGGGAACACACTCTCCTCACTTATACTGTTGACCTGGTGACATGTCCCGTCAGTATTAAACAATCAGGGGAACTCACTCTCCACACTTATACTCTTCACCTGGTAACATGTCCCGTGCGTGTTAAACCATCAGGGGAACACACTCTCCTCACTTATACTGTTCAGCTGGTAACATGTCCCGTGAGTATTAAACAATCAGGGGAACACACTCTCCTCACTTATACTGTTCACCTGGTAATATGTCCTGTATGTATTAAACAATCAGGGGAACACACTCTCCTCACTTATACTGTTCACCTGGCAACATGTCCCGTGAGTATTAAACAATCAGGGGAACACACTCTCCTCACTTATACTGTTCACCTGGTATAATGTCCCGTGCGTGTTAAACCTTCAGGGGAACACACTCTCCTCACTTATACTGTTCACCTGGCAACATGTCCCGTGAGTATTAAACAATCAGGGGAACACACTCTCCTCACTTATACTGTTCACCTGGTAATATGTCCTGTGTGTATTAAACAATCAGGGGAACACACTCTCCTCACTTATACTGTTCACCTGGTCTAATGTCCCGTGCGTGTTAAACCATCAGGGGAACACACTCTCCTCAATATAATGTTCTCCTGGCAACATGTCCCGTGAGTATTAAACAATCAAGGGAACACACTCTCCTCACTTATACTGTTCACCTGGTAACATGTCCCGTGCGTGTTAAACCATCAGGGGAACACACTCTCCTCACTTATACTGTTCACCTGGTAACATGTCCCGTGCGTGTTAAACCATCAGGGGAACACACTCTCCTCACTTACACTGTTCACCTGGTGCCATGTCCCGGGTATATTAAACAATCAGGGGAATACACTCTCCTCACTTACACTGTTCACCTGGTAACATGTCCCGTGTATATTAAACCATCAGGGGAACACACTCTCCTCAATTATACTGTTCACCTGGTAACATTTCCCGTGAATATTAAACCATCAGGGGAAAGCACTCCACCCACATATACTGTTCTCCAGGTAACATGTCCCGTGTATATGAAACCATCAGGGGAACACACTCTCCTCAATTATACATTTCACTTGGTAACATGTCCCGAGTATATTAAACCATCAGGGGAACACACTCTCCTCAATTATACTGTTCACCAGGTGACATGTCCCGTGTGTATTAAACAATCAGGGGAACACACTCTCCTCACTTATACTGTTCACCTGGTAACATGTCCCGTGCGTGTTAAACCATCAGGGGAACACACTCTCCTCACTTATACTGTTCACCTGGTAACATGTCCCGTGCGTGTTAAACCATCAGGGGAACACACTCTCCTCACTTACACTGTTCACCTGGTGCCATGTCCCGGGTATATTAAACAATCAGGGGAATACACTCTCCTCACTTACACTGTTCACCTGGTAACATGTCCCGTGTATATTAAACCATCAGGGGAACACACTCTCCTCAATTATACTGTTCACCTGGTAACATTTCCCGTGAATATTAAACCATCAGGGGAAAGCACTCCACCCACATATACTGTTCTCCAGGTAACATGTCCCGTGTATATGAAACCATCAGGGGAACACACTCTCCTCAATTATACATTTCACTTGGTAACATGTCCCGAGTATATTAAACCATCAGGGGAACACCCTCTCCTCACTTATACTGTTCACCTGGCAACATGTCCCGTGAGTATTACACAATCAGGGGATCACACTCTCCTCACTAATACTGTTCACCTGGTAACATGTCCCGTGCGTGTTAAACCATCAGGGGAACACACTCTCCTCACTTATACTGTTCACCTGGCAACATGTCCCGTGAGTATTAAACAATCAGGGCAACACATTCTCCTCACTTATACTGCTCACCTGGTGACATGTCCCGTGTGTATTAAACAATCAGGGGAACACACTCTCCTCACTTATACTGTTCACCAGGTAACATGTCCCGTGTATATTAAACCATCAGGGGAACACACTCTCCTCACTTATACTGTTCACCAGGTGACATGTCCCGTGTGTATTAAACAATCAGGGGAACACACTCTCCTCACTTATACTGTTCACCTGGTGCCATGTCCCGGGTATATTAAACAATCAGGGGAATAAACTCTCCTCACTTACACTGTTCACCTGGTAACATGTCCCGTGCATATTAAACCATCAGGGGAACACACTCTCCTCAATTATACTGTTCACCTGGTAACATGTCCCGTGAATATTAAACCATCAGGGGAAATCACTCCCCTCACATATACTGTTCTCCAGGTAACATGTCCCGTGTATATGAAACCATCAGGGGAACACACACTCCTCAATTATACCTTTCACTTGGTAACATGTCCCGAGTATATTAAACCATCAGGGGAACACACTCTCCTCAATTATACTGTTCACCAGGTAACATGTCCCGTGTGTATTAAACAATCAGGGGAACACACTCTCCTCACTTATACGGTTCACCTGGTATAATGTCCCGTGCGTGTTAAACCATCAGGGGAACACACTCTCCTCACTTATACTGTTCACCTGGTATAATGTCCCGTGAGTATTAAACAATCAGGGGAACACACTCTCCTCACTTATACTGTTCACCTGGTAACATGTCCCGTGAGTGTTAAACCATCAGGGGAACACACTCTCCTCACTTATACTGTTCACCTGGCAACATGTCCCGTGAGTATTAAACAATCAGGGGAACATACTCTCCTCACTTATACTGTTCACCTGGTGACATGTCCCGTGTGTATTAAACAATCAGGGGAACACACTCTCCGCACTTATACTGTTCACCTGGTGACATGTCCCGTGTATATTAAACCATCAGGGGATCACACTCTCCTCACTTATACTGTTCACCAGGTGACATGTCCCGTGTGTATTAAACAATCAGGGGAACACACTCTCCTCACTTATACTGTTCACCTGGTAACATGTCCCGTGCGTGTTAAACCATCAGGGGAACACACTTTCCTCACTTATACTGTTCACCTGGTAACATGTCCCGTGTGCATTAAACCATCAATGGAACACTCTCTCCTCACTTATACTGTTCACCTGGTAACATGTCCTGTGTGCATTAAATCATCAGGGGAACACACTCTCCTCACTTATACAGTTCACTTGGTGAAATGTCCCCTGCGTATTAAACCATCAGGGGAACACACTCTCCTCACTTATACTGTTCAGCTGGTAACATGTCCCGTGCATATTAAACCATCAGGGGAACACGCTCTCCTCACTTAGACTGTTCATCTGGTAACATGTCCAGTGAATATTAAACCATCAGTGGAACACTCTCTCCTCACTTATACTGTTCACCTGGTAACATGTCCCGTGTATATTAAACCATCAGGGGAACACACTCTCCTCAATTATACATTTCACTTGGTAACATGTCCCGAGTATATTAAACCATCAGGGGAACACCCTCTCCTCACTTATACTGTTCACCTGGCAACATGTCCCGTGAGTATTACACAATCAGGGGATCACACTCTCCTCACTAATACTGTTCACCTGGTAACATGTCCCGTGCGTGTTAAACCATCAGGGGAACACACTCTCCTCACTTATACTGTTCACCTGGTAACATGTCCCGTGAGTATTAAACAATCAGGGCAACACATTCTCCTCACTTATACTGCTCACCTGGTGACATGTCCCGTGTGTATTAAACAATCAGGGGAACACACTCTCCTCACTTATACTGTTCACCAGGTAACATGTCCCGTGTATATTAAACCATCAGGGGAACACACTCTCCTCACTTATACTGTTCACCAGGTGACATGTCCCGTGTGTATTAAACAATCAGGGGAACACACTCTCCTCACTTATACTGTTCACCTGGTGCCATGTCCCGGGTATATTAAACAATCAGGGGAATAAACTCTCCTCACTTACACTGTTCACCTGGTAACATGTCCCGTGCATATTAAACCATCAGGGGAACACACTCTCCTCAATTATACTGTTCACCTGGTAACATGTCCCGTGAATATTAAACCATCAGGGGAAATCACTCCCCTCACATATACTGTTCTCCAGGTAACATGTCCCGTGTATATGAAACCATCAGGGGAACACACACTCCTCAATTATACCTTTCACTTGGTAACATGTCCCGAGTATATTAAACCATCAGGGGAACACACTCTCCTCAATTATACTGTTCACCAGGTAACATGTCCCGTGTGTATTAAACAATCAGGGGAACACACTCTCCTCACTTATACGGTTCACCTGGTATAATGTCCCGTGCGTGTTAAACCATCAGGGGAACACACTCTCCTCACTTATACTGTTCACCTGGTATAATGTCCCGTGAGTATTAAACAATCAGGGGAACACACTCTCCTCACTTATACTGTTCACCTGGTAACATGTCCCGTGAGTGTTAAACCATCAGGGGAACACACTCTCCTCACTTATACTGTTCACCTGGCAACATGTCCCGTGAGTATTAAACAATCAGGGGAACATACTCTCCTCACTTATACTGTTCACCTGGTGACATGTCCCGTGTGTATTAAACAATCAGGGGAACACACTCTCCGCACTTATACTGTTCACCTGGTGACATGTCCCGTGTATATTAAACCATCAGGGGATCACACTCTCCTCACTTATACTGTTCACCAGGTGACATGTCCCGTGTGTATTAAACAATCAGGGGAACACACTCTCCTCACTTATACTGTTCACCTGGTAACATGTCCCGTGCGTGTTAAACCATCAGGGGAACACACTTTCCTCACTTATACTGTTCACCTGGTAACATGTCCCGTGTGCATTAAACCATCAATGGAACACTCTCTCCTCACTTATACTGTTCACCTGGTAACATGTCCTGTGTGCATTAAATCATCAGGGGAACACACTCTCCTCACTTATACAGTTCACTTGGTGAAATGTCCCCTGCGTATTAAACCATCAGGGGAACACACTCTCCTCACTTATACTGTTCAGCTGGTAACATGTCCCGTGCATATTAAACCATCAGGGGAACACGCTCTCCTCACTTAGACTGTTCATCTGGTAACATGTCCAGTGAATATTAAACCATCAGTGGAACACTCTCTCCTCACTTATACTGTTCACCTGGTAACATGTCCCGTGTATATTAAACCATCACGGGATCACACTCTCCTCACTTATACTGTTCACCAGGTGACATGTCCCGTGTGTATTAAACAATCAGGGGAACACACTCTCCTCACTTATCCTGTTCACCTGGTGACATTTCCCGTGTGTATTAAACAATCAGGGGAATATTGTCTCCTCACTTATACTGTTCACCTGGTATCATGTCGTGTGTATATTAAACCATCAGGGGAACACACTCTCCTCACTTATACTGTTCACCTGGTAACATGTCCCGTGCGTGTTAAACCATCAGGGGAACACACTATACTCACTTATACTGTTCAAATGGTAACATGTCCTGTGCATATTAAACAATCTGGGGAACACACTCTCCTCACTTATACTGTTCTCCTGGTAACATGTCCCGTCAGGATTAAACAATCAGGGGAACACACTCTCCTCACTTATACTGTTCACCTGCGGAAATGTCCCATCAGTATTAAACCATAGGGGAACACAATCTCCTCACTTATGCTGTTTTCCTGGTAACATGTCCTGTGTGTATTAAACAATCAGGGGAACTCACTCTCCTCACTTATACTGTTCATCTGGTGACATGTCCCGTCAGTATTAAACCATAAGGGGAAGACACTCTCCTCACTTATCCTGTTCACCTGGCAACATGTCCCGTGAGTATTAAACAATCAGGGGAACACACTCTCCTCACTAATACTGTTCACCTGGTAACATGTCCCGTGCGTGTTAAACCATCAGGGGAACACACTCTCCTCACTTATACTGTTCACCTGGCAACATGTCCCGTGAGTATTAAACAATCAGGGGAACACATTCTCCTCACTTATACTGCTCACCTGGTGACATGTCCCGTGTGTATTAAACAATCAGGGGAACACACTCTCCTCACTTATACTGTTCACCAGGTAACATGTCCCGTGTATACTAAATCATCAGGGGAACACACTCTCCTCACTTATACTGTTCACCAGGTGACATGTCCCGTGTGTATTAAACAATCAGGGGAACACACTCTCCTCACTTATACAGTTCACCTGGTGCCATGTCCCGGGTATATTAAACAATCAGGGGAATACACTCTCCTCACTTACACTGTTCACCTGGTAACATGTCCCGTGTATATTAAACCATCAGGGGAACACACTCTCCTCAACTATACTGTTCACCTGGTAACATGTCCCGTGAATATTAAACCATCAGGGGAAAGCACTCCCCTCACATATACTGTTCTCCAGGTAACATGTCCCGTGTATATGAAACCATCAGGGGAACACACTCTCCTCAATTATACCTTTCACTTGGTAACATGTCCCGAGTATATTAAACCATCAGGGGAACACACTCTCCTCAATTATACTGTTCACCAGGTAACATGTCCCGTGTGTATTAAACAATCAGGGGAACACACTCTCCTCACTTATACGGTTCTCCTGGTATAATGTCCCGTGCGTGTTAAACCATCAGGGGAACACACTCTCCTCACTTATACTGTTCACCTGGTATAATGTCCCGTGCATGTTAAACCATCAGGGGAACACACTCTCCTCACTTATACTGTTCACTTGGCAACATGTCCCGTGAGTATTAAACAATCAGGGGAATACACTCTCCTCACTTACACTGTTCACCTGGTAACATGTCCCATGTATATTAAACCATCAGGGGAACACACTCTCCTCAATTATACTGTTCACCTGGTAACATGTCCCGTGAATATTAAACCATCAGGGGAAAGCACTCCCCTCACTAATACTGTTCTCCAGGTAACATGTCCCGTGTATAAGAAACCATCAGGGGAACACACTCTCCTCAATTATACCTTTCACCTGGTAACATGTCCCGTGAATATTAAACCATCAGGGGAAAGCACTCCCCTCACATATACTGTTCACCAGGTAACATGTCCCGTGTGTATTAAACAATCAGGGGAACACACTCTCCTCACTTATACGGTTCACCTGGTATAATGTCCCGTGCGTGTTAAACCATCAGGGGAACACACTCTCCTCACTCATACTGTTCACCTGGTATAGTGTCCCGTGCATGTTAAACCATCAGGGGAACACACTCTCCTCACTTATACTGTTCACCTGGCAACATGTCCCGTGTGTATTAAACAATCAGGGGAACACACTCTCCGCAGTTATACTGTTCACCTGGTAACATGTCCCGTGCGTGTTAAACCATCAGGGGAACATACTTTCCACACTTATACTGTTCACCTGGTAACATGTCCCGTGTGCATTAAACCAACAATGGAACACTCTCTCCTCACTTATACTGTTCACCTGGTAACATGTCCTGTGTGCATTAAATCATCAGGGGAACACACTCTCCTCACTTATACAGTTCACTTGGTGAAATGTCCCCTGCGTATTAAACCATCAGGGGAACACACTCCCCTCACTTATACTGTTCAGCTGGTAACATGTCCCGTGCATATTAAACCATCAGGGGAACACGCTCTCCTCACCTATACTGTTCACCTGGTAACATGTCCCGTGTATATTAAACCATCACGGGATCACACTCTCCTCACTTATACTGTTCACCAGGTGACATGTCCCGTGTGTATTAAACAATCAGGGGAACACACTCTCCTCACTTATCCTGTTCACCTGGTGACATTTCCCGTGTGTATTAAACAATCAGGGGAATATTGTCTCCTCACTTATACTGTTCACCTGGTATCATGTCGTGTGTATATTAAACCATCAGGGGAACACACTCTCCTCACTTATACTGTTCACCTGGTAACATGTCCCGTGCGTGTTAAACCATCAGGGGAACACACTCTACTCACTTATACTGTTCACCTGGTAACATGTCCTGTGCATATTAAACAATCTGGGGAACACACTCTCCTCACTTATACTGTTCTCCTGGTAACATGTCCCGTCAGGATTAAACAATCAGGGGAACACACTCTCCTCACTTATACTGTTCACCTGCGGAAATGTCCCATCAGTATTAAACCATAAGGGGAAGACACTCTCCTCACTTATCCTGTTCACCTGGCAACATGTCCCGTGAGTATTAAACAATCAGGGGAACACACTCTCCTCACTAATACTGTTCACCTGGTAACATGTCCCGTGCTTGTTAAACCATCAGGGGAACACACTCTCCTCACTTATACTGTTCAGCTGGTAACATGTCCCGTGCATATTAAACCATCAGGGGAACACCCTCTCCTCACTTAGACTGTTCATCTGGTAACATGTCCAGTGAATATTAAACCATCAGTGGAACACTCTCTCCTCACTTATACTGTTCACCTGGTAACATGTCCCGTGTATATTAAACCATCACGGGATCACACTCTCCTCACTTATACTGTTCACCTGGTGACATTTCCCGTGTGTATTAAACAATCAGGGGAATATTGTCTCCTCACTTATACTGTTCACCTGGTATCATGTCGTGTGTATATTAAACCATCAGGGGAACACACTCTCCTCACTTATACTGTTCACCTGGTAACATGTCCCGTGCGTGTTAAACCATCAGGGGAACACACTATACTCACTTATACTGTTCAAATGGTAACATGTCCTGTGCATATTAAACAATCTGGGGAACACACTCTCCTCACTTATACTGTTCTCCTGGTAACATGTCCCGTCAGGATTAAACAATCAGGGGAACACACTGTCCTCACTTATACTGTTCACCTGCGGAAATGTCCCATCAGTATTAAACCATAGGGGAACACAATCTCCTCACTTATGCTGTTTTCCTGGTAACATGTCCTGTGTGTATTAAACAATCAGGGGAACTCACTCTCCTCACTTATACTGTTCATCTGGTGACATGTCCCGTCAGTATTAAACCATAAGGGGAAGACACTCTCCTCACTTATCCTGTTCACCTGGCAACATGTCCCGTGAGTATTAAACAATCAGGGGAACACACTCTCCTCACTAATACTGTTCACCTGGTAACATGTCCCGTGCGTGTTAAACCATCAGGGGAACACACTCTCCTCACTTATACTGTTCACCTGGCAACATGTCCCGTGAGTATTAAACAATCAGGGGAACACATTCTCCTCACTTATACTGCTCACCTGGTGACATGTCCCGTGTGTATTAAACAATCAGGGGAACACACTCTCCTCACTTATACTGTTCACCAGGTAACATGTCCCGTGTATACTAAATCATCAGGGGAACACACTCTCCTCACTTATACTGTTCACCAGGTGACATGTCCCGTGTGTATTAAACAATCAGGGGAACACACTCTCCTCACTTATACAGTTCACCTGGTGCCATGTCCCGGGTATATTAAACAATCAGGGGAATACACTCTCCTCACTTACACTGTTCACCTGGTAACATGTCCCGTGTATATTAAACCATCAGGGGAACACACTCTCCTCAACTATACTGTTCACCTGGTAACATGTCCCGTGAATATTAAACCATCAGGGGAAAGCACTCCCCTCACATATACTGTTCTCCAGGTAACATGTCCCGTGTATATGAAACCATCAGGGGAACACACTCTCCTCAATTATACCTTTCACTTGGTAACATGTCCCGAGTATATTAAACCATCAGGGGAACACACTCTCCTCAATTATACTGTTCACCAGGTAACATGTCCCGTGTGTATTAAACAATCAGGGGAACACACTCTCCTCACTTATACTGTTCACCTGGTATAATGTCCCGTACGTGTTAAACCATCAGGGGAACACATTCTCCTCACTTATACTGTTCACCTGGTATAATGTCCCGTGCATGTTAAACCATCAGGGGAACACACTCTCCTCACTTATACTGTTCATTTGGCAACATGTCCCGTGAGTATTAAACAATCAGGGGAATACACTCTCCTCACTTACACTGTTCTCCTGGTAACATGTCCCGTGTATATTAAACCATCAGGGGAACACACTCTCCTAAATTATACTGTTCACCTGGTAACATGTCCCGTGAATATTAAACCATCAGGGGAAAGCACTCCCCTCACATATACTGTTCTCCAGGTAACATGTCCCGTGTATATGAAACCATCAGGGGAACACACTCTCCTCAATTATACCTTTCACTTGGTAACATGTCCCGAGTATATTAAACCATCAGGGGAACACACTCTCCTCAATTATACTGTTCACCAGGTAACATGTCCCGTGTGTATTAAACAATCAGGGGAACACACTCTCCTCACTTATACGGTTCTCCTGGTATAATGTCCCGTGCGTGTTAAACCATCAGGGGAACACACTCTCCTCACTTATACTGTTCACCTGGTATAATGTCCCGTGCATGTTAAACCATCAGGGGAACACACTCTCCTCACTTATACTGTTCACTTGGCAACATGTCCCGTGAGTATTAAACAATCAGGGGAATACACTCTCCTCACTTACACTGTTCACCTGGTAACATGTCCCATGTATATTAAACCATCAGGGGAACACACTCTCCTCAATTATACTGTTCACCTGGTAACATTTCCCGTGAATATTAAACCATCAGGGGAAAGCACTCCACCCACATATACTGTTCTCCAGGTAACATGTCCCGTGTATATGAAACCATCAGGGGAACACACTCTCCTCAATTATACATTTCACTTGGTAACATGTCCCGAGTATATTAAACCATCAGGGGAACACACTCTCCTCAATTATACTGTTCACCAGGTGACATGTCCCGTGTGTATTAAACAATCAGGGGAACACACTCTCCTCACTTATACTGTTCACCTGGTAACATGTCCCGTGCGTGTTAAACCATCAGGGGAACACACTCTCCTCACTTATACTGTTCACCTGGTAACATGTCCCGTGCGTGTTAAACCATCAGGGGAAAGCACTCCCCTCACATATACTGTTCACCAGGTAACATGTCCCGTGTGTATTAAACAATCAGGGGAACACACTCTCCTCACTTATACGGTTCACCTGGTATAATGTCCCGTGCGTGTTAAACCATCAGGGGAACATACTTTCCACACTTATACTGTTCACCTGGCAACATGTCCCGTGTGTATTAAACAATCAGGGGAACACACTCTCCGCACTTATACTGTTCACCTGGTAACATGTCCCGTGCGTGTTAAACCATCAGGGGAACATACTTTCCACACTTATACTGTTCACCTGGTAACATGTCCCGTGTGCATTAAACCAACAATGGAACACTCTCTCCTCACTTATACTGTTCACCTGGTAACATGTCCTGTGTGCATTAAATCATCAGGGGAACACACTCTCCTCACTTATACAGTTCACTTGGTGAAATGTCCCCTGCGTATTAAACCATCAGGGGAACACACTCCCCTCACTTATACTGTTCAGCTGGTAACATGTCCCGTGCATATTAAACCATCAGGGGAACACGCTCTCCTCACCTATACTGTTCACCTGGTAACATGTCCCGTGTATATTAAACCATCACGGGATCACACTCTCCTCACTTATACTGTTCACCAGGTGACATGTCCCGTGTGTATTAAACAATCAGGGGAACACACTCTCCTCACTTATCCTGTTCACCTGGTGACATTTCCCGTGTGTATTAAACAATCAGGGGAATATTGTCTCCTCACTTATACTGTTCACCTGGTATCATGTCGTGTGTATATTAAACCATCAGGGGAACACACTCTCCTCACTTATACTGTTCACCTGGTAACATGTCCCGTGCGTGTTAAACCATCAGGGGAACACACTCTACTCACTTATACTGTTCACCTGGTAACATGTCCTGTGCATATTAAACAATCTGGGGAACACACTCTCCTCACTTATACTGTTCTCCTGGTAACATGTCCCGTCAGGATTAAACAATCAGGGGAACACACTCTCCTCACTTATACTGTTCACCTGCGGAAATGTCCCATCAGTATTAAACCATAAGGGGAAGACACTCTCCTCACTTATCCTGTTCACCTGGCAACATGTCCCGTGAGTATTAAACAATCAGGGGAACACACTCTCCTCACTAATACTGTTCACCTGGTAACATGTCCCGTGCTTGTTAAACCATCAGGGGAACACACTCTCCTCACTTATACTGTTCACCTGGCAACATGTCCCGTGTGTATTAAACAATCAGGGGAACACACTCTCCTCACTTATACTGTTCACCAGGTAACATGTCCCGTGTATATTAAATCATCAGGGGAACACACTCTCCTCACTTATACTGTTCACCAGGTGACATGTCCCGTGTGTATTAAACAATCAGGGGAATATTGTCTCCTCACTTATACTGTTCACCTGGTATCATGTCGTGTGTATATTAAACCATCAGGGGAATACACTCTCCTCACTTACACTGTTCACCTGGTAACATGTCCTGTGTGCATTAAACAATCAGGGGAACACACTCTCCTCACTTATACTGTTCACTTGGTTACATGTCCCGTGTGTATTAAACAATCAGGGGAGCTCACTCTCCTCACTTATACTGTTCACCTGGTAACATGTCCCGTGTGTATTAAACCATAAGGGGAACACACTCTCCTCACTTGTACTGTTCACCTGGTAATATGCCCTGTGTATATTAAACCATCAGGGGAACACACTCTCCTCACTTATACTGTTCACCTGGGAACATGTCCCGTCTATATTAAACCATCAGGGGAACACAATCTCCTCACTTATACTGTTCACCTGGTGACATGTACCGTCTATATTAAACCATCAGGGGAACACACTCTCCTCAATTATACATTTCACTTGGTAACATGTCCCGAGTATATTAAACCATCAGGGGAACACACTCTCCTCACTTTTTCTGTTCACCAGGTGACATGTCCCGAGTGTATTAAACAATCAGGGTAACACACTCTCCTCACTTATACTGTTCACCTGGTAACATGTCCCGTGCGTGTTAAACGATCAGGGGAACACACTTTCCTCACTTATACTGTTCACCTGGCAACATGTCCCGTGAATATTAAACCATCAGGGGAAAGCACTCTCCTCACTTATACTGTTCACCTGGCAACATGTCCCGTGAGTATTAAACAATCAGGGGAACACACTCTCCTCACTTATACTGTTCACCTGGTGACATGTCCCGTGTGTATTAAACAATCAGGGGAAAACACTCTCCTCACTTATACTGTTCACCTGCTAATATGTCCCGTGTATATTAAACCATCAGGGGAACACACTCACCTCACTTATACTGTTCACCAGGTGACATGTCCGGTGCGTATTAAACAATCAGGGGAACACACTCTCCTCACTTATACTGTTCACCTGGTAACATGCCCCGTGTGCATTAAACCATCAATGGAACACTCTCTCCTCACTTATACTGTTCACCTAGCAACATGGCCCGTGAGTATTAAACAATCAGGGTAACACACTCTCCTCACTTATACTGTTCACCTGGTAACATGTCCCGTGCGTGTTAAACCATCAGGGGAACACACTCTCCTCACTTACACTGTTCACCTGGCAACATGTCCCGTGAGTATTAAACAATCAGGGGAACACACTCTCCTCACTTATACTGTTCACCTGGTGACATGTCCCGTGTGTATTAAACAATCTGGGGAACACACTCTCCTCACTTATACTGTTCACCTGGCAACATGTCCCGTGAGTATTAAACTATCAGGGGAACACACTCTCCTCACTTATACTGTTCACCTGGTGACATGTCCCGTGTGTGTTAAACAATCAGGGGAACACACTCTCCGCACTTATACTGTTCACCTGGTGACATGTCCCGTGTATATTAAACCATCAGGGGAACACACTCTCCTCACTTATACTGTTCACCTGGTGACATGTCCCGTGTATATTAAACCATCAGGAGAACACTCTCTCCTCACTTATACTGTTCACCTGGTAACATGTCCTTTGTGCATTAAATCATCAGGGGAACACACTCTCCTCACTTATACAGTTCACTTGGTGAAATGTCCCATGCGTATTAAACCATCAGGGGAAGTCACTCTCCTCACTTATCCTGTTCACCTGGTAACATGTCCCGTGTGTATTAAACAATCAGGGGTACACACTCTCCTCACTTATACTGTTCACCTGGTAACATGTCCCGTGCGTATTAAACAATCAGGGGAACACACTCTCCTCACATATACTGTTCACCTGTTGACATGTCCTGTTTGTATTAAACCATCAGGGGAACTCACTCTCCTCACTTATACTGTTCACCTGGTAACATGTCCCGTGTGTATTAAACAATCAGGGGAACACTCTCTCTTCACTTCTACTGTTCACCTGGTAACATGTCCCATGTATATTAAACCATCAGGGGAACAAAGTCTCCTCACTTATACTGTTCACCTGGTAACATGTCCCATGTATATTAAACCATCAGGGGAACACACTCTCCTCACTTATACTGTTCACCTGGTAACATGTCCCTTGTGTCTGAAACAATCAGGGGAAGACATTCTCTTCACTTATGCTGTTCACCTGGTAACATGTCCCGCGTATATTAAACCGTCAGGCGAACACACTCTCCTCACTTCTACTCTTCACCTGGTGACAGATCCCGTCAGTATTAAACAATCATTGGATCACACTCTCCTCACTTATACTGTTCACCTGGTAACATGTCCCGGGTGTATTAAAGCATCAGGGGAACACAGTCTCCTCACTTATACTGTTCACCTGGTAACATGTCCCGTGAGTATTAAACAATCAGGGGAACACACTCTCCTCACTTATACTGTTCACCTGGTAACATGTCCCGTGTGTATTAATCAATCAGGGGAACACACTCTCCTCACTTATACTGTTCACCTGGTAACATGTCCCATGTATATTAAACCATCAGGGGAACACACTCTCCTCACTTATACTGTTCACATGGTAACATGTCCCGTGTGTATGAAACAATCAGGGGAACACATTCTCTTCACTTATGCTGTTCACCTGGTAACATGTCCCGCGTATATTAAACCATCAGGCGAACAGACTCTCCTCACTTCTACTCTTCACCTGGTGACATGTCCTATGTATATTAAACCATCAGGGGCATACAGTCTCCTCACTTATACTGTTCACCTGGTAACATGTCCCGTGTATATTAAACCATCAGGGGCATACAGTCTCCTCACTTATACTGTTCACCTGGTAACATGTCCCGTGTATATTAAACCATCAGGGGAACACACTATCCTCACTTATACTGTTCACCTGGTAACATGTCCCGTGCGTGTTAACCCATCAGGGGAACACACTCTCCTCACTTACACTGTTCACCTGGCAACATGTCCCGTGAGTATTAAACAATCAGGGGAACACAACCTCCTCACTTATACTGTTCACCTGGTGACATGTCCCGTGTGTATTAAACAATCTGGGGAACACACTCTCCTCACTTATACTGTTCACCTGGCAACATGTCCCGTGAGTATTAAACTATCAGGGGAACACACTCTCCTCACTTATACTGTTCACCTGGTGACATGTCCCGTGTGTGTTAAACAATCAGGGGAACACACTCTCCGCACTTATACTGTTCACCTGGTGACATGTCCCGTGTATATTAAACCATCAGGGGAACACACTCTCCTCACTTATACTGTTCACCTGGTGACATGTCCCGTGTATATTAAACCATCAGGAGAACACTCTCTCCTCACTTATACTGTTCACCTGGTAACATGTCCTTTGTGCATTAAATCATCAGGGGAACACACTCTCCTCACTTATACAGTTCACTTGGTGAAATGTCCCATGCGTATTAAACCATCAGGGGAAGTCACTCTCCTCACTTATCCTGTTCACCTGGTAACATGTCCCGTGTGTATTAAACAATCAGGGGTACACACTCTCCTCACTTATACTGTTCACCTGGTAACATGTCCCGTGCGTATTAAACAATCAGGGGAACACACTCTCCTCACATATACTGTTCACCTGTTGACATGTCCTGTTTGTATTAAACCATCAGGGGAACTCACTCTCCTCACTTATACTGTTCACCTGGTAACATGTCCCGTGTGTATTAAACAATCAGGGGAACACTCTCTCTTCACTTCTACTGTTCACCTGGTAACATGTCCCATGTATATTAAACCATCAGGGGAACAAAGTCTCCTCACTTATACTGTTCACCTGGTAACATGTCCCATGTATATTAAACCATCAGGGGAACACACTCTCCTCACTTATACTGTTCACCTGGTAACATGTCCCGTGTGTCTGAAACAATCAGGGGAAGACATTCTCTTCACTTATGCTGTTCACCTGGTAACATGTCCCGCGTATATTAAACCGTCAGGCGAACACACTCTCCTCACTTCTACTCTTCACCTGGTGACAGATCCCGTCAGTATTAAACAATCATTGGATCACACTCTCCTCACTTATACTGTTCACCTGGTAACATGTCCCGGGTGTATTAAAGCATCAGGGGAACACAGTCTCCTCACTTATACTGTTCACCTGGTAACATGTCCCGTGAGTATTAAACAATCAGGGGAACACACTCTCCTCACTTATACTGTTCACCTGGTAACATGTCCCGTGTGTATTAATCAATCAGGGGAACACTCTCTCCTCACTTATACTGTTCACCTGGTAACATGTCCCATGTATATTAAACCATCAGGGGAACACACTCTCCTCACTTATACTGTTCACATGGTAACATGTCCCGTGTGTATGAAACAATCAGGGGAACACATTCTCTTCACTTATGCTGTTCACCTGGTAACATGTCCCGCGTATATTAAACCATCAGGCGAACAGACTCTCCTCACTTCTACTCTTCACCTGGTAACATGTCCTATGTATATTAAACCATCAGGGGCATACAGTCTCCTCACTTATACTGTTCACCTGGTAACATGTCCCGTGTATATTAAACCATCAGGGGCATACAGTCTCCTCACTTATACTGTTCACCTGGTAACATGTCCCGTGTATATTAAACCATCAGGGGAACACACTATCCTCACTTATACTGTTCACCTGGTAACATGTCCCGTGCGTGTTAACCCATCAGGGGAACACACTCTCCTCACTTATACTGTTCACCAGGTGACATGTCCCGTGTGTAATAAACAATCATGGGAACACACACTCCACACTTATACTGTTCACCTGGTAACATTTCCCGTGCGTGTTAAACCATCAGGGGAACACATTCTCCTCACTTATACTTTTCACCTGGCAACATGCCCCGTGAGTATTAAACAATCAGCGGAACACACACTCCTCACTTATACTGTTCACCTGGTGACATGTCCCGTGTGTATTAAACAATCAGGGGAACGCACTCTCCACACTTATACTGTTCACCAGGTGACGTCCCGTGCGTGTTAAACCATCAGGGGAACACACTCACCTCACTTATACTGTTCACCTGGTAACATGTCCCGTGAATATTAAACCATCAGGGGAAAGCACTCTCCTCACTTATACTGTTCACCTGGTAACATGTCCCGTGTGCATTAAACCATCAGTGGAACACTCTCTCCTCACTTATACTGTTCACCTGGTAACATGTCCAGTGTGCATTAAATCATCAGGAGAACACACTCTCCTCATTTATACAATTCACTTGGTGAAATGTCCCGTGCGTATTAAACCATCATGGGAACACACTATCCTCACTTATACTGTTCACCTGGTAACATGTCCCGTGTGTATTAAACCATCAGGGCAACACACTCTCCTCACTTATACTGTTCACCTGGTGACATGTCCCGTGAGTATTAAACCATCAGGGCAACACACTCTCCTCACTTATACTGTTCACCTGGTAACATGTCCCGTGTGTATTAAACCATCAGGGGAATGCCCTCTCCTCACTTATACTGTTCAACTGGTGACATGTCCCGTGTGCATTAAACAATCAGGGGAACGCAGTCTCCTCAATTATTCTGGTCACCTATTACATGTCCGTGTGTATTAAACAATCAGGGGAACACACTCTCCTCACTTATACTGTTCACCTGGAAACATGTCCTGTGTGTATTAAACAATCAGGGGAACACACTCTCCTCACTTATACTGTTCACCAGGTAACATGTCCCGTGTGTATTAAACAATCAGGGAAACACACTCTCTTCACTTATACTGTACACCTGGTAACATATCCCGTGTATATTAAAGCATCAGGGGAACACAATCTCCTCACTTATCATGCTCATCTGGTAAAATGTCCAGTGTATATTCAACCATCAGGGAAACACACTCTCCTCACTTATACTGATCACCTGGTGACATGTCCCGGGTATATTAAAAAATCAGGGGAACTCACTCTCCTCACTTACACTGTTCAGCTGGTAACATGTCCCGTGCATATTAAACCATCAGGGGAACACGCTCTCCTCACTTAGACTGTTCATCTGGTAACATGTCCAGTGAATATTAAACAATCAGGGGAATTCACTCCCCTCACTTATACTGTTGACCTGGTATAATGTCGTGTGTATATTAAACCATCAGGGGAACACACTCTCCTCACTTATACTGTTCACCTGGTAACATGTCCCGTGCGTGTTAAACCATCAGGGGAACACACTCTCCTCACTTATACTGTTCACTTGGTTACATGTCCCGTGCATATTAAACAATCAGGGGAACACACTCTCCTCACTTATACTGTTCTCCTGGTAACATGTCCCGTCAGGATTAAACCATCAGGGGAACTCAATCTCCTCACTGATACTGTTCACCTGTTGACATGTCCTGTGTGTATTAAACCATCAGGGGAACACTCTCTCCTCACTTATACTGTTCACCTGCGGAAATGTCCCATCAGTATTAAACCATCAGGGGAACACAATCTCCTCACTTATGCTGTTTACCTGGTAACATGTCCTGTGTGCATTTAGCAATCAGGGGAACACACTCTCCTCACTTATACTGTTCACCTGGTAACATGTTCCGTGTATATTAAAACATCAGGGGAACATAATCTCCTCACTTATACTGTTCACCTGGGAACATGTCCCGTGTATATTAATCCATCAGGGGAACACACTCTCCTCACTTATACTGTTCACCTGGTAACAAGTCCCATGTATATTAAACCATCAGGGGAACACCCTCTCCTCACTTATACTGTTCACCTGCTAACATGTCCCGTGTATATTAAATCATCAGGGGAAAACATAATCCTCACTTATACTGTGCACCTGGTAACATGTCCCGTGCGTGTTAATCAATCAGGGGAACACACTCTCCTCACTTATACTGTTCACCTGGTGACATGTCCCGTGCGTACTAAACAGTCAGGGTAACAATCTCTCCTCACTTATACTGTTCACCTGGCAACATGTCCCGTGTATACTAAACGATCAGGGGAACACACTCTCCTAATTTATACTGTTCACCTGGAAACATGTCCCGTGTATATTAAACCATCAGGGGAAAGCACTCTGCTCACTTATACTTTTCACCTGGGAACATGTCCCGTTTATATTAAACCATCAGGGGAACACACTCTCCTCACTTATACTGTTCACCTGGTAACAAGTCCCATATATATTAAACCATCAGGGGAAAGCCCTCTCCTCACTTATACTGTTCAACTGGTGACATGTCACGTGTGTATTAAACAATCAGGGGAACACACTCTCCTCACTTATACTGTTCACCTGGTATCATGTCCCGTGTGTATTAAACAATCAGGGGAACACACTCTCCTCACTTATACTGTTCACTTGGTTACATGTCCCGTGCGTATTAAACAATCAGGGGAACTCACTCTCTTCACTTTTACTGTTCACCTGTTGACATGTCGTGTGTTTTAAACCATCAGGGGAACACACTCTCCTCACTTATACTGTTCACCTGGTGACATGTCCCGTGTGTATTAAACCATCAGGGCAACACACTCTCCTCACTTATACTGTTCACCTGGTAAGATGTCCCGTGTGTATTAAACCATCAGGGGAATGTCCTCTCCTCACTTATACTGTTCAACTGGTGACATGTCCCGTGTGCATTAAACAATCAGGGGAACACAGTCTCCTCAATTATTCTGGTCACCTATTAACATGTCCGTGTGTATTAAACAATCAGGGGAACACACTCTCCTCACTTATACTGTTCACCTGGTAACATGTCCTGTGTGTATTAAACAATCAGGGGAACACACTCTCCTCACTTATACTGTTCACCAGGTAACATGTCCCGTGTGTATTAAACAATCAGGGAAACACACTCTCTTCACTTATACTGTACACCTGGTAACATATCCCGTGTATATTAAAGCATCAGGGGAACACAATCTCCTCACTTATCATGTTCATCTGGTAACATGTCCCGTGTATATTGAACCATCAGGGGAACACACTCTCCTCACTTATACTGATCACCTGGTGACATGTCCCGGGTATATTAAAAAATCAGGGGAACTCACTCTCCTCACTTATACTGTTCAGCTGGTAACATGTCCCGTGCATATTAAACCATCAGAGGAACACGCTCTCCTCACTTAGACTGTTCATCTGGTAACATGTCCAGTGAATATTAAACAATCAGGGAAACACACTCTCTTCACTTATACTGTACACCTGGTAACATATCCCGTGTATATTAAAGCATCAGGGGAACACAATCTCCTCACTTATCATGTTCATCTGGAAAATGTCCCGTGTATATTAAACCATCAGGGGAACACACTCTCCTCACTTATACTGATCACCTGGTGTCATGTCCCGGGTATATTAAAAAATCAGGGGAACTCACTCTCCTCACTTATACTGTTCACGTGGTAACATGTCCCATGCGTGTTAATCAATCAGGGGAACACACTCTCCTCACTTTTCCTGTTCACCTGGTGACATGTCCTGTGTGTATTAAACAATCAGGGGAACACACTCTCCTCACTTATAGTGTTCACCTGGCGACATGTCCCGTGTGTATAAAACAATCAGGGGAACACACTCTCCTCACTTATAAAGTTCACCTGGTGACGTGACCCGTGTGCATTAAACAATCAGGGGAACACACTCTCCTCACTTATACTGTTCACCTGGTAACATGTCCCGTGCGTGTTAATCAATCAGCGGAACACACTCTCCTCACTTTTCATGTTCACCTGGTGACATGTCCTGTGTGTATTAAACAATCAGGGGAACACACTCTCCTCACTTATAAAGTTCACCTGGTAACATGTCCCGTGTGTATTAAACCATCAGGGGAACACTCTCTCCTCACTTATACTGTTCACCTGGTAACATGTCCCGTGTGTATTAAACTATCAGGCAACACACTCTCCTCACTTATACTGTTCACCTGGAAACATGACCCGTGTGTATTAAACCATCAGGGGAACACTCTCTCCTCACTTATACTGTTCACCTGGTAACATGTCCCGTGTGTATTAAACAATCAGGGGAACACACTCTCCTCACGTATACTGTTCACCTGGTAACATGTCCTGTGTATATTAAACCATCAGGGGAACACCCCCACCTCACTTATACTGTTCACCTGGTAACATGTCCCGTGTGTATTAAACCATCAGGGGAAAACATAATCCTCACTTATACTGTTCACCTGGGAACGTGTCCCATGTATATTAAATCATCAGGGGAAAACATAATCCTCACTTATACTGTTCACCTGCTAACATGTCCCGTGTATATTAAACCATCAGGGGAACACACTCTCCTCACTTATACTGATCACCTGGTGACATGTCCCGGGTATATTAAACAATCAGGGGAACACACTCTCCTCACTTATACTGTTCACCTGGTAACATGTCCCGTGTATATTAAACCAACAGGGGAACACACTCTCCTCACTTATACTGTTCACCTGGTAACATGTCCCGTGCGTATTAATCAATCAGGGGAACACACTCTCCTCACTTATACTGTTCACCTGGTGACATGTCCCGTGCGTACTAAACAGTCAGGGTAACAATCTCTCCTCACTTATACTGTTCAGCTGGCAACATGTCCCGTGTATACTAAACGATCAGGGGAACACACTCTCCTAACTTATACTGTTCACCTGGTAACATGTCCCGTGTATATTAAACCATCAGGGGAACACACTCTCCTCACTTATACTTTTCACCTGGGAACATGTCCCGTGTATATTAAACCATCATGGGAACACACTCTCCTCACTTATACTGTTCACCTGGTAACAAGTCCCATGCATATTAAACCATCAGGGGAAAGCCCTCTCCTCACATATACTGTTCAACTGGTGACATGTCACGTGTATATTAAACAATCAGGGGAACACACTCACCTCACTTATACTGTTCACCTGGTATCATGTCCCGTGTGTATTAAACAATCAGGGGAACACACTCTCCTCACTTATACTGTTCACTTGGTTACATGTCCCGAGCGCATTAAACAATCAGGGGAACTCACTCTCTTCACTTTTGCTGTTCACCTGTTGACATGTCGTGTGTTTTAAACCATCAGGGGAACACACTCTCCTCACTTATACTGTTCACCTGGTGACATGTCCCGTGAGTATTAAACCATCAGGGGAACACACTCTCCTCACTTATACTGTTCACCTGGTAACATGTCCCGTGTGTATTAAACCATCAGTGGAAAGCCCTATCCTCACTTATGCTGTTCAACTGGTGACATGTCCCGTGTGCATTAAACAATCAGGGGAACACAGTCTTCTCACTTATTCTGTTCACCTGGTAACATGTCCTGTGTGTATTAAATAATCAGGGGAACACACTCTCCTCACTTATACTGTTCACCTGGTAACATGTCCTGTGTGTATTAAACAATCAGGGGAACACACTCTCCTCACAGATACTGTTCACCAGGTAACATGTCCCGTGTGTATTAAACAATCAGGGAAACACACTCTCTTCACTTATACTGTACACCTGGTAACATATCCCGTGTATATTAAACCATCAGGGGAACACAGTCTCCTCACTTATACTGTTCATCTGGTAAAATGTCCCGTGTACATTAAACCATTCGGGGAACACACTCTCCTCACTTATACTGATCACCTGGTGACATGTCCCGGGTATATTAAAAAATCAGGGGAACTCACTCTCCTCACTTATACAGTTCACCTGGTAAAATGTCCCGTGCGTGTTAATCAATCAGGGGAACACACTCTCCTCACTTTTCCTGTTCACCTGGTGACATGTCCTGTGTGTATTAAACAATCAGGGGAAGACACTCTCCTCACTTATAGTGTTCACCTGGCGACATGTCCCGTGTGCATTAAACAATCAGGGGAACACACTCTCCTCACTTATACTGTTCACCTGGTAACATGTACCGTGCGTGTTAATCAATCAGGGGAACACACTCTCGTCACTTTTCCTGTTCACCTGGTGACATGTCCTGTGTGTATTAAACAATCAGGGGAACACACTCTCCTCACTTATCGTGTTCACCTGGCGACATGTCCCGTGTGTATAAAACAATCAGGGGAACACACTCTCCTCACTTATAAAGTTCACCTGGTGACGTGACCCGTGTGCATTAAACAAACAGGGGAACACACTCTCATCACTTATACTGTTCACCTGGTAACATGTCCCGTGTGTATTAAACCATCAGGGGAACACTCTCTCCTCACTTATACTGTTCAGCTGGTAACATGTCCCGTGTGTATTAAACAATCAGGCAACACTCTCTCCTCACTTATACTGTTCACCTGGTAACATGTCCCGTGTGTATTAAACAATCAGGGGAACACACGCTCTTCGCTTATACTGTTCACCTGGTAACATGTCCCGTGTATATTAAACCATCAGGGGAACACAATCTCCTCACTTACACTGTTCATCTGGTAACATGTCCCGTGTATATAAAACCATCAGGGAAACACACTCTCCTCACTTATACTGTTCACCTGGTAACATGTCCTGTGTATATTAAACCATCAGGGGAACACACTCTCCTCACTTATTCTGTTCAACTGGTGACATGTCCCGTGTGCATTAAACAGTCAGGGGAGCACACTCTCCTCACTTATTCTGTTCACCTGGTGACATGTCCCGTGTGCATTAAACAATCAGGGGAACACACTCTCCTCAATTATATTGTTCACCTATTAACATGTCCAGTGTGTATTGAACAATCAGGGGAACACACTCTCTTCACTTATACTGTTCATCTGGTAACATGTCCCGTGCTTAATAAACAATCAGGGGAACATACTCTCCTCACTTATGCTGTTCATCTGGTAACATGTCCCGTGCTTATTAAACAATCAGGTAAACACACTCTTCTCACTTATACAGTTCACCTGGTGACATGTCCCGTGTGTATTAAACAATCAGGGGAACACACTCTCCTCACTTATACTGTTCACCTGGTAACATGTCCCGTGCGTATTAAACAATCAGGGGAACACACTCTCCTCACTTATACTGTTCACGTGGTAACATGTAACGTGCATATTAAACAATCAGGGAAGCACACTCTTCTCACTAATTCTGTTCACCTATTAACATGTCCCGTGTGTATAAAACAATCAGGGGAACACACTCTCCTCACTTATAAAGTTCACCTGGTGACGTGACCCGTGTGCATTAAACAATCAGGGGAACACACTCTCCTCACTTATACTGTTCACCTGGTAACATGTCCCGTGTTTATTAAACTATCAGGCAAACACACTCTCTTCACTTATACTGTTCACCTGGTAACATGTCCCGTGTCTTTTAAACCATCAGGGGAACACAATCTCCTCACTTATACTGTTCATCTGGTAACATGTCCCGTGTATATTAAACCATCAGGGGAACACACTCTCCTCACTTATGCTGTTCAGCTGGTAATATGTCCTGTGTATATTAAACCATCAGGGGAACACACTCTCCTCACTTCTACTGTTCACCTGGTGACATGTCCCGTGTTTATTAAACAATAAGGGGAACACAATCTCCTCACTTATACTGTTCATCTGGTAACATGTCCCGTGCATATTAAATCATCAGGGGAACACACTCTCCTCACTTACACTGTTCACCTGGTGACATGTCCTGTGTGCATAAAACAATCAGGTGAACACATTCTCCTCACTTATTCTGTTCAACTGGTGACATGTCCCGTGTGCATTAAACAATCAGGGGAACACACTCCCTTCACTTTTACTGTTCACCTGGTGACATGTCCCGTGTTTATTAAACAATAAGGGGAACACACTCTCCTCACTTATAGAGTTCACCTGGTGACGTGACCCGTGGGCATTAAACAATCAGGGGAACACACTCTCCTCACTTATACTGTTCACCTGGTAACATGTCCCGTTTGTATAAAACATTCAGGGGAACTCACTCTCCTCACTATTCTGTTCACCTGGTAACATGTCCCGTGTGTATTAAACAATCAGGGGAACACACTCTCCTCACTAATACTGTTCACCAGTTGACATGTCCCGTGTGCATTAAACAATCAGGGGAATACACTCTCCTCACTATTCTGTTCACCTGGTAACATGTCCCGTGTTTATTAAACAATCAGGGGAACACACTCTCCTCACTTATACTGTTCACCTGGTATCATGTCCCGTGTGCATTAAACCATCAGGGGAACACACTCTCCTCACTTATGCTGTTCACCTGGGAACATGTGCCGTGTGTATTAAACAATCAGGGGAACACACTCTCCTCACTTATACTGTTCACCTGGTAACATGTCCCGTGCGCATTAAACAATCAGGGGAACACACTCTCCTCACTGATACTGTTCACCTGGTAACATGTCCCGTGCGTATTAAACAATCAGCGGAACACACTCTCCTCACTTATACTGTTCACCTGGTGACGTGTCCCGTGTGCATTAAACAATCAGGGGAACACACTCTCCTCACATATACTGTTCACCTGGTAACATGTCCCATGTATATTAAACCATCAGTGGAACACACTCTCTTCACTTCTACTGTTCACCTGTTAACATGTCCCATGTATATGAAACCATCAGGGGTACACACTCTCCTCACTTCTTCTGTTCACCTGGTAACATGTCCCGTGTGCATTAAAAAATCAGGGGAACACACTCTCCTCACTTATACTGTTCATCTGGTAACATGTCGTGTGTATATTAAACCATCAGGGCAACACACTCTCCTCACTTATACTGTTCACCTGGTAACATGTCCTGTGTATATTAAACAATCAGGGGAACACACTCTCCTCACTTATACTGTTCACCTGGTAACATGTCCCGTGTAATTAAACAATCAGGGGAACACACTCTCCTCACTTATACTGTTCACCTGGTGACGTGTCCCGTGTGCATTAAACAATCAGGAGAACACACTCTCCTCACTTATACTGTTCACCTGGTAACATGTCCTGTGCGTGTTAATCAATCAGGGGAACACACTCTCCTCACTTTTCCTGTTCACCTGGTGACATGTCCTGTGTGTATTAAACAATCAGGGGAACACACTCTCCTCACTTATAGTGTTCACCTGGCGACATGTCCCGTGTGTATAAAACAATCAGGGGAACACACTCTCCTCACTTATAAAGTTCACCTGGTGACGTGACCCGTGTGCATTAAACAATCAGGGGAACACACTCTCCTCACTTATACTGTTCACCTGGTAACATGTCCCGTGTGTATTAAACCATCAGGGGAACACTCTCTCCTCACTTATACTGTTCACCTGGTAACATGTCCCGTGTGTATTAAACAATCAGGGGAACACACTCTCTTCGCTTATACTGTTCACCTGGTAACATGTCCCGTGTATATTAAACCATCAGGGGAACACAATCTCCTCACTTACACTGTTCATCTGGTAACATGTCCCGTGTATATTAAACCATCAGGGAAACACACTCTCCTCACTTATACTTTTCACCTGGTAACATGTCCTGTGTATATTAAACCATCAGGGCAACACACTCTCCTCACTTATACTGTTCACCTGGTGACATGTCCCGTGTTTATTAAACAATAAGGGGAACACACTCTCCTCACTTATAGAGTTCACCTGGTAACATGTCCCGTGTGTATTAAACAATCAGGGGAACCCACTCTCCTCACTTATTCTGTTCAACTGGTGACATGTCCCGTGTGCATTAAACAGTCAGGGGAGCACACTCTCCTCACTTATTCTGTTCACCTGGTGACATGTCCCGTGTGCATTAAACAATCAGGGGAACACACTCTCCTCAATTATTCTGTTCACCAATTAACATGTCCCGTGTGTATTGAACAATCAGGGGAACACACTCTCTTCACTTATACTGTTCATCTGGTAACATGTCCCGTGCTTAATAAACAATCAGGGGAACACACTCTCCTCATTTATACTGTTCATCTGGTAACATGTCCCGTGCTTATTAAACAATCAGGTAAACACACTCTTCTCACTTATACTGTTCACCTGGTGACATGTTCCGTGTGTATTAAACAATCAGGGGAACACACTCTCCTCACTTATACTGTTCACCTGGTAACATGTCCCGTGCGTATTAAACAATCAGGGGAACACACTCTCCTCACTTATACTGTTCACCTGGTAACATGTAACGTGCGTATTAAACAATCAGGGAAACACACTCTTCTCACTTATTCTGTTCACCTATTAACATGTCCCGTGTGTATAAAACAATCAGGGGAACACACTCTCCTCACTTATAATGTTCACCTGGTGACGTGACCCGTGTGCATTAAACAATCAGGGGAACACACTCTCCTCACTTATACTGTTCACCTGGTAACATGTCCCGTGTGTATTAAACTATCAGGCAAACACACTCTCTTCACTTATACTGTTCACCTGGTAACATGTCCCGTGTATATTAAACCATCAGCGGAACACAATCTCCTCACTTATACTGTTCATCTGGTAACATGTCCCGTGTATATTAAACCATCAGGGGAACACACTCTCCTCACTTATACTGTTCAGCT
The DNA here is from genome assembly GCF_036365525.1 of Heterodontus francisci. NCBI lineage: Eukaryota > Metazoa > Chordata > Chondrichthyes > Heterodontiformes > Heterodontidae > Heterodontus > Heterodontus francisci. Next base: position 2,738,406 of record NW_027140567.1, read on the forward strand.
GGTAATATGTCCTGTGTATATTAAACCATCAGGGGAACACACTCTCCTCACTTATACTGTTCACCTGGTGACATGTCCCGTGTTTATTAAACAATAAGGGGAACACAATCTCCTCATTTATACTGTTCATCTGGTAACATGTCCCGTGCATATTAAACCATCAGGGGAACACACTCTCCTCACTTACACTGTTCACCTGGTGACATGTCCTGTGTGCATAAAACAATCAGGGGAACACATTCTCCTCACTTATTCTGTTCAACTGGTGACATGTCCCGTGTGCATTAAACAGTCAGGGGAACACACTCTCCTCACTTATTCTGTTCACCTGGTGACATGTCCCGTGTGCATTAAACAATCAGGGGAACACACTCTCTTCACTTTTACTGTTCACCTGGTGACATGTCCCGTGTTTATTAAACAATAAGGGGAACACACTCTCCTCACTTATAGAGTTCACCTGGTGACGTGACCCGTGGGCATTAAACAATCAGGGGAACACACTCTCCTCACTTATACTGTTCACCTGGTGACATGTCCCGTTTGTATAAAACATTCAGAGGAACTCACTCTCCTCACTATTCTGTTCACCTGGTAACATGTCCCGTGTGTATTAAACAATCAGGGGAACACACTCTCCTCACTTATAATGTTCACCTGGTGACGTGACCCGTGTGCATTAAACAATCAGGGGAACACACTCTCCTCACTTATACTGTTCACCTGGTAACATGTCCCGTGTGTATTAAACTATCAGGCAAACACACTCTCTTCACTTATACTGTTCACCTGGTAACATGTCCCGTGTATATTAAACCATCAGCGGAACACAATCTCCTCACTTATACTGTTCATCTGGTAACATGTCCCGTGTATATTAAACCATCAGGGGAACACACTCTCCTCACTTATACTGTTCAGCTGGTAATATGTCCTGTGTATATTAAACCATCAGGGGAACACACTCTCCTCACTTATACTGTTCACCTGGTGACATGTCCCGTGTTTATTAAACAATAAGGGGAACACAATCTCCTCATTTATACTGTTCATCTGGTAACATGTCCCGTGCATATTAAACCATCAGGGGAACACACTCTCCTCACTTACACTGTTCACCTGGTGACATGTCCTGTGTGCATAAAACAATCAGGGGAACACATTCTCCTCACTTATTCTGTTCAACTGGTGACATGTCCCGTGTGCATTAAACAGTCAGGGGAACACACTCTCCTCACTTATTCTGTTCACCTGGTAACATGTCCCGTGTGTATTAAACAATCAGGGGAACACACTCTCCTCACTAATACTGTTCACCTGTTGACATGTCCCGTGTGCATTAAACAATCAGGGGAATACACTCTCCTCACTATTCTGTTCACCTGGTAACATGTCCCGTGTGTATTAAACAATCAGGGGAACACACTCTCCTCACTTATACTGTTCACCTGGTATCATGTCCCGTGTGCATTAAACCATCAGGGGAACACACTCTCCTCACTTATGCTGTTCACCTGACAACATGTGCCGTGTGTATTAAACAATCAGGGGAACACACCCTCCTCACTTATACTGTTCACCTGGTAACATGTCCCGTGCGCATTAAACAATCAGGGGAACACACTCTCCTCACTGATACTGTTCACCTGGTAACATGTCCCGTGCGTATTAAACAATCAGCGGAACACACTCTCCTCACTTATACTGTTCACCTGGTGACGTGTCCCGTGTGCATGAAACAATCAGGGGAAAACACTCTCCTCACTATTCTGTTCACCTGGTAACGTGACCCGTGTGTATTAAACAATCAGGGGAACACACTCTCCTCACATATACTGTTCACCTGGTAACATGTCCCATGTATATTAAACCATCAGTGGAACACACTCTCTTCACTTATACTGTTCACCTGTTAACATGTCCCATGTATATGAAACCATCAGGGGTACACACTCTCCTCACTTCTGCTGTTCACCTGGTAACATGTCCCGTGTGCATTAAAAAATCAGGGGAACACACTCTCCTCACTTATACTGTTCATCTGGTAACATGTCCCGTGCGTATTAAACAATCAGGGGATAACACTCTCCTCTTTCATACTGTTCTTCTGGTGATGTGACCCGTGTGTATTAAACCATTAGGTGAACACACTCTCCTCACTTCTACTCTTCCCCTGGTAACATGTCGTGTGTATATTAAACCATCAGGGCAACACACTCTCCTCACTTATACTGTTCACCTGGTAACATGTCCCGTGTAATTAAACAATCAGGGGAACACACTCTCCTCACTTATACTGTTCACCTGGTGACGTGTCCCTTGTGCATTAAACAATCAGGGGAACACACTCTCCTCACTTATACTCTTCACCTGGTAACATGTCCTGTGTATATTAAACAATCAGGGGAACACACTCTCCACAATTATACTGTTCACCTGGTGACGTGTCCCGTTTGCATTAAACCATCAGGGGAACACCCTCTCCTCACTTATACTGTTCACCTGGTAACATGTCCCGTGTGTATTAAACAATCAGGGGAACACACTCTGCTCACTTATACTGTTCACCTGGTAACATGTCCTGTGTATATTAAACAATCAGGGGAACACACTCTCCTCACTTATACTGTTCACCTGGTAACATGTCCCGTGCATATTAGGCCATCAGGGGAACACATTCTCCTCAATTATACTGTTCACCTGGTAACATGTCCTTTGCATATTTAATCATCAGGGGAAAACATTCTGCTCACTTATACTGTTCACCTGGTGACATGTCCCGTGTGTATTAAACAATCAGGGGAACACACTCTCCTCACTTATACTGTTCACCTGGTAACATGTTCCGTGTAATTAAACAATCTGGGGAACACACTCTCCTCTTTTATACTGTTCACCTGGTGACGTGTCCCGTGTGCATTAAACAATCAGGGGAACACACTCTCCTCACTTATACTGTTCACCTGGTGACGTGTCGCGTGTGCATTAAACAATCAGGGGAACACACTCTCCTCACTTATACTCTTCACCTGGTAACATGTCCTGTGTATATTAAACAATCAGGGGAACACACTCTCTTCACTTATACTCTTCACCTGGTAACATGTCCTGTGTATATTAAACAATCAGGGGAACACACTCTCCACAATTATACTGTTCACCTGGTGACGTGTCCCGTTTGCATTAAACAATCAGGGGAACACACTCTCCTCACTTATAATGTTGACCTGGTGACGTGTCCCGTGTGCATTAAACAATCAGGGGAACACACTCTCCTCACTTATACTGTTCACCTGGTGACGTGTCGCGTGTGCATTAAACAATCAGGGGAACACACTCTCCTCACTTATACTCTTCACCTGGTAACATGTCCTGTGTATATTAAACAATCAGGGGAACACACTCTCTTCACTTATACTCTTCACCTGGTAACATGTCCTGTGTATATTAAACAATCAGGGGAACACACTCTCCACAATTATACTGTTCACCTGGTGACGTGTCCCGTTTGCATTAAACAATCAGGGGAACACACTCTCCTCACTTATAATGTTGACCTGGTGACGTGTCCCGTGTGCATTAAACAATCAGGGGAACACATTCTCCACAATTATACTGTTCACCTGGTGACGTGTCCCGTGTGCATTAAACAATCAGGGGAACACACTCTCCTCACTTATACTTTTCACCTGGTAACATGTCCCGTGTGTATTAAACAATCAGGGGAACACACTCTCCTAACTTATACTGTTCACCTGGTAACATGTCCCGTGTGCATTAAACAATCAGGGGAACACACTCTCCTCACTTATACTGTTCAACTGGTGACGTGTCCCGTGTGCATTAAACAATCAGGGGAACACACTCTCCTCACTTATACTTTTCACCTGGTAACATGTCCCGTGTGTATTAAACAATCAGGGGAACACGCTCTCCTCACTTATACTTTTCACCTGGTAACATGTCCTTTGCATATTTAACCATCAGGGGAACACACTCTCCTCACATATACTGTTCACCTGATAACATGTCTCGTGTATATTCAAACATCGGGGGAACTCACTCTCCTCACTTATACTGTTCACCTGGTAACATGTCCCGTTTGCATTAAACAATCAGGGGAACACACTCTCCTCACTTATACTGTTCAACTGGTGACGTGTCCCGTGTGCATTAAACAATCAGGGGAACACACTCTCCTCACTTATACTTTTCACCTGGTAACATGTCCTGTGTATATTAAACAATCAGGGGAACACACTCTCCTCACATATACTGTTCACCTGATAACATGTCTCGTGTATATTCAAACATCAGGGGAACTCACTCTCCTCACTTATACTGTTCACCTGGTAACATGTCCCGTGCATATTAAGCCATCAGGTGAACACACTCTCCTCAATTATACTGTTCACCTGGTAACATGTCCTTTGCATATTTAACCATCAGGGGAAAACATTCTGCTCACTTATACTGTTCATCTGGTAACATGTCCCGTGCGTATTAAACAATCAGGGGAAAACACTCTCCTTACTTATATTGTTGACCTGGTAACATGTCCCGTGCATATTAAACAATCAGGGGAACACACTCTCCTCACTTATACTGTTCACCTGGTAATATGTCCCGTGTAATTAAACAATCAGGGGAACACACTCTCCTCATTTATACTGTTCACCTGGTGACGTGTCCCGTGTGCATTAAACAATCAGGGGAACACACTCTCCTCACTTATACTGTTCACCTGGTGACGTGTCGCGTGTGCATTAAACAATCAGGGGAACACACTCTCCTCACTTATACTCTTCACCTGGTAACATGTCCAGTGTATATTAAACCATCAGGGGAACACACTCTCTTCACTTATACTCTTCAACTGGTAACATGTCCTGTGTATATTAAACAATCAGGGGAACACACTCTCCTCACTTATAATGTTGACCTTGTGACGTGTCCCGTGTGCATTAAACAATCAGGGGAACACACTCTCCACCATTATACTGTTCACCTGGTGACGTGTCCCGTTTGCATTAAACAATCAGGGGAACACATTCTCCTCACTTATACTGTTCACCTGGTAACATGTCCCGTGTGCATTAAACAATCAGGGGAACACACTCTCCTCACTTATACTGTTCAACTGGTGACGTGTCCCGTGTGCATTAAACAATCAAGGGAACACACTCTCCTCACTTATACTTTTCACCTGGTAACATGTCCTGTGTATATTAAACAATCAGGGGAACACACTCTCCTCACATATACTGTTCACCTGATAACATGTCTCGTGTATATTCAAACATCAGGGGAACTCACTCTCCTCACTTATACTGTTCACCTGGTAACATGTCCCGTGCATATTAAGCCATCAGGTGAACACACTCTCCTCAATTATACTGTTCACCTGGTAACATGTCCTTTGCATATTTAACCATCAGGGGAAAACATTCTGCTCACTTATACTGTTCACCTGGTGACATGTCCCGTGTGTATTAAACAATCAGGGGAACACACTCTCCTCACTTATACTGTTCATCTGGTAACATGTCCCGTGCGTATTAAACAATCAGGGGAAAACACTCTCCTTACTTATATTGTTGACCTGGTAACATGTCCCGTGCATATTAAACAATCAGGGGAACACACTCTCCTCACTTATACTGTTCACCTGGTAACATGTCCCGTGTAATTAAACAATCAGGGGAACACACTCTCCTCATTTATACTGTTCACCTGGTGACGTGTCCCGTGTGCATTAAACAATCAGGGGAACACACTCTCCTCACTTATACTGTTCACCTGGTGACGTGTCGCGTGTGCATTAAACAATCAGGGGAACACACTCTCCTCACTTATACTCTTCACCTGGTAACATGTCCAGTGTATATTAAACCATCAGGGGAACACACTCTCTTCGCTTATACTCTTCACCTGGTAACATGTCCTGTGTATATTAAACAATCAGGGGAACACACTCTCCACAATTATACTGTTCACCTGGTGACGTGTCCCGTTTGCATTAAACAATCAGGGGAACACACTCTCCTCACTTATAATGTTGACCTTGTGACGTGTCCCGTGTGCATTAAACAATCAGGGGAACACACTCTCCACCATTATACTGTTCACCTGGTGACGTGTCCCGTTTGCATTAAACAATCAGGGGAACACATTCTCCTCACTTATACTGTTCACCTGGTAACATGTCCCGTGTGCATTAAACAATCAGGGGAACACACTCTCCTCACTTATACTGTTCACCTGGTGACGTGTCCCGTGTGCATTAAACAATCAGGGGAACACACTCTCCTCACTTATACTTTTCACCTGGTAACATGTCCCGTGCGCATTAAACAATCAGGGGAAAACACTCTGCTCACTATTCTGTTCACCTGGTAACATGTCCCGTGTGTATTAAACAATCAGGGGAACACAGTCTCCTCACTATACTGCTCACCTGGTAACATGTCCTGTGTATATTAAACCATCAGGGGAACACACTCTCCTCACTTATACTGTTCACCTAGTGACATGTCCCGTGTGTATTAAACAATCAGGGGAACACACTCTCCTCACTTATACTGTTCATCTGGTAACATGTCCCGTGCGTATTAAACAATCAGGGGAACACACTCTCCTCACTTATACTGTTCATCTGGTAACATGTCCCGTGCGTATTAAACAATCAGGGGAACACACTCTCCTCACTTATACTGTTCATCTGGTAACATGTCCCGTGCGTATTAAACAATCAGGGCAACACACTCTCCTCACTTATACTGTTCACCTGGTGACGTGTCCCGTGTGCATTAAACAATCAGGGGAAAACACTCTCCTCACTATTCTGTTCACCTGGTAACATGACCCGTGTGTATTAAACAATCAGGGGAACACACTCTCCTCACTTATACTGTTCACCTGGTAACATGTAGTGTGTATATTAAACCATCAGGGGAACACACGCTCTTCACTTATACTGTTAACCTGTTAACATGTCCCATGTATATGAAACCATCAGGGGTACACACTCTCCTCACTTCTGCTGTTCACCTGGTAACATGTCCCGTGTGCATTAAAAAATCAGGGGAACACACTCTCCTCTCTTATACTGTTCTTCTGGTGATGTGACCCGTGTGTATTAAACCATTAGGTGTACACACTCTCCTCACTTATACTGTTCACCTGGTAACATGTCCCGTGTATATTAAACCATCAGGGGAACACACTCTTCTCACTAATACTGTTCACCTGGTAACATGTCCCGTGTGTATTAAACCATCAGGGCAACACACTCTCCTCACTTATACTGTTCACCTGGTAACATGTCCCGTGCACATTAAACCATCAGGGGAAATCACTCTCCTCACGATTCTGTTCACCTGGTCACATGTCCCGTGTGTATTAAACAATCATGGGAACACACTCTCCTCACTTATACTGTTCACCTGGCAACATGTCCTGTGTGCATTAAACAATCAGGGGAACACACTCTCCTCACTTATACTGTTCACCTGGCAACATGTCCTGTGTATATTAAACAATCAGGGGAACACACTCTCCTCACATATACTGTTCACCTGTTAACATGTCTCGTGTATATTAAAACATCAGGGGAACTCACTCTCCTCACTTATACTGTTCACCTGGTAACATGTCCCGTGCATATTAAGCCATCTGGGGAACACACTCTCTTCACTTATACTTTTCACCTAGTGACATGTCCTGTGTATATTAAACCATCAGGGGAACACACTCTCCTCACTTATACTCTTCACCAGGTAACATGTCCTGTGAATATTAAACCATCAGGGGAACACACTCTCCTCACTTATACTGTTCATCTGGTGACATGTCCCGTGTATATTAAACAATCAGGGGAACACACTCTGCTCACTTATACTGTTCACCTGGTGACATGTCCCGCGTATATTAAACCATCATGGGAACACACTCTCCTCACTTACACTGTTCACCTGGTGACATATCCCATGTATATTAAACCATCAGTGGAACACCCTCTCCTCACTTATACTGTTCACCTGTTGACATGTCCCGTGCAAATTAAACCATCATGGGAACTCACTCTCCTCACTTATAGATTTCATCTGGTAACATATCCCGTGTGCATTAAACAATCAGGGGAACACACTCTCCTCACTTATTCTGTTCACCTGGTGACATGTCCCGTGTGCATTAAACAATCAGGGGAACAGACTCTCCTCACTTATACTTTTCACCTGGTATCATGTCCCGTGCGCATTAAACAATCAGGGGAAAACACTCTCCTCACTATTCTGTTCACCTGGTAACATGTCCCGTGTATATTAAACAATCAGGGGAACACACTCTCCTCACTATACTGTTCACCTGGTAACATGTCCTGTGTATATTAAACCATCAGGGGAACACACTCTCCTCACTTATACTGTTCACCTGGTGACATGTCCCGTGCGTATTAAACAATCAGGGGAACACACTCTCCTCACTTATACTGTTCATCTGGTAACATGTCCCGTGCGTATTAAACTATCAGGGGAACACACTCTCCTCACTTATACTGTTCACCTGGAAACATGTCCCGTGTATATTAAACAATCAGGGGAACACACTCTCCTCACTATACTGTTCACCTGGTGGCATGTACCGTGCGTATTAAACAAACAGGGGAACAGAGTCTCCTCACTTATACTGTTCACCTGGTGACGTGTCCCGTGTGCATTAAACAATCAGGGGAACACACTCTCCTCACTTATAATTTTCACCTGGTAACATGTCCCGTGCGCATTAAACAATCAGGGGAAAACACTCTCCTCACTATTCTGTTCACCTGGTAAAATGTCCCGTGTGTATTAAACAATCAGGGGAACACACTCTCCTCACTATACTGTTCACCTGGTAACATGTCCTGTGTATATTAAACCATCAGTGGAACACACTCTCCTCACTTATACTGTTCACCTGGTGACATGTCCCGTGCGTATTAAACAATCAGGGGAACACACTCTCCTCACTTATACTGTTCATCTGGTAACATGTCCCGTGCGTATTAAACAATCAGGGGAACACACTCTCCTCACTTATACTGTTCATCTGGTAACATGTCCCGTGCGTATTAAACGATCAGGGGAACACACTCTCCTCTCTTATACTGTACTTCTGGTGATGTGACCGGTGTGCATTGAACAATCAGGGGAACACACTCTCCTCACATATACTGTTCACCTGGTAACATGTCTCGTGTATATTAAACAATCAGGGGAACTCACTCTCCTCACTTATACTGTTCACCTGGTAACATGACAAGTGCATATTAAGCCATCAGGGGAACACACTCTCCTCACTTATACTGTTCAGCTGGTGACATGTCCCGTCTATATTAAACCATCAGTGGAACAAACTCTCCTCACTTATACTGTTCACCTGGGAACATGTCCCGTGTAAGTTAAAGCATCATGGGAACTCAGTCTCCTTACTTATAGATTTCCCCTGGTAACATGTCCCGTGTGCATTAAACAATCAGGGGAACACACTCTCCTCACTTATTCTGTTCACCTGGTGACATGTCCCGTGTGCATTAAACAATCAGGGGAACACACTCTCCTCACTTATACTGTTCACCTGGTAACATGTCCCGTGTGCATTAAACAATCAGGGGAACAGAGTCTCCTCACTTATACTGTTCACCTGGTGACGTGTCCCGTGTGCATTAAACAAACAGGGGAACACACTCTCCTCACTTATACTTTTCACCTGGTAACATGTCCCGTGCGCATTAAACAATCAAGGGAAAACACACTCCTCACTATTCTGTTCACCTGGTAACATGTCCCGTGTGTATTAAACAATCAGGGGAACACACTCTCCTCACTTATACTGTTCACCTGGTAACATGTCCTGTGTATATTAAACCATCAGGGGAACACACTCTCCTCACTTATACTGTTCACCTGGTAACATGTCCTGTGTATATTAAACCATCAGGGGAACGCACTCTCCTCACTTATACTGTTCACCTGGTAACATGTCCTGTGTATATTAAACAATCAGGGGAACACACTCTACTCACTTATACTGTTCACCTGGCAACATGTCCCGTGCGTATTAAACAATCAGGGGAACACACTCTCCTCACTTATACTGTTCATCTGGTAACATGTCCCGTGCGTATTAAACAATCAGGGGAACACACTCTCCTCACTTATACTGTTCATCTCTTAACATGTCCCGTGCGTATTAAACGATCAGGGGAACACACTCTCCTCTCTTATACTGTACTTCTGGTGATGTGACCCGTGTGCATTAAACAATCAGGGGAACACACTCTCCTCACTTATACTGTTCACCTGGTAACATGTCTCGTGTATATTAAACAATCAGGGGAACTCACTCTCCTCACATATACTGTTCACCTGGTAACATGACCCGTGCATATTAAGCCATCAGGGGAACACACTCTCCTCACTTATACTGTTCACCTGGTGACATGTCCCGTCTATATTAAACCATCATGGGAACACACTCTCCTCACTTATACTGTTCACCTGATGACATGTCCCACGTATATTAAACCATCAGTGGAACACCCTCTCCTCACTTATACTGTTCACCTGGGAGCATGTCCCGTGTAAGTTAAACCATCAGGGGAACACAGTCTCCTCACTGATAGATTTCCCCTGGTAACATGTCCCGTGTGCATGAAACAATCAGGGGAACACACTCTCCTCACTTATTCTGTTCACCTGGTGACATGTCCCGTGTGCATTAAACAATCAGGGGAACACGCTCTCCTCACTTATTCTGTTCACCTGGTGACATGTCCCGTGTGCATTAAACAATCAGGGGAACACACTCTCCTCACTTAAATGGTTCACCTGGTAACATGTCCCGTGAGCATTAAACAATCAGGGGAACACACTCTCCTCACTTATACTGTTCACCTGGTAACATGTCCCGTGTGCATTAAACAATCAGGGGAACACAATCTCCTTTCTTATTCTGTTCACCTGGTGACATTTCCCGTGTGTATTAAACAATCAGGTGAACACACTCTCCTCACTTCTGCTATTCATCTGGTAAAATGTCCCGTGCGTATTAAACAATCAGGGGAACTCACTCTCCTCACTTATACTGTTCACCTGGTGACGTGTCCCGTGTGCATTAAACAATCAGGGGAACACACTCTCCTCACTTATACTGTTCACCTGGTGACATGTCCCGTGCGTATTAAACAATCAGGGGAACACACTCTCCTCACTTATACTGTTCACCTGGTGACATGTCCCGTGTATATTAAACCATCAGGGGAACACACTCTCCTCACTTATACTGTACACCTGGTAACATGTCCCGTGCGTATTAAACAATCAGGGGAACACACTCTCCTCACTTATACTGTTCACCTGGTGACATGTCCCGTGTATATTAAACCATCAGGGGAACACACTCTCCTCACTTATACAGTTCACCCGGTGACATGTCCCTTGTGCATTAAACAATCAGGGGAACACACTCTCCTCTCTTATTCTGTTCACCTGGTGACATGTCCCGTGTATATTAAACCATCAGGGGAACACACTCTCCTCACTTATACAGTTCACCCGGTGACATGTCCCGTGTGCATTAAACAATCAGGGGAACACACTCTCCTCACTTATACTGTTCACCTGGTGACATGTCCCGTGTGCATTAAACAATCAGGGGAAGACACTCTCCTCACTTTTACTATTCATCTGGTAACATGTCCCGTGCTTATAAAAAATAAGGGGAACACACTCTCCTCAGTTATACTGTTCACCTGGTAACATGTCCCTTGCGCATTAAACCGTCAGGGGAAAACACTCTCCTCACTATTCTGTTCACGTGGTAACATGGCCCGTGTGTATTAAACAATCAAGGGAACACACTCTCCTCACTTATACTGTTCAACTGGTAACATGTCCCATGTATATGAAACTATCAGGGGAACACACTCTCCTCACTTCCACTGTTCACCTGCTAACATGTCCCGTGTGCATTAAAACATCAGGGGAACACACTCTCCTCACTTATACTGTTCATCTGGTAACATGTCCCGTGCATATTAAACAATCAGGGGAGCACACTCTCCTCACTTATACTGTTCACCTGCTAACATGTCCCGTGTGAATTAAAAAATCAGGGGAACACACTCTCCTCACTTATACTGATCACCTGGTAACATGTCCTGTGTATATTAAACCATCAGGGGAAGACACTCTCTTCACCTATACTGTTCACCTGGTAACATGTCCCGTGTTTATGAAACCATCAGGGGAACACACTCTCCTCACTTATACTGTTCACCTGGTGACATGTCCCGTGTGTATTAAACAATCAGAGGAACACACTCTCCTCACATTGACTGTTGCCCTGGTGAACTGTCCCGTGTGCATTAAACAATCAGGGGAACTCACTCTCCTCACTTATACTGTTCACCTGGTAACATGTCCCGTGTGTATTAAACAATCAGCGGAACACACTCTCTTCACTTATACTGTACACCTGGTAACATATCCCGTGTATATTAAACCATCAGGGGAACACAGTCTCCTCACTTATACTGTTCATCTGGTAAAATGTCCCGTGTGTATTAAACAATCAGCGGAACACACTCTCCTCACTTATACTGTTCAACTGGTAACATGTCCCGTGTGTATTAAACCATCAGGGGAACACACTCACCTCACTTGTACTGTTCACCTGGTGACATGTGCCGTGTGTATTAAACAATCAGGGGAACACACTCTCCTCACTTATACTGTTCACCTGGTGACATGTCCCGTGTGTATTAAACAATCAGGGGAAAACACTCTCCTGACTTATACTCTTCACCTGGTAACATGTCCCGTGTGTATTAAACAATCAGGGGAACGCACTCTCCTCTGTTATACAGTTCACCTGGTAACATGTCCCGTGTGTATTAAACAATCAGGGGAACACACTCTCCTCAATTATACTCTTCACCTGGTAACATGTCCCGTGTGTATTAAACAATCAGGGGAACACACTCTCCTCACTAATACTGTTCACCTGGTAACATGTCCTGTGTGTATTAAACGATCATGGGAACACACTCTCTTCACTTATACTGTTCACCTGGTAACATGTCCCGTGTGTATTAAACCATCAGGGGAACACACTCTCCTCACTTATACTGTTCACCTGGTAACATGTCCCGTGTGTATTATACAATCAGGGGAACACACTCTCCTCACTTATACTGTTCACCTGGTAACATGTCCCGTGTGTATTAAACAATCAGGGGAACACACTCTCCTCTCTTATACTGTACTTCTGGTGATGTGACCCGTGTGCATTAAACAATCAGGGGAACACACTCTCCTCACTTATACTGTTCACCTGGTAACATGTCTCGTGTATATTAAACAATCAGGGCAACTCACTCTCCTCACATATACTGTTCACCTGGTAACATGACCCGTGCATATTAAGCCATCAGGGGAACACACTCTCCTCACTTATACTGTTCACCTGGTGACATGTCCCGTCTATATTAAACCATCATGGGAACACACTCTCCTCACTTATACTGTTCACCTGATGACATGTCCCACGTATATTAAACCATCAGTGGAACACCCTCTCCTCACTTATACTGTTCACCTGGGAGCATGTCCCGTGTAAGTTAAACCATCAGGGGAACACAGTCTCCTCACTGATAGATTTCCCCTGGTAACATGTCCCGTGTGCATGAAACAATCAGGGGAACACACTCTCCTCACTTATTCTGTTCACCTGGTGACATGTCCCGTGTGCATTAAACAATCAGGGGAACACGCTCTCCTCACTTATTCTGTTCACCTGGTGACATGTCCCGTGTGCATTAAACAATCAGGGGAACACACTCTCCTCACTTAAATGGTTCACCTGGTAACATGTCCCGTGAGCATTAAACAATCAAGGGAACACACTCTCCTCACTTATACTGTTCACCTGGTAACATGTCCCGTGTGCATTAAACAATCAGGGGAACACAATCTCCTTTCTTATTCTGTTCACCTGGTGACATTTCCCGTGTGTATTAAACAATCAGGTGAACACACTCTCCTCACTTCTGCTATTCATCTGGTAAAATGTCCCGTGCGTATTAAACAATCAGGGGAACTCACTCTCCTCACTTATACTGTTCACCTGGTGACGTGTCCCGTGTGCATTAAACAATCAGGGGAACACACTCTCCTCACTTATACTGTTCACCTGGTGACATGTCCCGTGCGTATTAAACAATCAGGGGAACACACTCTCCTCACTTATACTGTTCACCTGGTGACATGTCCCGTGTATATTAAACCATCAGGGGAACACACTCTCCTCACTTATACTGTACACCTGGTAACATGTCCCGTGCGTATTAAACAATCAGGGGAACACACTCTCCTCACTTATACTGTACTTCTGGTGATGTGACCGGTGTGCATTGAACAATCAGGGGAACACACTCTCCTCACATATACTGTTCACCTGGTAACATGTCTCGTGTATATTAAACAATCAGGGGAACTCACTCTCCTCACTTATACTGTTCACCTGGTAACATGACAAGTGCATATTAAGCCATCAGGGGAACACACTCTCCTCACTTATACTGTTCAGCTGGTGACATGCCCCGTCTATATTAAACCATCAGTGGAACAAACTCTCCTCACTTATACTGTTCACCTGGGAACATGTCCCGTGTAAGTTAAAGCATCATGGGAACTCAGTCTCCTTACTTATAGATTTCCCCTGGTAACATGTCCCGTGTGCATTAAACAATCAGGGGAACACACTCTCCTCACTTATTCTGTTCACCTGGTGACATGTCCCGTGTGCATTAAACAATCAGGGGAACACACTCTCCTCACTTATACTGTTCACCTGGTAACATGTCCCGTGTGCATTAAACAATCAGGGGAACAGAGTCTCCTCACTTATACTGTTCACCTGGTGACGTGTCCCGTGTGCATTAAACAATCAGGGGAACACACTCTCCTCACTTATACTTTTCACCTGATAACATGTCCCGTGCGCATTAAACAATCAAGGGAAAACACTCTCCTCACTATTCTGTTCACCTGGTAACATGTCCCGTGTGTATTAAACAATCAGGGGAACACACTCTCCTCACTTATACTGTTCACCTGGTAACATGTCCTGTGTATATTAAACCATCAGGGGAACACACTCTCCTCACTTATACTGTTCACCTGGTAACATGTCCTGTGTATATTAAACCATCAGGGGAACGCACTCTCCTCACTTATACTGTTCACCTGGTAACATGTCCTGTGTATATTAAACCATCAGGGGAACACACTCTCCTCACTTATACTGTTCACCTGGCAACATGTCCTGTGTATATTAAACCATCAGGGGAACACACTCTCCTCACTTACACTGTTCACCTGGTGACATGTCCCGTGCGTATTAAACAATCAGGGGAACACACTCTCCTCACTTATAATGTTCATCTGGTAACATGTCCCGTGCGTATTAAACAATCAGGGGAACACACTCTCCTCACTTATACTGTTCATCTCTTAACATGTCCCGTGCGTATTAAACGATCAGGGGAACACACTCTCCTCTCTTATACTGTACTTCTGGTGATGTGACCCGTGTGCATTAAACAATCAGGGGAACACACTCTCCTCACTTATACTGTTCACCTGGTAACATGTCTCGTGTATATTAAACAATCAGGGGAACTCACTCTCCTCACTTATACTGTTCACCTGGTGACATGTCCCGTCTATATTAAACCATCATGGGAACACACTCTCCTCACTTTTACTGTTCACCTGATGACATGTCCCACGTATATTAAACCATCAGTGGAACACCCTCTCCTCACTTATACTGTTCACCTGGGAGCATGTCCCGTGTAAGTTAAACCATCAGGGGAACACAGTCTCCTCACTGATAGATTTCCCCTGGTAACATGTCCCGTGTGCATGAAACAATCAGGGGAACACACTCTCCTCACTTATTCTGTTCACCTGGTGACATGTCCCGTGTGCATTAAACAATCAGGGGAACACGCTCTCCTCACTTATTCTGTTCACCTGGTGACATGTCCCGTGTGCATTAAACAATCAGGGGAACACACTCTCCTCACTTAAATGGTTCACCTGGTAACATGTCCCGTGAGCATTAAACAATCAGGGGAACACACTCTCCTCACTTATACTGTTCACCTGGTAACATGTCCCGTGTGCATTAAACAATCAGGGGAACACAATCTCCTTTCTTATTCTGTTCACCTGGTGACATTTCCCGTGTGTATTAAACAATCAGGTGAACACACTCTCCTCACTTCTGCTATTCATCTGGTAAAATGTCCCGTGCGTATTAAACAATCAGGGGAACTCACTCTCCTCACTTATACTGTTCACCTGGTGACGTGTCCCGTGTGCATTAAACAATCAGGGGAACACACTCTCCTCACTTATACTGTTCACCTGGTGACATGTCCCGTGCGTATTAAACAATCAGGGGAACACACTCTCCTCACTTATACTGTTCACCTGGTGACATGTCCCGTGTATATTAAACCATCAGGGGAACACACTCTCCTCACTTATACAGTTCACCCGGTGACATGTCCCTTGTGCATTAAACAATCAGGGGAACACACTCTCCTCTCTTATTCTGTTCACCTGGTGACATGTCCCGTGTATATTAAACCATCAGGGGAACACACTCTCCTCACTTATACAGTTCACCCGGTGACATGTCCCGTGTGCATTAAACAATCAGGGGAACACACTCTCCTCACTTATACTGTTCACCTGGTGACATGTCCCGTGTGCATTAAACAATCAGGGGAAGACACTCTCCTCACTTTTACTATTCATCTGGTAACATGTCCCGTGCTTATAAAAAATAAGGGGAACACACTCTCCTCAGTTATACTGTTCACCTGGTAACATGTCCCTTGCGCATTAAACCGTCAGGGGAAAACACTCTCCTCACTATTCTGTTCACGTGGTAACATGGCCCGTGTGTATTAAACAATCAAGGGAACACACTCTCCTCACTTATACTGTTCAACTGGTAACATGTCCCATGTATATGAAACTATCAGGGGAACACACTCTCCTCACTTCCACTGTTCACCTGCTAACATGTCCCGTGTGCATTAAAACATCAGGGGAACACACTCTCCTCACTTATACTGTTCATCTGGTAACATGTCCCGTGCATATTAAACAATCAGGGGAGCACACTCTCCTCACTTATACTGTTCACCTGCTAACATGTCCCGTGTGAATTAAAAAATCAGGGGAACACACTCTCCTCACTTATACTGATCACCTGGTAACATGTCCTGTGTATATTAAACCATCAGGGGAAGACACTCTCTTCACCTATACTGTTCACCTGGTAACATGTCCCGTGTTTATGAAACCATCAGGGGAACACACGCTCCTCACTTATACTGTTCACCTGGTGACATGTCCCGTGTGTATTAAACAATCAGAGGAACACACTCTCCTCACATTGACTGTTGCCCTGGTGAACTGTCCCGTGTGCATTAAACAATCAGGGGAACTCACTCTCCTCACTTATACTGTTCACCTGGTAACATGTCCCGTGTGTATTAAACAATCAGCGGAACACACTCTCTTCACTTATACTGTACACCTGGTAACATATCCCGTGTATATTAAACCATCAGTGGAACACAGTCTCCTCACTTATACTGTTCATCTGGTAAAATGTCCCGTGTGTATTAAACAATCAGCGGAACACACTCTCCTCACTTATACTGTTCAACTGGTAACATGTCCCGTGTGTATTAAACCATCAGGGGAACACACTCACCTCACTTATACTGTTCACCTGGTGACATGTGCCGTGTGTATTAAACAATCAGGGGAACACACTCTCCTCACTTATACTGTTCACCTGGTGACATGTCCCGTGTGTATTAAACAATCAGGGGAAAACACTCTCCTGACTTATACTCTTCACCTGGTAACATGTCCCGTGTGTATTAAACAATCAGGGGAACGCACTCTCCTCTGTTATACAGTTCACCTGGTAACATGTCCCGTGTGTATTAAACAATCAGGGGAACACACTCTCCTCAATTATACTCTTCACCTGGTAACATGTCCCGTGTGTATTAAACAATCAGGGGAACACACTCTCCTCACTAATACTGTTCACCTGGTAACATGTCCTGTGTGTATTAAACGATCATGGGAACACACTCTCTTCACTTATACTGTTCACCTGGTAACATGTCCCGTGTGTATTAAACCATCAGGGGAACACACTCTCCTCACTTATACTGTTCACCTGGTAACATGTCCCGTGTGTATTATACAATCAGGGGAACACACTCTCCTCACTTATACTGTTCACCTGGTAACATGTCCCGTGTGTATTAAACAATCAGGGGAACACACTCTCCTCTCTTATACTGTACTTCTGGTGATGTGACCCGTGTGCATTAAACAATCAGGGGAACACACTATCCTCACTTATACTGTTCACCTGGTAACATGTCTCGTGTATATTAAACAATCAGGGGAACTCACTCTCCTCACATATACTGTTCACCTGGTAACATGACCCGTGCATATTAAGCCATCAGGGGAACACACTCTCCTCACTTATACTGTTCACCTGGTGACATGTCCCGTCTATATTAAACCATCATGGGAACACACTCTCCTCACTTATACTGTTCACCTGATGACATGTCCCACGTATATTAAACCATCAGTGGAACACCCTCTCCTCACTTATACTGTTCACCTGGGAGCATGTCCCGTGTAAGTTAAACCATCAGGGGAACACAGTCTCCTCACTGATAGATTTCCCCTGGTAACATGTCCCGTGTGCATGAAACAATCAGGGGAACACACTCTCCTCACTTATTCTGTTCACCTGGTGACATGTCCCGTGTGCATTAAACAATCAGGGGAACACGCTCTCCTCACTTATTCTGTTCACCTGGTGACATGTCCCGTGTGCATTAAACAATCAGGGGAACACACTCTCCTCACTTAAATGGTTCACCTGGTAACATGTCCCGTGAGCATTAAACAATCAGGGGAACACACTCTCCTCACTTATACTGTTCACCTGGTAACATGTCCCGTGTGCATTAAACAATCAGGGGAACACAATCTCCTTTCTTATTCTGTTCACCTGGTGACATTTCCCGTGTGTATTAAACAATCAGGTGAACACACTCTCCTCACTTCTGCTATTCATCTGGTAAAATGTCCCGTGCGTATTAAACAATCAGGGGAACTCACTCTCCTCACTTATACTGTTCACCTGGTGACGTGTCCCGTGTGCATTAAACAATCAGGGGAACACACTCTCCTCACTTATACTGTTCACCTGGTGACATGTCCCGTGCGTATTAAACAATCAGGGGAACACACTCTCCTCACTTATACTGTTCACCTGGTGACATGTCCCGTGTATATTAAACCATCAGGGGAACACACTCTCCTCACTTATACTGTACGCCTGGTAACAGGTCGCGTGTGTATTAAACAATCAGGGGAACACACTCTCCTCACTTATACTGTACACCTGGTAACATGTCCCGTGCGTATTAAACAATCAGGGGAACACACTCTCCTCACTTATACTGTTCACCTGGTGACATGTCCCGTGCGTATTAAACAATCAGGGGAAGACACTCTCCTCACTTTTACTGTTCACCTGGTGACATGTCCCGTGTATATTAAACCATCAGGGGAACACACTCTCCTCACTTATACTGTACACCTGGTAACATGTCCCGTGCGTATTAAACAATCAGGGGAACACACTCTCCTCACTTATACTGTTCACCTGGTGACATGTCCCGTGTATATTAAACCATCAGGGGAACACACTCTCCTCACTTATACAGTTCACCCGGTGACATGTCCCGTGTGCATTAAACAATCAGGGGAACACACTCTCCTCTCTTATTCTGTTCACCTGGTGACATGTCCCGTGTATATTAAACCATCAGGGGAACACACTCTCCTCACTTATACAGTTCACCCGGTGACATGTCCCGTGTGCATTCAACAATCAGGGGAACACACTCTCCTCACTTATACTGTTCACCTGGTGACATGTCCCGTGTGCATTAAACAATCAGGGGAAGACACTCTCCTCACTTTTACTATTCATCTGGTAACATGTCCCGTGCTTATAAAAAATAAGGGGAACACACTCTCCTCAGTTATACTGTTCACCTGGTAACATGTCCCGTGTGTATTATACAATCAGGGGAACACACTCTCCTCACTTATACTGTTCACCTGGTAACATGTCCCGTGTGTATTAAACCATCAGGGGAACACACTCTCCTCACTTATACTGTTCACCTGGTAACATGTCCCGTGTGTATTATACAATCAGGGGAACACACTCTCCTCACTTATACTGTTCACCTGGTAACATGTCCCGTGTGTATTAAACAATCAGGGGAACACACTCTCCTCTCTTATACTGTACTTCTGGTGATGTGACCCGTGTGCATTAAACAATCAGGGGAACACACTATCCTCACTTATACTGTTCACCTGGTAACATGTCTCGTGTATATTAAACAATCAGGGGAACTCACTCTCCTCACATATACTGTTCACCTGGTAACATGACCCGTGCATATTAAGCCATCAGGGGAACACACTCTCCTCACTTATACTGTTCACCTGGTGACATGTCCCGTCTATATTAAACCATCATGGGAACACACTCTCCTCACTTATACTGTTCACCTGATGACATGTCCCACGTATATTAAACCATCAGTGGAACACCCTCTCCTCACTTATACTGTTCACCTGGGAGCATGTCCCGTGTAAGTTAAACCATCAGGGGAACACAGTCTCCTCACTGATAGATTTCCCCTGGTAACATGTCCCGTGTGCATGAAACAATCAGGGGAACACACTCTCCTCACTTATTCTGTTCACCTGGTGACATGTCCCGTGTGCATTAAACAATCAGGGGAACACGCTCTCCTCACTTATTCTGTTCACCTGGTGACATGTCCCGTGTGCATTAAACAATCAGGGGAACACACTCTCCTCACTTAAATGGTTCACCTGGTAACATGTCCCGTGAGCATTAAACAATCAGGGGAACACACTCTCCTCACTTATACTGTTCACCTGGTAACATGTCCCGTGTGCATTAAACAATCAGGGGAACACAATCTCCTTTCTTATTCTGTTCACCTGGTGACATTTCCCGTGTGTATTAAACAATCAGGTGAACACACTCTCCTCACTTCTGCTATTCATCTGGTAAAATGTCCCGTGCGTATTAAACAATCAGGGGAACTCACTCTCCTCACTTATACTGTTCACCTGGTGACGTGTCCCGTGTGCATTAAACAATCAGGGGAACACACTCTCCTCACTTATACTGTTCACCTGGTGACATGTCCCGTGCGTATTAAACAATCAGGGGAACACACTCTCCTCACTTATACTGTTCACCTGGTGACATGTCCCGTGTATATTAAACCATCAGGGGAACACACTCTCCTCACTTATACTGTACGCCTGGTAACATGTCGCGTGCGTATTAAACAATCAGGGGAACACACTCTCCTCACTTATACTGTACACCTGGTAACATGTCCCGTGCGTATTAAACAATCAGGGGAACACACTCTCCTCACTTATACTGTTCACCTGGTGACATGTCCCGTGCGTATTAAACAATCAGGGGAACACACTCTCCTCACTTATACTGTTCACCTGGTGACATGTCCCGTGTATATTAAACCATCAGGGGAACACACTCTCCTCACTTATACTGTACACCTGGTAACATGTCCCGTGCGTATTAAACAATCAGGGGAACACACTCTCCTCACTTATACTGTTCACCTGGTGACATGTCCCGTGTATATTAAACCATCAGGGGAACACACTCTCCTCACTTATACAGTTCACCCGGTGACATGTCCCGTGTGCATTAAACAATCAGGGGAACACACTCTCCTCTCTTATTCTGTTCACCTGGTGACATGTCCCGTGTATATTAAACCATCAGGGGAACACACTCTCCTCACTTATACAGTTCACCCGGTGACATGTCCCGTGTGCATTCAACAATCAGGGGAACACACTCTCCTCACTTATACTGTTCACCTGGTGACATGTCCCGTGTGCATTAAACAATCAGGGGAAGACACTCTCCTCACTTTTACTATTCATCTGGTAACATGTCCCGTGCTTATAAAAAATAAGGGGAACACACTCTCCTCAGTTATACTGTTCACCTGGTAACATGTCCCTTGCGCATTAAACCGTCAGGGGAAAACACTCTCCTCACTATTCTGTTCACGTGGTAACATGGCCCGTGTGTATTAAACAATCAAGGGAACACACTCTCCTCACTTATACTGTTCAACTGGTAACATGTCCCATGTATATGAAACTATCAGGGGAACAAACTCTCCTCACTTCCACTGTTCACCTGCTAACATGTCCCGTGTGCATTAAAATATCAGGGGAACACACTCTCCTCACTTATACTGTTCATCTGGTAACATGTCCCGTGCATATTAAACAATCAGGGGAGCACACTCTCCTCACTTATACTGTTCACCTGCTAACATGTCCCGTGTGAATTAAAAAATCAGGGGAACACACTCTCCTCACTTATACTGATCACCTGGTAACATGTCCTGTGTATATTAAACCATCAGGGGAAGACACTCTCTTCACCTATACTGTTCACCTGGTAACATGTCCCGTGTTTATGAAACCATCAGGGGAACACACGCTCCTCACTTATACTGTTCACCTGGTGACATGTCCCGTGTGTATTAAACAATCAGAGGAACACACTCTCCTCACATTGACTGTTGCCCTGGTGAACTGTCCCGTGTGCATTAAACAATCAGGGGAACTCACTCTCCTCACTTATACTGTTCACCTGGTAACATGTCCCGTGTGTATTAAACAATCAGCGGAACACACTCTCTTCACTTATACTGTACACCTGGTAACATATCCCGTGTATATTAAACCATCAGGGGAACACAGTCTCCTCACTTATACTGTTCATCTGGTAAAATGTCCCGTGTGTATTAAACAATCAGCGGAACACACTCTCCTCACTTATACTGTTCAACTGGTAACATGTCCCGTGTGTATTAAACCATCAGGGGAACACACTCACCTCACTTATACTGTTCACCTGGTGACATGTGCCGTGTGTATTAAACAATCAGGGGAACACACTCTCCTCACTTATACTGTTCACCTGGTGACATGTCCCGTGTGTATTAAACAATCAGGGGAAAACACTCTCCTGACTTATACTCTTCACCTGGTAACATGTCCCGTGTGTATTAAACAATCAGGGGAACGCACTCTCCTCTGTTATACAGTTCACCTGGTAACATGTCCCGTGTGTATTAAACAATCAGGGGAACACACTCTCCTCAATTATACTCTTCACCTGGTAACATGTCCCGTGTGTATTAAACAATCAGGGGAACACACTCTCCTCACTAATACTGTTCACCTGGTAACATGTCCTGTGTGTATTAAACGATCATGGGAACACACTCTCTTCACTTATACTGTTCACCTGGTAACATGTCCCGTGTGTATTAAACCATCAGGGGAACACACTCTCCTCACTTATACTGTTCACCTGGTAACATGTCCCGTGTGTATTAAACAATCAGTGGAACACACTCTCCTCACTTATACTTTTCACCTGGTAACATGTCCCGTGTGTATTAAACAATCAGGGGAACACACTCTCCTCACTTATACTTTTCACCTGGTAACATGTCCCGTGCGCATTAAACAATCAGGGGAAAACACTCTCCTCACTATTCTGTTCACCTGGTAACATGTCCCGTGTATATTAAACAATCAGGGGAACACACTCTCCTCACTATACTGTTCACCTGGTAACATGTCCTGTGTATATTAAACCATCAGGGGAACACACTCTCCTCACTTATACTGTTCACCTGGTGACATGTCCCGTGCGTATTAAACAATCAGGGGAACACACTCTCCTCACTTATACTGTTCATCTGGTAACATGTCCCGTGCGTATTAAACTATCAGGGGAACACACTCTCCTCACTTATACTGTTCACCTGGTAACATGTCCCGTGTATATTAAACCATCAGGGGAACACACTCTCCTCACTTAAATGGTTCACCTGGTAACATGTCCCGTGAGCATTAAACAATCAGGGGAACACACTCTCCTCACTTATACTGTTCACCTGGTAACATGTCCCGTGTGCATTAAACAATCAGGGGAACACAATCTCCTTTCTTATTCTGTTCACCTGGTGACATTTCCCCTGTGTATTAAACAATCAGGTGAACACACTCTCCTCACTTCTGCTATTCATCTGGTAAAATGTCCCGTGCGTATTAAACAATCAGGGGAACTCACTCTCCTCACTTATACTGTTCACCTGGTGACGTGTCCCGTGTGCATTAAACAATCAGGGGAACACACTCTCCTCACTTATACTGTTCACCTGGTGACATGTCCCGTGCGTATTAAACAATCAGGGGAACACACTCTCCTCACTTATACTGTTCACCTGGTGACATGTCCCGTGTATATTAAACCATCAGGGGAACACACTCTCCTCACTTATACTGTACACCTGGTAACATGTCCCGTGCGTATTAAACAATCAGGGGAACACACTCTCCTCACTTATACTGTTCACCTGGTGACATGTCCCGTGTATATTAAACCATCAGGGGAACACACTCTCCTCACTTATACAGTTCACCCGGTGACATGTCCCTTGTGCATTAAACAATCAGGGGAACACACTCTCCTCTCTTATTCTGTTCACCTGGTGACATGTCCCGTGTATATTAAACCATCAGGGGAACACACTCTCCTCACTTATACAGTTCACCCGGTGACATGTACCGTGTGCATTAAACAATCAGGGGAACACACTCTCCTCACTTATACTGTTCACCTGGTGACATGTCCCGTGTGCATTAAACAATCAGGGGAAGACACTCTCCTCACTTTTACTATTCATCTGGTAACATGTCCCGTGCTTATAAAAAATAAGGGGAACACACTCTCCTCAGTTATACTGTTCACCTGGTAACATGTCCCTTGCGCATTAAACCGTCAGGGGAAAATACTCTCCTCACTATTCTGTTCACGTGGTAACATGGCCCGTGTGTATTAAACAATCAAGGGAACACACTCTCCTCACTTATACTGTTCAACTGGTAACATGTCCCATGTATATGAAACTATCAGGGGAACACACTCTCCTCACTTCCACTGTTCACCTGCTAACATGTCCCGTGTGCATTAAAACATCAGGGGAACACACTCTCCTCACTTATACTGTTCATCTGGTAACATGTCCCGTGCATATTAAACAATCAGGGGAGCACACTCTCCTCACTTATACTGTTCACCTGCTAACATGTCCCGTGTGAATTAAAAAATCAGGGGAACACACTCTCCTCACTTATACTGATCACCTGGTAACATGTCCTGTGTATATTAAACCATCAGGGGAAGACACTCTCTTCACCTATACTGTTCACCTGGTAACATGTCCCGTGTTTATGAAACCATCAGGGGAACACACGCTCCTCACTTATACTGTTCACCTGGTGACATGTCCCGTGTGTATTAAACAATCAGAGGAACACACTCTCCTCACATTGACTGTTGCCCTGGTGAACTGTCCCGTGTGCATTAAACAATCAGGGGAACTCACTCTCCTCACTTATACTGTTCACCTGGTAACATGTCCCGTGTGTATTAAACAATCAGCGGAACACACTCTCTTCACTTATACTGTACACCTGGTAACATATGCCGTGTATATTAAACCATCAGTGGAACACAGTCTCCTCACTTATACTGTTCATCTGGTAAAATGTCCCGTGTGTATTAAACAATCAGCGGAACACACTCTCCTCACTTATACTGTTCAACTGGTAACATGTCCCGTGTGTATTAAACCATCAGGGGAACACACTCACCTCACTTATACTGTTCACCTGGTGACATGTGCCGTGTGTATTAAACAATCAGGGGAACACACTCTCCTCACTTATACTGTTCACCTGGTGACATGTCCCGTGTGTATTAAACAATCAGGGGAAAACACTCTCCTGACTTATACTCTTCACCTGGTAACATGTCCCGTGTGTATTAAACAATCAGGGGAACGCACTCTCCTCTGTTATACAGTTCACCTGGTAACATGTCCCGTGTGTATTAAACAATCAGGGGAACACACTCTCCTCAATTATACTCTTCACCTGGTAACATGTCCCGTGTGTATTAAACAATCAGGGGAACACACTCTCCTCACTAATACTGTTCACCTGGTAACATGTCCTGTGTGTATTAAACGATCATGGGAACACACTCTCTTCACTTATACTGTTCACCTGGTAACATGTCCCGTGTGTATTAAACCATCAGGGGAACACACTCTCCTCACTTATACTGTTCACCTGGTAACATGTCCCGTGTGCATTAAACAATCAGGGGAACACGCTCTCCTCACTTATTCTGTTCACCTGGTGACATGTCCCGTGTGCATTAAACAATCAGGGGAACACACTCTCCTCACTTAAATGGTTCACCTGGTAACATGTCCCGTGAGCATTAAACAATCAGGGGAACACACTCTCCTCACTTATACTGTTCACCTGGTAACATGTCCCGTGTGCATTAAACAATCAGGGGAACACAATCTCCTTTCTTATTCTGTTCACCTGGTGACTTTTCCCGTGTGTATTAAACAATCAGGTGAACACACTCTTCTCACTTCTGCTATTCATCTGGTAAAATGTCCCGTGCGTATTAAACAATCAGGGGAACTCACTCTCCTCACTTATACTGTTCACCTGGTGACGTGTCCCGTGTGCATTAAACAATCAGGGGAACACACTCTCCTCACTTATACTGTTCACCTGGTGACATGTCCCGTGTGTATTAAACAATCAGGGGAACGCACTCTCCTCTGTTATACAGTTCACCTGGTAACATGTCCCGTGTGTATTAAACAATCAGGGGAACACACTCTCCTGACTTATACTCTTCACCTGGTAACATGTCCCGTGTGTATTAAACAATCAGGGGAACGCACTCTCCTCTGTTATACAGTTCACCTGGGAACATGTCCCGTGTGTATTAAACAATCAGGGGAACGCACTCTCCTCTGTTATACAGTTCACCTGGTAACATGTCCCGTGTGTATTAAACAATCAGGGGAACACACTCTCCTCAATTATACTCTTCACCTGGTAACATGTCCCGTGTGTATTAAACAATCAGGGGAACACACTCTCCTCACTAATACTGTTCACCTGGTAACATGTCCTGTGTGTATTAAACGATCATGGGAACACACTCTCTTCACTTATACTGTTCACCTGGTAACATGTCCCGTGTGTATTAAACCATCAGGGGAACACACTCTCCTCACTTATACTGTTCACCTGGTAACATGTCCCGTGTGCATTAAACAATCAGGGGAACACGCTCTCCTCACTTATTCTGTTCACCTGGTGACATGTCCCGTGTGCATTAAACAATCAGGGGAACACACTCTCCTCACTTAAATGGTTCACCTGGTAACATGTCCCGTGAGCATTAAACAATCAGGGGAACACACTCTCCTCACTTATACTGTTCACCTGGTAACATGTCCCGTGTGCATTAAACAATCAGGGGAACACAATCTCCTTTCTTATTCTGTTCACCTGGTGACATTTCCCGTGTGTATTAAACAATCAGGTGAACACACTCTCCTCACTTCTGCTATTCATCTGGTAAAATGTCCCGTGCGTATTAAACAATCAGGGGAACACACTCTCCTCACTTATACTGTTCACCTGGTAACATGTCCCGTGTATATTAAACAATCAGGGGAACACACTCTCCTCACTATACTGTTCACCTGGTAACATGTCCTGTGTATATTAAACCATCAGGGGAACACACTCTCCTCACTTATACTGTTCACCTGGTGACATGACCCGTGCATATTAAGCCATCAGGGGAACACACTCTCCTCACTTATACTGTTCACCTGGTGACATGTCCCGTCTATATTAAACCATCATGGGAACACACTCTCCTCACTTATACTGTTCACCTGATGACATGTCCCACGTATATTAAACCATCAGTGGAACACCCTCTCCTCACTTATACTGTTCACCTGGGAACATGTCCCGTGTAAGTTAAACCATCATGGGAACTCAGTCTCCTCACTTATAGATTTCCCCTGGTAACATGTCCCGTGTGCATTAAACAATCAGGGGAACACACTCTCCTCACTTATTCTGTTCACCTGGTAACATGTCCCGTGTATATTAAACAATCAGGGGAACACACTCTCCTCACTATACTGTTCACCTGGTAACATGTCCTGTGTATATTAAACATCAGGGGAACACACTCTCCTCACTTATACTGTTCACCTGGTGACATGTCCCGTGCGTATTAAACAATCAGGGGAACACACTCTCCTCACTTATACTGTTCATCTGGTAACATGTCCCGTGCGTATTAAACTATCAGGGGAACACACTCTCCTCACTTATACTGTTCACCTGGTAACATGTCCCGTGTATATTAAACCATCAGGGGAACACACTCTCCTCACTTATACTGTTCACCTGGTAACATGTCCCGTGTGTATTAAACAATCAGGGGAACACACTCTCCTCACTTATACTGTTCACCTGGTGACATGTCCCGTGTGTATTAAACAATCAGGGGAACACACTCTCCTCACTTGTAATGTTCACCTGGTGGCATGTCCCGTGCGTATTAAACAAACAGGGGAACAGAGTCTCCTCACTTATACTGTTCACCTGGTGACGTGTCCCGTGCGTATTAAACAATCAGGGGAACACACTCTCCTCACTTATACTTTTCACCTGGTAACATGTCCCGTGCGCATTAAACAATCAGGGGAAAACACTCTCCTCACTATTCTGTTCACCTGGTAACATGTCCCGTGTGTATTAAACAATCAGGGGAACACACTCTCCTCACTATACTGTTCACCTGGTTACATGTCCTGTGTATATTAAACCATCAGGGGAACACACTCTCCTCACTTATACTGTTCACCTGGTGACATGTTCCGTGCGTATTAAACAATCAGGGGAACACACTCTCCTCACTTATACTGTTCATCTGGTAACATGTCCCGTGCGTATTAAACAATCAGGGGAACACACTCTCCTCACTTATACTGTTCATCTGGTAACATGTCCCGTGCTTATTAAACGATCAGGGGAACACACTCTGCTCTCTTATACTGTACTTCTGGTGATGTGACCGGTGTGCATTAAACAATCAGGGGAACACACTCTCCTCACATATACTGTTCACCTGGTAACATGTCTCGTGTATATTAAACAATCAGGGGAACTCACTCTCCTCACTTATACTGTTCACCTGGTAACATGACCCGTGCATATTAAGCCATCAGGGGAACACACTCTCCTCACTTATACTGTTCACCTGGTGACATGTCCCGTCTATATTAAACCATCATGGGAACACACTCTCCTCACTTATACTGTTCACCTGATGACATGTCCCACGTATATTAAACCATCAGTGGAACACCCTCTCCTCACTTATACTGTTCACCTGGGAACATGTCCCGTGTAAGTTAAACCATCATGGGAACTCAGTCTCCTCACTTATAGATTTCCCCTGGTAACATGTCCCGTGTGCATTAAACAATCAGGGGAACACACTCTCCTCACTTATTCTGTTCACCTGGTGACATGTCCCGTGTGCATTAAACAATCAGGGGAACACACTCTCCTCACTTATACTGTTCACCTGGTAACATGTCCTGTGAGCATTAAACAATCAGGGGAACACACTCTCCTCACTTATACTGTTCAACTGGTAACAGGTCCCCTGTATATTAAACAATCAGGGGAACACACTCTCCTCACTTATTCTGTTCACCTGGTGACATGTCAAGTGTGCGTTAAACAATCACGGGAACACACTCTCCTCACTTATACTGTTCACCTGGTGACGTGACCCGTGTGCATTAAACAATCAGGGGAACACACTCTCCTCACTTATCCTGTTCACCTGGTAACATGTCCCGTGACCATTAAACAATCAGCGGAACACACTCTCCTCACTTATATTGTTCACCTGGTAACATGTCCCGTGTATATTAAACCATCATGGCAACACACTCTCTTCACTTATACTTTTCACCTAGTGACATGTCCCGTGTATATTAAACCATCGGGGGAACACACTCTCCTCACTTATACTCTTCACCAGGTAACATGTCCTGTGAATATTAAACCATCAGGGGAACACACTCTCCTCACTTATACTCTTCACCAGGTAACATGTCCTGTGAATATTAAACCATCAGGGGAACACACTCTCCTCACTTATACTGTTCACCTGGTGACATGTCCCGTGTATATTAAACCATCATGGGAACACACTCTCCTCACTTATACTGTTCAACTGGTAACATGTCCCATGCAAGTTAAACCATCATGGGAACTCACTCTCCTCACTTATAGATTTCAACTGGTAACATATCCCGTGTGCATTAAACAATCAGGGGAACACACTCTCATCACTTATTCTGTTCACCTGGTGACATGTCCCGTGTGTATTAAACAATCAGGGGAACACCCTCTCCTCACTTATACTGTTCATCTGGTAACATGTCCCGTGCGTATTAAACAATCAGGGGAACACACTCTCCTCACTTATACTGTTCATCTGGTAACATGTCCCGTGCATATTAAACTATCAGGGGAACACACTCTCCTCACTTATACTGTTCACCTGGTAACATGTCCCGTGTATATTAAACCATCAGGGAACACACTCTCCTCACTTATACTGTTCACCTGGTAACATGTCCCGTGTGTATTAAACCATCAGGGGAACACACTCTCCTCACTTATACTGTTCACCTGGTAACATGTCCCGTGTGTATTAAACAATCAGGGGAACACACTCTCCTCACTTATACTGTTCACCTGGTGACATGTCCCGTGTGTATTAAACAATCAGGGGAACACACTCTCCACAATTATACTGTTCACCTGGTGACGTGTCCCGTTTGCATTAAACAATCAGGGGAACACACTCTCCTCACTTGTAATGTTCACCTGGTGGCATGTCCCGTGCGTATTAAACAAACAGGGGAACAGAGTCTCCTCACTTATACTGTTCACCTGGTGACGTGTCCCGTGTGCATTAAACAATCAGGGGAACACACTCTCCTCACTTATACTTTTCACCTGGTAACATGTCCCGTGCGCATTAAACAATCAGGGGAAAACAGTCTCCTCACTATTCTGTTCACCTGGTAATATGTCCCGTGTGTATTAAACAATCAGGGGAACACACTCTCCTCACTATACTGTTCACCTGGTAACATGTCCTGTGTATATTAAACCATCAGGGGAACACACTCTCCTCACTTATACTGTTCACCTGGTGACATGTCCCGTGCGTAATAAACAATCAGGGGAACACACTCTCCTCACTTATACTGTTCATCTGGTAACATGTCCCGTGCGTATTAAACGATCAGGGGAACACACTCTCCTCACTTATACTGTTCATCTGGTAACATGTCCCGTGCGTATTAAACGATCAGGGGAACACACTCTCCTCTCTTATACTGTACTTCTGGTGATGTGACCGGTGTGCATTAAACCATCAGGGGAACACACTCTCCTCACATATACTGTTCACCTGGTAACATGTCTCGTGTATATTAAACAATCAGGGGAACTCACTCTCCTCACTTATACTGTTCACCTGGTAACATGACCCGTGCATATTAAGCCATCAGGGGAACACACTCTCCTCACTTATACTGTTCACCTGGTGACATGTCCCGTCTATATTAAACCATCATGGGAACACACTCTCCTCACTTATACTGTTCACCTGATGACATGTCCCACGTATATTAAACCATCAGTGGAACACCCTGATTAGATTAGATTAGAGATACAGCACTGAAACAGGCCCTTCGGCCCACCGAGTCTGTGCCGAACATCAACCACCCATTTATACTAATCCCATATTCCTACCAAACATCCCCACCTGTCCCTATATTTGCCTACCACCTACCTATACTAGTGACAATTTATAATGGCCAATTTACCTACCAACCTGCAAGTCTTTTGGCTTGTGGGAGGAAACCGGAGCACCCGGAGAAAACCCACGCAGACACAGGGAGAACTTGCAAACTCCACACAGGCAGTACCCGGAATCGAACCCGGGTCCCTGGAGCTGTGAGGCTGCGGTGCTAACCACTGCGCCACTGTGCCACCCTCTCCTCACTTATACTGTTCACCTGGGAACATGTCCCGTGTAAGTTAAACCATCATGGGAACTCAGTCTCCTCACTTATAGATTTCCCCTGGTAACATGTCCCGTGTGCATTAAACAATCAGGGGAACACACTCTCCTCACTTATTCTGTTCACCTGGTGACATGTCCCGTGTGCATTAAACAATCAGGGGAACACACTCTCCTCACTTATACTGTTCACCTGGTAACATGTCCTGTGAGCATTAAACGATCAGGGGAACACACTCTCCTCTCTTATACTGTACTTCTGGTGATGTGACCGGTGTGCATTAAACAATCAGGGGAACACACTCTCCTCACATATACTGTTCACCTGGTAACATGTCTCGTGTCTATTAAACAATCAGGGGAACACACTCTCCTCACTTATGCTGTTCACCTGGTGACGTGACCCGTGTGCATTAAACAATCAGGGGAACACACTCTCCTCACTTATCCTGTTCACCTGGTAACATGTCCCGTGACCATTAAACAATCAGCGGAACACACTCTCCTCACTTATACTGTTCACCTGGTAACATGTCCCGTGTATATTAAACCATCAGGGCAACACACTCTCTTCACGTATACTTTTCACCTTGTGACATGTCCCGTGTATATTAAACCATCAGGGGAACACACTCTCCTCACTTATACTCTTCACCAGGTAACATGTCCTGTGAATATTAACCCATCAGGGGAACACACTCTCCTCACTTATACTCTTCACCAGGTAACATGTCCTGTGAATATTAAACCATCAGGGGAACACACTCTCCTCACTTATACTGTTCACCTGATGACATGTCCCGTGTATATTAAACCATCATGGGAACACACTCTCCTCATTTATACTGTTCACCTGGTAACATGTCCCGTGCAAGTTAAACCATCATGGGAACTCACTCTCCTCACTTCTAGATTTCAACTGGTAACATATCCCGTGTGCATTAAACAATCAGGGGAACACACTCTCCTCACTTATTCTGTTCACCTGGTGACATGTCCCGTGTGTATTAAACAATCAGGGGAACACCCTCTCCTCACTTATACTGTTCATCTGGTAACATGTCCCGTGCGTATTAAACAATCAGGGGAACACATTCTCCTCACTTATACTGTTCACCTGGTAACATGTCCCGTGTATATTAAACCATCAGGGGAACACACTCTCCTCACTTATACTGTTCACCTGGTAACATGTCCCGTGTGTATTAAACAATCAGGGGAACACACTCTCCTCACTTATACTGTTCACCTGGTGACATGTCCCGTGTGTATTAAACAATCAGGGGAACACACTCTCCACAATTATACTGTTCACCTGGTGACGTGTCCCGTTTGCATTAAACAATCAGGGGAACACACTCTCCTCACTTATACTGTTCAACTGGTAACAGGTCCCCTGTATATTAAACAATCAGGGGAACACACTCTCCTCACTTATTCTGTTCACCTGGTGACATGTCAAGTGTGCGTTAAACAATCAGGGGAACACACTCTCCTCACTTATACTGTTCACCTGGTGACGTGACCCGTGTGCATTAAACAATCAGGGGAACACACTCTCCTCACTTATCCTGTTCACCTGGTAACATGTCCCGTGACCATTAAACAATCAGCGGAACACACTCTCCTCACTTATACTGTTCACCTGATAACATGTCCCGTGTATATTAAACCATCAGGGCAACACACTCTCTTCACGTATACATTTCACCTAGTGACATGTCCCGTGTATATTAAACCATCAGGGGAACACACTCTCCTCACTTATACTCTTCACCAGGTAACATGTCCTGTGAATATTAAACCATCAGGGGAACACACTCTCCTCACTTATACTCTTCACCAGGTAACATGTCCTGTGAATATTAAACCATCAGGGGAACACACTCTCCTCACTTATACTGTTCACCTGGTGACATGTCCCGTGTATATTAAACCATCATGGGAACACACTCTCCTCACTTATACTGTTCACCTGGTTACATGTCCCGTGCAAGTTAAACCATCATGGGAACTCACTCTCCTCACTTATAGATTTCAACTGGTAACATATCCCGTGTGCATTAAACAATCAGGGGAACACACTCTCCTCACTTATTCTGTTCACCTGGTGACATGTCCCGTGTATATTAAACAATCAGGGGAACACCCTCTCCTCACTTATACTGTTCATCTGGTAACATGTCCCGTGCGTATTAAACAATCAGGGGAACATACTCTCCTCACTTATACTGTTCACCTGGTAACATGTCCCGTGTATATTAAACCATCAGGGGAACACACTCTCCTCACTTATACTGTTCACCTGGTAACATGTCCCGTGTGTATTAAACAATCAGGGGAACACACTCTCCTCACTTATACTG
This sequence comes from Heterodontus francisci, assembly GCF_036365525.1. Taxonomy (NCBI): domain Eukaryota; kingdom Metazoa; phylum Chordata; class Chondrichthyes; order Heterodontiformes; family Heterodontidae; genus Heterodontus; species Heterodontus francisci. The sequence goes on from NW_027140567.1 coordinate 2,773,160, forward strand.
TTTACCTGGTGACATGTCCCGTGTGTATTAAACAATCAGGGGAACACACTCTCCACAATTATACTGTTCACCTGGTGACGTGTCCCGTTTGCATTAAACAATCAGGGGAACACACTCTCCTCACTTGTAATGTTCACCTGGTGGCATGTCCCGTGCGTATTAAACAAACAGGGGAACACACTCTCCTCACTTATACAGTTCACCCGGTGACATGTCCCGTGTGCATTAAACAATCAGGGGAACACACTCTCCTCTCTTATTCTGTTCACCTGGTGACATGTCCCGTGTATATTAAACCATCAGGGGAACACACTCTCCTCACTTATACAGTTCACCCGGTGACATGTCCCGTGTGCATTAAACAATCAGGGGAACACACTCTCCTCACTTACACTGTTCACCTGGTGACATGTCCCGTGTATATTAAACCATCAGGGGAACACACTCTCCTCACTTATACAGTTCACCCGGTGACATGTCCCGTGTGCATTAAACAATCAGGGGAACACACTCTCCTCTCTTATTCTGTTCACCTGGTGACATGTCCCGTGTATATTAAACCATCAGGGGAACACACTCTCCTCACTTATACAGTTCACCCGGTGACATGTCCCGTGTGCATTAAACAATCAGGGGAACACACTCTCCTCACTTACACTGTTCACCTGGTGACATGTCCCGTGTGTATTAAACAATCAGGGGAAGACACTCTCCTCACTTTTACTATTCATCTGGTAACATGTCCCGTGTGTATTAAACAATCAGGGGAACACACTCTCCTCACTTATACTGTTCATCTGGTAACATGTCCCGTGCGTATTAAACAATCAGGGGAACACACTCTCCTCACTTATACTGTTCATCTGGTAACATGTCCCGTGCGTATTAAACGATCAGGGGAACACACTCTCCTCTCTTATACTGTACTTCTGGTGATGTGACCGGTGTGCATTAAACAATCAGGGGAACACACTCTCCTCACATATACTGTTCACCTAGTAACATGTCTCGTGTATATTAAACAATCAGGGGAACTCACTCTCCTCACTTATACTGTTCACCTGGTGACATGTCCCGTCTATATTAAACCATCATGGGAACACACTCTCCTCACTTATACTGTTCACCTGATGACATGTCCCACGTATATTAAACCATCAGTGGAACACCCTCTCCTCACTTATACTGTTCACCTGGGAACATGTCCCGTGTAAGTTAAACCATCATGGGAACTCAGTCTCCTCACTTATAGATTTCCCCTGGTAACATGTCCCGTGTGCATTAAACAATCAGGGGAACACACTCTCCTCACTTATTCTGTTCACCTGGTGACATGTCCCGTGTGCATTAAACAATCAGGGGAACACACTCTCCTCACTTATACTGTTCACCTGGTAACATGTCCTGTGAACATTAAACAATCAGGGGAACACACTCTCCTCACTTATATTGTTCAAGTGGTAACAGGTCCCCTGTATATTAAACAATCAGGGGAACACACTCTCCTCACTTATTCTGTTCACCTGGTGACATGACAAGTGTGCGTTAAACAATCAGGGGAACACACTCTCCTCACTTATACTGTTCACCTGGTGACGTGACCCGTGTGCATTAAACAATCAGGGGAACACACTCTCCTCACTTATCCTGTTCACCTGGTAACATGTCCCGTGACCATTAAACAATCAGCGGAACACACTCTCCTCACTTATACTGTTCACCTGGTAACATGTCCCGTGTATATTAAACCATCAGGGGAACACACTCTCTTCACTTATACTTTTCACCTAGTGACATGTCCCGTGTATATTAAACCATCAGGGGAACACACTCTCCTCACTTATACTCTTCACCAGGTAACATGTCCTGTGAATATTAAACCATCAGGGGAACACGCTCTCCTCACTTATACTCTTCACCAGGTAACATGTCCTGTGAATATTAAACCATCACGGGAACACACTCTCCTCACTTATACTGTTCACCTGGTGACATGTCCCGTGTATATTAAACCATCATGGGAACACACTCTCCTCACTTATACTGTTCACCTGGTAACATGTCCCGTGCAAGTTAAACCATCATGGGAACTCACTCTCCTCACTTATAGATTTCAACTGGTAACATATCCCGTGTGCATTAAACAATCAGGGGAACACACTATCATCACTTATTCTGTTCACCTGGTGACATGTCCCGTGTGTATTAAACAATCAGGGGAACACCCTCTCCTCACTTATACTGTTCATCTGGTAACATGTCCCGTGCGTATTAAACAATCAGGGGAACACACTCTCCTCACTTATACTGTTCATCTGGTAACATGTCCCGTGCATATTAAACTATCAGGGGAACACACTCTCCTCACTTATACTGTTCACCTGGTAACATGTCCTGTGTATATTAAACCATCAGGGAACACAATCTCCTCACTTATACTGTTCACCTGGTAACATGTCCCGTGTGTATTAAACAATCAGGGGAACACACTCTCCTCACTTATACTGTTCACCTGGTGACATGTCCCGTGTGTATTAAACAATCAGGGGAAATCACTCTCCTCACTTATACTGTTCACCTGGTAACATGTCCCGTGTATATTAAACCATCAGGGAACACACTCTCCTCACTTATACTGTTCACCTGGTAACATGTCCCGTGTGTATTAAACAATCAGGGGAACACACTCTCCTCACTTATACTGTTCACCTGGGAACATGTCCCGTGTATATTAAACCATCAGGGAACACACTCTCCACAATTATACTGTTCACCTGGTGACGTGTCCCGTTTGCATTAAACAATCAGGGGAACACACTCTCCTCACTTATACTGTTCACCTGGTGACGTGTCCCGTGTGCATTAAACAATCAGGGGAACACACTCTCCTCACTTATACTTTTCACCTGGTAACATGTCCCTTGCGCATTAAACAATCAGGGGAAAACACTCTCCTCACTATTCTGTTCACCTGGTAACATGTCCCGTGTGTATTAAACAATCAGGGGAACACACTCTCCTCACTTATACTGTTCACCTGTTTACATGTCCTGCGTATATTAAACCATCAGGGGAACACACTCTCCTCACTTATACTGTTCACCTGGTAACATGTCCTGTGTATATTAAACCATCAGGGGAACGCACTCTCCTCACTTATACTGTTCACCTGGTAACATGTCCTGTGTATATTAAACCATCAGGGGAACACACTCTCCTCACTTATACTGTTCACCTGGCAACATGTCCTGTGTATATTAAACCATCAGGGGAACACAATCTCCTCACTTATACTGTTCACCTGGTGACGTGTCCCGTGCGTATTAAACAATCAGGGGAACACACTCTCCTCACTATACTGTTCACCTGGTAACATGTCCTGTGTATATTAAACCATCAGGGGAACACACTCTCCTCACTTATACTGTTCACCTGGTGACATGTCCCGTGCGTATAAAACAATCAGGGGAACACACTCTCCTCACTTATACTGTTCATCTGGTAACATGTCCCATGCGTATTAAACAATCAGGGGAACACACTCTCCTCACTTATACTGTTCATCTCTTAACATGTCCCGTGCGTATTAAACGATCAGGGGAACACACTCTCCTCTCTTATACTGTACTTCTGGTGATGTGACCCGTGTGCATTAAACAATCAGGGGAGCACACTCTCCTCACTTATACTGTTCACCTGGTAACATGTCTCGTGTATATTAAACAATCAGGGGAACTCACTCTCCTCACTTCTACTGTGCACCTGGTAACATGACCCGTGCATATTAAGCCATCAGGGGAACACACTCTCCTCACTTATACTGTTCACCTGGTGACATGTCCCGTCTATATTAAACCATCATGGGAACACACTCTCCTCACTTATACTGTTCACCTGATGACATGTCCCACGTATATTAAACCATCAGTGGAACACCCTCTCCTCACTTATACTGTTCACCTGGGAGCATGTCCCGTGTAAGTTAAACCATCAGGGGAACACAGTCTCCTCACTTATAGATTTCCCTGGTAACATGTCCCGTGTGCATTAAACAATCAGGGGAACACACTCTCCTCACTTATTCTGTTCACCTGGTGACATGTCCCGTGTGCATTAAACAATCAGGGGAACACGCTCTCCTCACTTATTCTGTTCACCTGGTGACATGTCCCGTGTGCATTAAACAATCAGGGGAACACACTCTCCTCACTTATATGGTTCACCTGGTAACATGTCCCGTGAGCATTAAACAATCAGGGGAACACACTCTCCTCACTTATACTGTTCACCTGGTAACATGTCCCGTGAGCATTAAACAATCAGGGGAACACACTCTCCTCACTTATATGGTTCACCTGGTGACATGTCCCACGTATATTAAACCATCAGGGGAACACACTCTCCTCACTTTTACTGTTCGCCTGGTGACATGTCCCACGTATATTAAACCATCAGGGGAACACACTCTCCTCACTTATACTGTTCACCTGGTGACATGTCCCACGTATATTAAACCATCAGGGGAACACATTCTCCTCACTTATACTGTTCACCTGGTGGACATGTCCCGTGTATATTAAACCATCAGGGGAACACACTCTCCTCACTTCTACTGTTCACCTGGTAACATGTCCCGTGTGCATTAAACAATCAGGGGAACACAATCTACTTTCTTATTCTGTTCACCTGGTGACATTTCCCGTGTGTATTAAACAATCAGGTGAACACACTCTCCTCACTTCTGCTATTCATCTGGTAAAATGTCCCGTGTGTATTATACAATCAGGGGAACTCACTCTCCTCACTTATACTGTTCACCTGGTGACATGTCCCGTCTATATTAAACCATCATGGGAACACACTCTCCTCACTTATACTGTTCACCTGATGACATGTCCCACGTATATTAAACCATCAGTGGAACACCCTCTCCTCACTTATACTGTTCACCTGGGAACATGTCCCGTGTAAGTTAAACCATCATGGGAACTCAGTCTCCTCACTTATAGATTTCCCCTGGTAACATGTCCCGTGTGCATTAAACAATCAGGGGAACACACTCTCCTCACTTATTCTGTTCACCTGGTGACATGTCCCGTGTGCATTAAACAATCAGGGGAACACACTCTCCTCACTTATACTGTTCACCTGGTAACATGTCCTGTGAGCATTAAACAATCAGGGGAACACACTCTCCTCACTTATACTGTTCAAGTGGTAACAGGTCCCCTGTATATTAAACAATCAGGGGAACACACTCTCCTCACTTATACTGTTCACCTGGTAACATGTCCTGTGTATATTAAACCATCAGGGGAACGCACTCTCCTCACTTATACTGTTCACCTGGTAACATGTCCTCTGTATATTAAACCATCAGGGGAACACACTCTCCTCACTTATACTGTTCACCTGGCAACATGTCCTGTGTATATTAAACCATCAGGGGAACACAATCTCCTCACTTATACTGTTCACCTGGTAACATGTCACGTGAGCATTAAACAATCAGGGGAACACACTCTCCTCACTTATACTGTTCACCTGGTAACATGTCCCGTGTATATTAAACCATCAGGGGAACACACTCCCCTCACTTATACTGTTCAACTGGTAACATGTCCCCTGTATATTAAACAATCAGGTGAACACACTCTCCTCACTTATACTGTTCACCTGGGAACATGTCCCGTGTATATTAAACCATCAGGGAACACACTCTCCACAATTATACTGTTCACCTGGTGACGTGTCCCGTTTGCATTAAACAATCAGGGGAACACACTCTCCTCACTTATACTGTTCACCTGGTGACGTGTCCCGTGTGCATTAAACAATCAGGGGAACACACTCTCCTCACTTATACTTTTCACCTGGTAACATGTCCCGTGCGCATTAAACAATCAGGGGAAAACACTCTCCTCACTATTCTGTTCACCTGGTAACATGTCCCGTGTGTATTAAACAATCAGGGGAACACACTCTCCTCACTTATACTGTTCACCTGTTAACATGTCCTGTGTATATTAAACCATCAGGGGAACACACTCTCCTCACTTATACTGTTCACCTGGTAACATGTCCTGTGTATATTAAACCATCAGGGGAACGCACTCTCCTCACTTATACTGTTCACCTGGTAACATGTCCTGTGTATATTAAACCATCAGGGGAACACGCTCTCCTCACTTATACTCTTCACCAGGTAACATGTCCTGTGAATATTAAACCATCACGGGAACACACTCTCCTCACTTATACTGTTCACCTGGTGACATGTCCCGTGTATATTAAACCATCATGGGAACACACTCTCCTCACTTATACTGTTCACCTGGTAACATGTCCCGTGCAAGTTAAACCATCATGGGAACTCACTCTCCTCACTTATAGATTTCAACTGGTAACATATCCCGTGTGCATTAAACAATCAGGGGAACACACTATCATCACTTATTCTGTTCACCTGGTGACATGTCCCGTGTGTATTAAACAATCAGGGGAACACCCTCTCCTCACTTATACTGTTCATCTGGTAACATGTCCCGTGCATATTAAACTATCAGGGGAACACACTCTCCTCACTTATACTGTTCATCTGGTAACATGTCCCGTGCATATTAAACTATCAGGGGAACACACTCTCCTCACTTATACTGTTCACCTGGTAACATGTCCTGTGTATATTAAACCATCAGGGAACACACTCTCCTCACTTATACTGTTCACCTGGTAACATGTCCCGTGTGTATTAAACAATCAGGGGAACACACTCTCCTCACTTATACTGTTCACCTGGTGACATGTCCCGTGTGTATTAAACAATCAGGGGAAATCACTCTCCTCACTTATACTGTTCACCTGGTAACATGTCCCGTGTATATTAAACCATCAGGGAACACACTCTCCTCACTTATACTGTTCACCTGGTAACATGTCCCGTGTGTATTAAACAATCAGGGGAACACACTCTCCTCACTTATACTGTTCACCTGGGAACATGTCCCGTGTATATTAAACCATCAGGGAACACACTCTCCACAATTATACTGTTCACCTGGTGACGTGTCCCGTTTGCATTAAACAATCAGGGGAACACACTCTCCTCACTTATACTGTTCACCTGGTGACGTGTCCCGTGTGCATTAAACAATCAGGGGAACACACTCTCCTCACTTATACTTTTCACCTGGTAACATGTCCCGTGCGCATTAAACAATCAGGGGAAAACACTCTCCTCACTATTCTGTTCACCTGGTAACATGTCCCGTGTGTATTAAACAATCAGGGGAACACACTCTCCTCACTTATACTGTTCACCTGTTTACATGTCCTGCGTATATTAAACCATCAGGGGAACACACTCTCCTCACTTATACTGTTCACCTGGTAACATGTCCTGTGTATATTAAACCATCAGGGGAACGCACTCTCCTCACTTATACTGTTCACCTGGTAACATGTCCTGTGTATATTAAACCATCAGGGGAACACACTCTCCTCACTTATACTGTTCACCTGGCAACATGTCCTGTGTATATTAAACCATCAGGGGAACACAATCTCCTCACTTATACTGTTCACCTGGTGACGTGTCCCGTGCGTATTAAACAATCAGGGGAACACACTCTCCTCACTATACTGTTCACCTGGTAACATGTCCTGTGTATATTAAACCATCAGGGGAACACACTCTCCTCACTTATACTGTTCACCTGGTGACATGTCCCGTGCGTATAAAACAATCAGGGGAACACACTCTCCTCACTTATACTGTTCATCTGGTAACATGTCCCATGCGTATTAAACAATCAGGGGAACACACTCTCCTCACTTATACTGTTCATCTCTTAACATGTCCCGTGCGTATTAAACGATCAGGGGAACACACTCTCCTCTCTTATACTGTACTTCTGGTGATGTGACCCGTGTGCATTAAACAATCAGGGGAACACACTCTCCTCACTTATACTGTTCACCTGGTAACATGTCTCGTGTATATTAAACAATCAGGGGAACTCACTCTCCTCACTTCTACTGTGCACCTGGTAACATGACCCGTGCATATTAAGCCATCAGGGGAACACACTCTCCTCACTTATACTGTTCACCTGGTGACATGTCCCGTCTATATTAAACCATCATGGGAACACACTCTCCTCACTTATACTGTTCACCTGATGACATGTCCCACGTATATTAAACCATCAGTGGAACACCCTCTCCTCACTTATACTGTTCACCTGGGAGCATGTCCCGTGTAAGTTAAACCATCAGGGGAACACAGTCTCCTCACTTATAGATTTCCCTGGTAACATGTCCCGTGTGCATTAAACAATCAGGGGAACACACTCTCCTCACTTATTCTGTTCACCTGGTGACATGTCCCGTGTGCATTAAACAATCAGGGGAACACGCTCTCCTCACTTATTCTGTTCACCTGGTGACATGTCCCGTGTGCATTAAACAATCAGGGGAACACACTCTCCTCACTTATATGGTTCACCTGGTAACATGTCCCGTGAGCATTAAACAATCAGGGGAACACACTCTCCTCACTTATACTGTTCACCTGGTAACATGTCCCGTGAGCATTAAACAATCAGGGGAACACACTCTCCTCACTTATATGGTTCACCTGGTGACATGTCCCACGTATATTAAACCATCAGGGGAACACACTCTCCTCACTTTTACTGTTCGCCTGGTGACATGTCCCACGTATATTAAACCATCAGGGGAACACACTCTCCTCACTTATACTGTTCACCTGGTGACATGTCCCACGTATATTAAACCATCAGGGGAACACATTCTCCTCACTTATACTGTTCACCTGGTGGACATGTCCCGTGTATATTAAACCATCAGGGGAACACACTCTCCTCACTTCTACTGTTCACCTGGTAACATGTCCCGTGTGCATTAAACAATCAGGGGAACACAATCTACTTTCTTATTCTGTTCACCTGGTGACATTTCCCGTGTGTATTAAACAATCAGGTGAACACACTCTCCTCACTTCTGCTATTCATCTGGTAAAATGTCCCGTGTGTATTATACAATCAGGGGAACTCACTCTCCTCACTTATACTGTTCACCTGGTGACATGTCCCGTCTATATTAAACCATCATGGGAACACACTCTCCTCACTTATACTGTTCACCTGATGACATGTCCCACGTATATTAAACCATCAGTGGAACACCCTCTCCTCACTTATACTGTTCACCTGGGAACATGTCCCGTGTAAGTTAAACCATCATGGGAACTCAGTCTCCTCACTTATAGATTTCCCCTGGTAACATGTCCCGTGTGCATTAAACAATCAGGGGAACACACTCTCCTCACTTATTCTGTTCACCTGGTGACATGTCCCGTGTGCATTAAACAATCAGGGGAACACACTCTCCTCACTTATACTGTTCACCTGGTAACATGTCCTGTGAGCATTAAACAATCAGGGGAACACACTCTCCTCACTTATACTGTTCAAGTGGTAACAGGTCCCCTGTATATTAAACAATCAGGGGAACACACTCTCCTCACTTATACTGTTCACCTGGTAACATGTCCTGTGTATATTAAACCATCAGGGGAACGCACTCTCCTCACTTATACTGTTCACCTGGTAACATGTCCTGTGTATATTAAACCATCAGGGGAACACACTCTCCTCACTTATACTGTTCACCTGGCAACATGTCCTGTGTATATTAAACCATCAGGGGAACACAATCTCCTCACTTATACTGTTCACCTGGTAACATGTCACGTGAGCATTAAACAATCAGGGGAACACACTCTCCTCACTTATACTGTTCACCTGGTAACATGTCCCGTGTATATTAAACCATCAGGGGAACACACTCCCCTCACTTATACTGTTCAACTGGTAACATGTCCCCTGTATATTAAACAATCAGGTGAACACACTCTCCTCACTTATACTGTTCACCTGGGAACATGTCCCGTGTATATTAAACCATCAGGGAACACACTCTCCACAATTATACTGTTCACCTGGTGACGTGTCCCGTTTGCATTAAACAATCAGGGGAACACACTCTCCTCACTTATACTGTTCACCTGGTGACGTGTCCCGTGTGCATTAAACAATCAGGGGAACACACTCTCCTCACTTATACTTTTCACCTGGTAACATGTCCCGTGCGCATTAAACAATCAGGGGAAAACACTCTCCTCACTATTCTGTTCACCTGGTAACATGTCCCGTGTGTATTAAACAATCAGGGGAACACACTCTCCTCACTTATACTGTTCACCTGTTAACATGTCCTGTGTATATTAAACCATCAGGGGAACACACTCTCCTCACTTATACTGTTCACCTGGTAACATGTCCTGTGTATATTAAACCATCAGGGGAACGCACTCTCCTCACTTATACTGTTCACCTGGTAACATGTCCTGTGTATATTAAACCATCAGGGGAACACACTCTCCTCACTTATACTGTTCACCTGGCAACATGTCCTGTGTATATTAAACCATCAGGGGAACACAATCTCCTCACTTATACTGTTCACCTGGTGACGTGTCCCGTGCGTATTAAACAATCAGGGGAACACACTCTCCTCACTATACTGTTCACCTGGTAACATGTCCTGTGTATATTAAACCATCAGGGGAACACACTCTCCTCACTTATACTGTTCACCTGGTGACATGTCCCGTGCGTATAAAACAATCAGGGGAACACACTCTCCTCACTTATACTGTTCATCTGGTAACATGTCCCATGCGTATTAAACAATCAGGGGAACACACTCTCCTCACTTATACTGTTCATCTCTTAACATGTCCCGTGCGTATTAAACGATCAGGGGAACACACTCTCCTCTCTTATACTGTACTTCTGGTGATGTGACCCGTGTGCATTAAACAATCAGGGGAACACACTCTCCTCACTTATACTGTTCACCTGGTAACATGTCTCGTGTATATTAAACAATCAGGGGAACTCACTCTCCTCACTTCTACTGTTCACCTGGTAACATGACCCGTGCATATTAAGCCATCAGGGGAACACACTCTCCTCACTTATACTGTTCACCTGGTGACATGTCCCGTCTATATTAAACCATCATGGGAACACACTCTCCTCACTTATACTGTTCACCTGATGACATGTCCCACGTATACTAAACCATCAGTGGAACACCCTCTCCTCACTTATACTGTTCACCTGGGAGCATGTCCCGTGTAAGTTAAACCATCAGGGGAACACAGTCTCCTCACTTATAGATTTCCCTGGTAACATGTCCCGTGTGCATTAAACAATCAGGGGAACACACTCTCCTCACTTATTCTGTTCACCTGGTGACATGTCCCGTGTGCATTAAACAATCAGGGGAACACGCTCTCCTCACTTATTCTGTTCACCTGGTGACATGTCCCGTGTGCATTAAACAATCAGGGGAACACACTCTCCTCACTTATATGGTTCACCTGGTAACATGTCCCGTGAGCATTAAACAATCAGGGGAACACACTCTCCTCACTTATACTGTTCACCTGGTAACATGTCCCGTGAGCATTAAACAATCAGGGGAACACACTCTCCTCACTTATACTGTTCACCTGGTAACATGTCCCGTGTATATTAAACCATCAGGGGAACACACTCTCCTCACTTATACTGTTCAACTGGTAACATGTCCCCTGTATATTAAACAATCAGGTGAACACACTCTCCTCACTTATTCTGTTCACCTGGTAACATGTCCCGTGTGCATTAAACCATCAGGGGAACACACTCTCCTCACTTATACTGTTCACCTGGTAACATGTCCCGTGTGTATTAAACAATCAGGGGAACACACTCTCCTCACTTATACTGTTCACCTGGTGACATGTCCCACGTATATTAAACCATCAGGGGAACACACTCTCCTCACTTTTACTGTTCGCCTGGTGACATGTCCCACGTATATTAAACCATCAGGGGAACACACTCTCCTCACTTATACTGTTCACCTGGTGACATGTCCCACGTATATTAAACCATCAGGGGAACACATTCTCCTCACTTATACTGTTCACCTGGTGGACATGTCCCGTGTATATTAAACCATCAGGGGAACACACTCTCCTCACTTCTACTGTTCACCTGGTAACATGTCCCGTGTGCATTAAACAATCAGGGGAACACAATCTACTTTTTTATTCTGTTCACCTGGTGACATTTCCCGTGTGTATTAAACAATCAGGTGAACACACTCTCCTCACTTCTGCTATTCATCTGGTAAAATGTCCCGTGTGTATTATACAATCAGGGGAACTCACTCTCCTCACTTATACTGTTCATCTGGTGACGTGTCCCGTGTGCATTAAACAATCAGGGGAACACACTCTCCTCACTTATACTGTTCACCTGGTGACATGTCCCGTGCGTATTAAACAATCAGGGGAACACACTCTCCTCACTTATACTGTTCACCTGGTGACATGTCCCGTGTATATTAAACCATCAGGGGAACACACTCTCCTCACTTATACTGTACACCTGGTAACATGTCCCGTGCGTATTAAACAATCAGGGGAACACACTCTCCTCACTTATACTGTTCACCTGGTGACATGTCCCGTGTATATTAAACCATCAGGGGAACACACTCTCCTCACTTATACAGTTCACCCGGTGACATGTCCCGTGTGCAATAAACAATCAGGGGAACACACTCTCCTCTCTTATTCTGTTCACCTGGTGACATGTCCCGTGTATATTAAACCATCAGGGGAACACACTCTCCTCACTTATACAGTTCACCCGGTGACATGTCCCGTGTGCATTAAACAATCAGGGGAACACACTCTCCTCACTTATACTGTTCACCTGGTGACATGTCCCGTGTGTATTAAACAATCAGGGGAAGACACTCTCCTCACTTTTACTATTCATCTGGTAACATGTCCCGTGCTTATAAAAAATAAGGGGAACACACTCTCCTCAGTTATACTGTTCACCTGGTAACATGTCCCTTGCGCATTAAACCGTCAGGGGAAAACACTCTCCTCACTATTCTGTTCACGTGGTAACATGGCCCGTGTGTATTAAACAATCAAGGGAACACACTCTCCTCACTTATACTGTTCAACTGGTAACATGTCCCATGTATATGAAACTATCAGGGGAACACACTCTCCTCACTTCCACTGTTCACCTGCTAACATGTCCCGTGTGCATTATAAAATCAGGGGAACACACTCTCCTCACTTATACTGTTCATCTGGTAACATGTCCCGTGCATATTAAACAATCAGGGGAGCACACTCTCCTCATTCATACTGTTCACCTGCTAACATGTCCCGTGTGAATTAAAAAATCAGGGGAACACACTCTCCTCACTTATACTGATCACAGGTAACATGTCCTGTGTATATTAAATCATCAGGGGAAGACACTCTCTTCACCTATACTGTTCACCTGGTAACATGTCCCGTGTTTATGAAACCATTAGGGGAACACACTCTCCTCACTTATACTGTTCACCTGGTGACATGTCCCGTGTGTATTAAACAATCAGAGGAACACACTCTCCTCACTTATACTGTTCAACTGGTAACATGTCCCGTGTGTATTAAACCATCAGGGGAACACACTCACCTCTCTTATACTGTTCACCTGGTGACATGTCCCGTGTGTATTAAACAATCAGGGGAACACACTCTCCTCACTTATACTGTTCACCTTGTGACATGTCCCGTGTGTATTAAACAATCAGGGGAAAAGACTCTCCTCACTTAAACTCTTCACCTGGTAACATGTCCCGTGTGTATTAAACAATCAGGGGAACGCACTCTCCTCTGTTATACTGTTCACCTGGTAACATGTCCCGTGTGTATTAAACAATCAGGGGAACACACTCTCCTCAATTATACTCTTCACCTGGTAACATGTCCCGTGTGTATTAAACAATCAGGGGAACACACTCTCCTCACTTATACTGTTCACCTGGTAACATGTCCTGTGTGTATTAAACGATCATGGGAACATACTCTCTTCACTTATACTGTTCACCTGGTAACATGTCCCGTGTGTATTAAACCATCAGGGGAACACACTCTCCTCACTTATACTTTTCACCTGGTAACACGTCCCGTGTGTATTAAACAATCAGGGGAACACACTCTCCTCACTTATACTGTTCACCTGGTAACATGTCCCGTGTGTATTAAACAATCAGGGGAACACACTCTCCTCACTTATACTTTTCACCTGGTAACATGTCCCGTGTGTATTAAACAATCAGGGGAACACACTCTCCTCACTTATACTATTCACCTGGTAACATGTCCTGTGTGTATTAAACAATCATGGGAACACACTCTCCTCACTTATACTTTTCACCTGGTAACAAGTCCCGTGTGTATTAAACAATCAGGGGAACACACTCTCCTCACTTAAACTGTTCACCTGGTAACATGTCCCGTGTGTATTAAACAATCAGGGGAACACACTCTCCTCACTTATACTGTTCACCTGGTAACGTGTCCCGTGTGTATTAAACAATCAGGGGAACACACTCTCCTCACTTATACTATTCACCTGGTAACATGTCCTGTGTGTGTTAAACAATCATGGGAACACACTCTCCTCACTTATACTTTTCATCTGGTAACATGTCCCGTGTGTTTAAAACAAACAGGGGAACACACTATCCTCACTTATACTGTTCAACTGGTAACATGTCCCGTGTGTATTAAACAATCAGGGGAACACACTCTCCTCACTTATACTGTTCACCTGGTAACATGTCCCGTGTGTATTAAACAATCAGGGGAACACACTCTCCTCACTTATATTGTTCACCTGGTAACATGTCCTGTGTGCATTAAACAATCATGGGAACACACTCTCCTCACTTATACTCTTCACCTGGTAACATGTCCCGTGTGTATTCAACAATCAGGGGAACACACTCTCCTCACTTATACTGTTCACCTGGTAACATGTCCCATGTATATGAAACCATCAGGGGAACGCACTCTCCTCACTTCTACTTTTCACCTGGTTACTTGTCTCGTGTGCATTAAAAAATCAGGGGAACACACTCTCCTCACTTATACTGTTCATCTGGTAACAATTCCTGTGTATATTAAACCAGCAGGGGAACGCACTCTCTTCACTTATACTGTTCACCTGGTAACATGTCCCGTGTAAATGAAACCATCAGGGGAACACACTCTCCTCACTTATACTGTTCATCTGGTAACATGTCCTGTGTATATTAAACCATCAGGGGAACACACTCTCCTCACTTATACTGTTCACCTGGTAACATGTCCTGTGTATATTAAACCATCAGGGGAACACAATCTCCTCACTTATACTGTTCATCTGGTAGCATGTCCCGTGTATATTAAACCATCAGGGGAACTTACTCACCTCATTTCTTCTCCTCAACTGGTGACATGTCCCGTGTGTATTAAACAATCAGGGGAACACACTCTCCTCACTTATACTGTTTACCTGGTAACATGTCCCGTGCGTATTAAACAATCATGGGAACACACTCTCCTCACTTATACAGTTCACCTGGTAACATGTCCCGTGTGTATAAAACAATCAGGGGAACACACTCTCCTCACTTATACTGTTCACCTGGTAACATGTCCCGTTTGTATTAAACAATCAGGGGAACACACACTCCTCACTTATCCTGTTCACCTGGTAACATGTCCTGTGTGTATTAAACAATCATGGGAAAACACTCTCCTCACTTATACTGTTCAACTGGTAACATGTACCGTGTGTATTAAACAATCAGGGGAACACACTCTCCTCACTTATACTGTTCACCTGGTAACATGTCCCGTGTGTATTAAACAATCAAGGGAACACACTCGCCTCACTTATCCTGTTCACCTGGTAACAAGTCCCGTGTGTATTAAACAATCATGGGAACACACTCTCCTCACTTATACTGTTCACCTGGTGACATGTCCCGTGTGTATTAGACAATCAGGGGAACACACTCTCCTCACTTATACTGTTCACCTAGTGACATGTCCCGTGCGTATTAAACAATCAGGGGAACACATTCTCCTCACTTATACTGTTCACCTGGTAAAATGTCCCATGTGTATTAAACAATCAGGGGAACACACTCTCCTCACTTATACTGTTCACCTCGTGACATGTCCCGTGTGTATTAAACAATCAGGGGAACACACTCTCCTCACTTATACTGTTCACCTAGTGACATGTCCCGTGCGTATTAAACAATCAGGGGAACACATTCTCCTCGCTTATACTGTTCACCTGGTAACATGTCCCTTGTGCATTAAACCATCATGGGAAAACACTCTCCACACTATTCTGTTCACCTGGTAACATGTCCCGTGTGTTGTAAACAATCAGGGGAACACACTCTCTACACTTATACTGTTCACCTGGTAACATGTCCCGTGTATATGAAACCATCAGGGGAACACACTCTCCTCACTTCTACTGTTCACCTGGTAACATATCCCGTGTGCATTAAAAAATCAGGGGAACACACTCTCCTCACATAGACAGTTCCCCTGGTGATCTGTCCCGTGTGCATTAAACAATCAGGGGAACACACTCTCCTCACTTATACTGTTCACCTGGTGACATGTCCCGTGTGCATTAAACAATCAGGGGAACACTCTCTCCTCAATTATACTGCTCACCTGGTGACATGTCCCGTGTGTATTAAACAATCAGGGGAACACACTCTCCTCACTTATACTGTTCACCTGCTTACATGTCCCGTGTGTATTAAACAATCAGGGGAACACACTCTCCTCACTTATACTGTTCACCTGGTAACATGTCCCGTGCGTATTAAACCATCAGGGGAACACACTCTCCTCACTTCGACTGTTCACCTGGTAACATGTCCCGTGCGTATTAAACAATCAGGGGAGCACACTCTCCTAACTTATACTGTTCACCTGGTGACGTGACCCGTGTGCATTAAACAATCAGGGGAACACACTCTCCTCACTTCTACTGTTCACCTGGTTACTTGTCTCGTGTGCATTAAAAAATCAGGGGAACACACTCTCCTCACTTATACAGTTCACGTAGTGACATGTCCCGTGCGTATTAAACAATCAGGGGAACACATTCTCCTCACTTATACTGTTCACCTGATGACATGTCCCACGTATATTAAACCATCAGTGGAACACCCTCTCCTCACTTATACTGTTCACCTGGGAGCATGTCCCGTGTAAGTTAAACCATCAGGGGAACACAGTCTCCTCACTTATAGATTTCCCTGGTAACATGTCCCGTGTGCATTAAACAATCAGGGGAACACACTCTCCTCACTTATTCTGTTCACCTGGTGACATGTCCCGTGTGCATTAAACAATCAGGGGAACACACTCTCCTCACTTATACTGTTCACCTGGTGACATGTCCCGTGTGTATTAAACAATCAGGGGAAGACACTCTCCTCACTTTTACTATTCATCTGGTAACATGTCCCGTGCTTATAAAAAATAAGGGGAACACACTCTCCTCAGTTATACTGTTCACCTGGTAACATGTCCCTTGCGCATTAAACCGTCAGGGGAAAACACTCTCCTCACTATTCTGTTCACGTGGTAACATGGCCCGTGTGTATTAAACAATCAAGGGAACACACTCTCCTCACTTATACTGTTCAACTGGTAACATGTCCCATGTATATGAAACTATCAGGGGAACACACTCTCCTCACTTCCACTGTTCACCTGCTAACATGTCCCGTGTGCATTATAAAATCAGGGGAACACACTCTCCTCACTTATACTGTTCATCTGGTAACATGTCCCGTGCATATTAAACAATCAGGGGAGCACACTCTCCTCATTCATACTGTTCACCTGCTAACATGTCCCGTGTGAATTAAAAAATCAGGGGAACACACTCTCCTCACTTATACTGATCACAGGTAACATGTCCTGTGTATATTAAATCATCAGGGAAAGACACTCTCTTCACCTATACTGTTCACCTGGTAACATGTCCCGTGTTTATGAAACCATAAGGGGAACACACTCTCCTCACTTATACTGTTCACCTGGTGACATGTCCCGTGTGTATTAAACAATCAGAGGAACACACTCTCCTCACTTATACTGTTCAACTGGTAACATGTCCCGTGTGTATTAAACCATCAGGGGAACACACTCACCTCTCTTATACTGTTCACCTGGTGACATGTCCCGTGTGTATTAAACAATCAGGGGAACACACTCTCCTCACTTATACTGTTCACCTGGTGACATGTCCCGTGTGTATTAAACAATCAGGGGAAAAGACTCTCCTCACTTAAACTCTTCACCTGGTAACATGTCCCGTGTGTATTAAACAATCAGGGGAACGCACTCTCCTCTGTTATACTGTTCACCTGGTAACATGTCCCGTGTGTATTAAACAATCAGGGGAACACACTCTCCTCAATTATACTCTTCACCTGGTAACATGTCCCGTGTGTATTAAACAATCAGGGGAACACACTCTCCTCACTTATACTGTTCACCTGGTAACATGTCCTGTGTGTATTAAACGATCATGGGAACATACTCTCTTCACTTATACTGTTCACCTGGTAACATGTCCCGTGTGTATTAAACCATCAGGGGAACACACTCTCCTCACTTATACTTTTCACCTGGTAACACGTCCCGTGTGTATTAAACAATCAGGGGAACACACTCTCCTCACTTATACTGTTCACCTGGTAACATGTCCCGTGTGTATTAAACAATCAGGGGAACACACTCTCCTCACTTATACTTTTCACCTGGTAACATGTCCCGTGTGTATTAAACAATCAGGGGAACACACTCTCCTCACTTATACTATTCACCTGGTAACATGTCCTGTGTGTATTAAACAATCATGGGAACACACTCTCCTCACTTATACTTTTCACCTGGTAACAAGTCCCGTGTGTATTAAACAATCAGGGGAACACACTCTCCTCACTTAAACTGTTCACCTGGTAACATGTCCCGTGTGTATTAAACAATCAGGGGAACACACTCTCCTCACTTATACTGTTCACCTGGTAACGTGTCCCGTGTGTATTAAACAATCAGGGGAACACACTCTCCTCACTTATACTATTCACCTGGTAACATGTCCTGTGTGTGTTAAACAATCATGGGAACACACTCTCCTCACTTATACTTTTCACCTGGTAACATGTCCCGTGTGTTTAAAACAAACAGGGGAACACACTATCCTCACTTATACTGTTCAACTGGTAACATGTCCCGTGTGTATTAAACAATCAGGGGAACACACTCTCCTCACTTATACTGTTCACCTGGTAACATGTCCCGTGTGTATTAAACAATCAGGGGAACACACTCTCCTCACTTATATTGTTCACCTGGTAACATGTCCTGTGTGCATTAAACAATCATGGGAACACACTCTCCTCACTTATACTCTTCACCTGGTAACATGTCCCGTGTGTATTCAACAATCAGGGGAACACACTCTCCTCACTTATACTGTTCACCTGGTAACATGTCCCATGTATATGAAACCATCAGGGGAACGCACTCTCCTCACTTCTACTTTTCACCTGGTTACTTGTCTCGTGTGCATTAAAAAATCAGGGGAACACACTCTCCTCACTTATACTGTTCATCTGGTAACAATTCCTGTGTATATTAAACCAGCAGGGGAACGCACTCTCTTCACTTATACTGTTCACCTGGTAACATGTCCCGTGTAAATGAAACCATCAGGGGAACACACTCTCCTCACTTATACTGTTCATCTGGTAACATGTCCTGTGTATATTAAACCATCAGGGGAACACACTCTCCTCACTTATACTGTTCACCTGGTAACATGTCCTGTGTATATTAAACCATCAGGGGAACACAATCTCCTCACTTATACTGTTCATCTGGTAGCATGTCCCGTGTATATTAAACCATCAGGGGAACTTACTCACCTCATTTCTTCTCCTCAACTGGTGACATGTCCCGTGTGTATTAAACAATCAGGGGAACACACTCTCCTCACTTATACTGTTTACCTGGTAACATGTCCCGTGCGTATTAAACAATCATGGGAACACACTCTCCTCACTTATACAGTTCACCTGGTAACATGTCCCGTGTGTATAAAACAATCAGGGGAACACACTCTCCTCACTTATACTGTTCACCTGGTAACATGTCCCGTTTGTATTAAACAATCAGGGGAACACACACTCCTCACTTATCCTGTTCACCTGGTAACATGTCCTGTGTGTATTAAACAATCATGGGAAAACACTCTCCTCACTTATACTGTTCAACTGGTAACATGTACCGTGTGTATTAAACAATCAGGGGAACACACTCTCCTCACTTATACTGTTCACCTGGTAACATGTCCCGTGTGTATTAAACAATCAAGGGAACACACTCGCCTCACTTATCCTGTTCACCTGGTAACAAGTCCCGTGTGTATTAAACAATCATGGGAACACACTCTCCTCACTTATACTGTTCACCTGGTGACATGTCCCGTGTGTATTAGACAATCAGGGGAACACACTCTCCTCACTTATACTGTTCACCTAGTGACATGTCCCGTGCGTATTAAACAATCAGGGGAACACATTCTCCTCACTTATACTGTTCACCTGGTAAAATGTCCCATGTGTATTAAACAATCAGGGGAACACACTCTCCTCACTTATACTGTTCACCTCGTGACATGTCCCGTGTGTATTAAACAATCAGGGGAACACACTCTCCTCACTTATACTGTTCACCTAGTGACATGTCCCGTGCGTATTAAACAATCAGGGGAACACATTCTCCTCGCTTATACTGTTCACCTGGTAACATGTCCCTTGTGCATTAAACCATCATGGGAAAACACTCTCCACACTATTCTGTTCACCTGGTAACATGTCCCGTGTGTTGTAAACAATCAGGGGAACACACTCTCTACACTTATACTGTTCACCTGGTAACATGTCCCGTGTATATGAAACCATCAGGGGAACACACTCTCCTCACTTCTACTGTTCACCTGGTAACATATCCCGTGTGCATTAAAAAATCAGGGGAACACACTCTCCTCACATAGACAGTTCCCCTGGTGATCTGTCCCGTGTGCATTAAACAATCAGGGGAACACACTCTCCTCACTTATACTGTTCACCTGGTGACATGTCCCGTGTGCATTAAACAATCAGGGGAACACTCTCTCCTCAATTATACTGCTCACCTGGTGACATGTCCCGTGTGTATTAAACAATCAGGGGAACACACTCTCCTCACTTATACTGTTCACCTGCTTACATGTCCCGTGTGTATTAAACAATCAGGGGAACACACTCTCCTCACTTATACTGTTCACCTGGTAACATGTCCCGTGCGTATTAAACCATCAGGGGAACACACTCTCCTCACTTCGACTGTTCACCTGGTAACATGTCCCGTGCGTATTAAACAATCAGGGGAGCACACTCTCCTAACTTATACTGTTCACCTGGTGACGTGACCCGTGTGCATTAAACAATCAGGGGAACACACTCTCCTCACTTCTACTGTTCACCTGGTTACTTGTCTCGTGTGCATTAAAAAATCAGGGGAACACACTCTCCTCACTTATACAGTTCACGTAGTGACATGTCCCGTGCGTATTAAACAATCAGGGGAACACATTCTCCTCACTTATACTGTTCACCTGATGACATGTCCCACGTATATTAAACCATCAGTGGAACACCCTCTCCTCACTTATACTGTTCACCTGGGAGCATGTCCCGTGTAAGTTAAACCATCAGGGGAACACAGTCTCCTCACTTATAGATTTCCCTGGTAACATGTCCCGTGTGCATTAAACAATCAGGGGAACACACTCTCCTCACTTATTCTGTTCACCTGGTGACATGTCCCGTGTGCATTAAACAATCAGGGGAACACGCTCTCCTCACTTATTCTGTTCACCTGGTGACATGTCCCGTGTGCATTAAACAATCAGGGGAACACACTCTCCTCACTTATATGGTTCACCTGGTAACATGTCCCGTGAGCATTAAACAATCAGGGGAACACACTCTCCTCACTTATACTGTTCACCTGGTAACATGTCCCGTGAGCATTAAACAATCAGGGGAACACACTCTCCTCACTTATACTGTTCACCTGGTAACATGTCCCGTGTATATTAAACCATCAGGGGAACACACTCACCTCACTTATACTGTTCAACTGGTAACATGTCCCCTGTATATTAAACAATCAGGTGAACACACTCTCCTCACTTATTCTGTTCACCTGGTAACATGTCCCGTGTGCATTAAACCATCAGGGGAACACACTCTCCTCACTTATACTGTTCACCTGGTGACATGTCCCACGTATATTAAACCATCAGGGGAACACACTCTCCTCACTTTTACTGTTCGCCTGGTGACATGTCCCACTTATATTAAACCATCAGGGGAACACACTCTCCTCACTTATACTGTTCACCTGGTGACATGTCCCACGTATATTAAACCATCAGGGGAACACATTCTCCTCGCTTATACTGTTCACCTGGTGGACATGTCCCGTGTATATTAAACCATCAGGGGAACACACTCTCCTCACTTCTACTGTTCACCTGGTAACATGTCCCGTGTGCATTAAACAATCAGGGGAACACAATCTACTTTCTTATTCTGTTCACCTGGTGACATTTCCCGTGTGTATTAAACAATCAGGTGAACTCACTCTCCTCACTTCTGCTATTCATCTGGTAAAATGTCCCGTGTGTATTATACAATCAGGGGAACTCACTCTCCTCACTTATACTGTTCATCTGGTGACGTGTCCCGTGTGCATTAAACAATCAGGGGAACACACTCTCCTCACTTATACTGTTCACCTGGTGACATGTCCCGTGCGTATTAAACAATCAGGGGAACACACTCTCCTCACTTATACTGTTCACCTGGTGACATGTCCCGTGTATATTAAACCATCAGGGGAACACACTCTCCTCACCTATACTGTACACCTGGTAACATGTCCCGTGCGTATTAAACAATCAGGGGAACACACTCTCCTCACTTATACTGTTCACCTGGTGACATGTCTCGTGTATATTAAACCATCAGGGAACACACTCTCCTCACTTATACAGTTCACCCGGTGACATGTCCCGTGTGCATTAAACAATCAGGGGAACACACTCTCCTCTCTTATTCTGTTCACCTGGTGACATGTCCCGTGTATATTAAACCATCAGGGGAACACACTCTCCTCACTTATACAGTTCACCCGGTGACATGTCCCGTGTGCATTAAACAATCAGGGGAACACACTCTCCTCACTTATACTGTTCACCTGGTGACATGTCCCGTGTGTATTAAACAATCAGGGGAAGACACTCTCCTCACTTTTACTATTCATCTGGTAACATGTCCCGTGCTTATAAAAAATAAGGGGAACACACTCTCCTCAGTTATACTGTTCACCTGGTAACATGTCCCTTGCGCATTAAACCGTCAGGGGAAAACACTCTCCTCACTATTCTGTTCACGTGGTAACATGGCCCGTGTGTATTAAACAATCAAGGGAACACACTCTCCTCACTTATACTGTTCAACTGGTAACATGTCCCATGTATATGAAACTATCAGGGGAACACACTCTCCTCACTTCCACTGTTCACCTGCTAACATGTCCCGTGTGCATTATAAAATCAGGGGAACACACTCTCCTCACTTATACTGTTCATCTGGTAACATGTCCCGTGCATATTAAACAATCAGGGGAGCACACTCTCCTCATTTATACTGTTCACCTGCTAACATGTCCCGTGTGAATTAAAAAATCAGGGGAACACACTCTCCTCACTTATACTGATCACTGGTAACATGTCCTGTGTATATTAAATCATCAGGGGAAGACACTCTCTTCACCTATACTGTTCACCTGGTAACATGTCCCGTGTTTATGAAACCATTAGGGGAACACACTCTCCTCACTTATACTGTTCACCTGGTGACATGTCCCGTGTGTATTAAACAATCAGAGGAACACACTCTCCTCACTTATACTGTTCAACTGGTAACATGTCCCGTGTGTATTAAACCATCAGGGGAACACACTCACCTCTCTTATACTGTTCACCTGGTGACATGTCCCGTGTGTATTATACAATCAGGGGAACTCACTCTCCTCACTTATACTGTTCATCTGGTGACGTGTCCCGTGTGCATTAAACAATCAGGGGAACTCACTCTCCTCACTTATACTGTTCATCTGGTGACGTGTCCCGTGTGCATTAAACAATCAGAGGAACACACTCTCCTCACTTATACTGTTCAACTGGTAACATGTCCCGTGTGTATTAAACCATCAGGGGAACACACTCACCTCTCTTATACTGTTCACCTGGTGACATGTCCCGTGTGTATTAAACAATCAGGGGAACACTCTCTCCTCACTTATACTGTTCACCTGGTGACATGTCCCGTGTGTATTAAACAATCAGGGGAAAAGACTCTCCTCACTTATACTCTTCACCTGGTAACATGTCCCGTGTGTATTAAACAATCAGGGGAACGCACTCTCCTCTGTTATACTGTTCACCTGGTAACATGTCCCGTGTGTATTAAACAATCAGGGGAACACACTCTCCTCAATTATACTCTTCACCTGGTAACATGTCCCGTGTGTATTAAACAATCAGGGGAACACACTCTCCTCACTTATACTGTTCACCTGGTAACATGTCCTGTGTGTATTAAACGATCATGGGAACATACTCTCTTCACTTATACTGTTCACCTGGTAACATGTCCCGTGTGTATTAAACCATCAGGGGAACACACTCTCCTCACTTATACTTTTCACCTGGTAACACGTCCCGTGTGTATTAAACAATCAGGGGAACACACTCTCCTCACTTATACTGTTCACCTGGTAACATGTCCCGTGTGTATTAAACAATCAGGGGAACACACTCTCCTCACTTATGCTTTTCACCTGGTAACATGTCCCGTGTGTATTAAACAATCAGGGGAACACACTCTCCTCACTTATACTATTCACCTGGTAACATGTCCTGTGTGTATTAAACAATCATGGGAACACACTCTCCTCACTTATACTTTTCACCTGGTAACATGTCCCGTGTGTATTAAACAATCAGGGGAACACACTCTCCTCACTTAAACTGTTCACCTGGTAACATGTCCCGTGTGTATTAAACAATCAGGGGAACACACTCTCCTCACTTATACTGTTCACCTGGTAACGTGTCCCGTGTGTATTAAACAATCAGGGGAACACACTCTCCTCACTTATACTATTCACCTGGTAACATGTCCTGTGTGTGTTAAACAATCATGGGAACACACTCTCCTCACTTATACTTTTCACCTGGTAACATGTCCCGTGTGTTTAAAACAAACAGGGGAACACACTATCCTCACTTATACTGTTCAACTGGTAACATGTCCCGTGTGTATTAAACAATCAGGGGAACACAATCTCCTCACTTATACTGTTCACCTGGTAACATGTCCCGTGTGTATTAAACAATCAGGGGAACACACTCTCCTCACTTATATTGTTCACCTGGTAACATGTCCTGTGTGCATTAAACAATCATGGGAACACACTCTCCTCACTTATACTGTTCACCTGGTGACATGTCCCGTGTGCATTAGACAATCAGGGTAACACACTCTCCTCACTTATACTTTTCACCTGGTAACATGTCCCGTGTGTTTAAAACAAACAGGGGAACACACTATCCTCACTTATACTGTTCAACTGGTAACATGTCCCGTGTGTATTAAACAATCAGGGGAACACAATCTCCTCACTTATACTGTTCACCTGGTAACATGTCCCGTGTGTATTAAACAATCAGGGGAACACACTCTCCTCACTTATATTGTTCACCTGGTAACATGTCCTGTGTGCATTAAACAATCATGGGAACACACTCTCCTCACTTATACTCTTCACCTGGTAACATGTCCCGTGTGTATTCAACAATCAGGGGAACACACTCTCCTCACTTATACTGTTCACCTGGTGACATGTCCCGTGCGTATTAAACAATCAGGGGAACACATTCTCCTCCAATACTGTTCACCTGGTAACATGTCCCTTGTGCATTAAACCATCATGGGAAAACACTCTCCTCACTATTCTGTTCACCTGGTAACATGTCCCGTGTGTATTAAACCATCAGGGGAACACACTCTCTTCACTTATCCTGTTCACCTGGTAACATGTCCCATGTATATGAAACCATCAGGGGAACACACTCTCCTCACTTATACTGTTCACCTGGTGACGTGACCCGTGTGCATTAAACAATCAGGGGAACACACTCTCCTCACTTATACTGTTCACCTGGTGACATGTCCCGTGCGTATTAAACAATCAGGGGAACACCCTCTCCTCACTTATACTGTTCACCTGGTAACATGTCCTGTCTATATTAAACCATCAGGGGAACACACTCTCTTCACTTATACTGTTCACCTGGTAACATGTCCCATGTATATGAAACCATCAGGGGAACGCACTCTCCTCACTTCTACTTTTCACCTGGTTACTTGTCTCGTGTGCATTAAAAAATCAGGGGAACGCACTCTCTTCACTTATACTGTTCACCTGGTAACATGTCCCGTGTAAATGAAACCATCAGGGGAACACACTCTCCTCACTTATACTGTTCATCTGGTAACATGTCCTGTGTATATTAAACCATCAGGGGAACACACTCTCCTCACTTATACTGTTCACCTGGTAACATGTCCTGTGTATATTAAACCATCAGGGGAACACAATCTCCTCACTTATACTGTTCATCTGGTAGCATGTCCCGTGTATATTAAACCATCAGGGGAACTTACTCACCTCATTTCTTCTCCTCAACTGGTGACATGTCCCGTGTGCATTAAACAATCAGGGGAACAATCTCTCCTCACTTATACTGCTCACCTGGTGACATGTCCCGTGTGTATTAAACAATCAGGGGAACACACTCTCCTCACTTATACTGTTTACCTGGTAACATGTCCCGTGCGTATTAAACAATCATGGGAACACACTCTCCTCACTTATACTGTTCACCTGGTAACATGTCCCGTGTGTATAAAACAATCAGGGGAACACACTCTCCTCACTTATACTGTTCACCTGGTAACATGTCCCGTTTGTATTAAACAATCAGGGGAACACACACTCCTCACTTATCCTGTTCACCTGGTAACATGTCCTGTGTGTATTAAACAATCATGGGAAAACACTCTCCTCACTTATACTGTTCAACTGGTAACATGTACCGTGTGTATTAAACAATCAGGGGAACACACTCTCCTCACTTATACTGTTCACCTGGTAACATGTCCCGTGTGTATTAAACAATCAAGGGAACACACTCGCCTCACTTATCCTGTTCACCTGGTAACAAGTCCCGTGTGTATTAAACAATCATGGGAACACACTCTCCTCACTTATACTGTTCACCTGGGGACATGTCCCGTGTGTATTAGACAATCAGGGGAACACACTCTCCTCACTTATACTGTTCACCTAGTGACATGTCCCGTGCGTATTAAACAATCAGGGGAACACATTCTCCTCACTTATACTGTTCACCTGGTAAAATGTCCCGTGTGTATTAAACAATCAGGGGAACACACTCTCCTCACTTATACTGTTCACCTCGTGACATGTCCCGTGTGTATTAAACAATCAGGGGAACACACTCTCCTCACTTATACTGTTCACCTAGTGACATGTCCCGTGCGTATTAAACAATCAGGGGAACACATTCTCCTCGCTTATACTGTTCACCTGGTAACATGTCCCTTGTGCATTAAACCATCATGGGAAAACACTCTCCACACTATTCTGTTCACCTGGTAACATGTCCCGTGTGTTGTAAACAATCAGGGGAACACACTCTCTACACTTATACTGTTCACCTGGTAACATGTCCCGTGTATATGAAACCATCAGGGGAACACACTCTCCTCACTTCTACTGTTCACCTGGTAACATATCCCATGTGCATTAAAAAATCAGGGGAACACACTCTCCTCACATAGACAGTTCCCCTGGTGATCTGTCCCGTGTGCATTAAACAATCAGGGGAACACACTCTCCTCACTTATACTGTTCACCTGGTGACATGTCCCGTGTGCATTAAACAATCAGGGGAACAATCTCTCCTCAATTATACTGCTCACCTGGTGACATGTCCCGTGTGTATTAAACAATCAGGGGAACACACTCTCCTCACTTATACTGTTCACCTGCTTACATGTCCCGTGTGTATTAAACAATCAGGGGAACACACTCTCCTCACTTATACTGTTCACCTGGTAACATGTCCCGTGCGTATTAAACCATCAGGGGAACTCACTCTCCTCACTTCGACTGTTCACCTGGTAACATGTCCCGTGCGTATTAAACAATCAGGGGAGCACACTCTCCTAACTTATACTGTTCACCTGGTGACGTGACCCGTGTGCATTAAACAATCAGGGGAACACACTCTCCTCACTTCTACTGTTCACCTGGTTACTTGTCTCGTGTGCATTAAAAAATCAGGGGAACACACTCTCCTCACTTATACAGTTCACGTAGTGACATGTCCCGTGCGTATTAAACAATCAGGGGAACACATTCTCCTCACTTATACTGTTCACCTGGTAACATGTCCCTTGTGCATTAAACCATCATGGGAAAACACTCTCCTCACTATTCTGTTCACCTGGTAACATGTCCCGTGTGCTTTAAACAATCAGGGGAACACACTCTCTTCAATTATACTGTTCACCTGGTAACATGTCCCGTGTATATGAAACCATCAGGGGAACACACTCTCCTCACTTCTACTGTTCACCTGGTAACATATCCCGTGTGCATTAAAAAATCAGGGGAACACACTCTCCTCACATAGACTGTTCCCTTGGTGACCTGTCCCGTGTGCATTAAACAATCAGGGGAACACACTCTCCTCAATTATACTGTTCACCTGGTGACATGTCCCGTGTGTATTAAACAATCAGGGGAACACACTCTCCTCACTTACACTGTTCACATGCTTACATGTCCCGTGTGTTTTTAACAATCAGGGGAACACACTCTCCTCACTTATACTGTTCACCTGGTAACATGTCCCGTGCGTATTAAACAATCAGGGGACCACACTCTCCTCACTTATACTGTTCACCTGGTAACATGTCCTGTGTGTATTAAACAATCATGGGAACACACTCTCCTCACTTATACTGTTCACTTGGTAACATGTCCCGTGTGTATAAAACAATCAGGGGAACACACTCTCCTCACTTATACTGTTCACCTGGTAACATGTCCCGTGTGTAATAAACAATCAGGGGAACACACTCTCCTCACTTATACTGTTCACCTGGTAACATGTCCTGTGTGTATTAAACAATCATGGGAACACACTCTCCTCACTTATACTGTTCACCTGGTAACATGAACCGTGTGTATTAAACAATCAGGGGAACACACTCTCCTCACTTATGCTGTTCATCTGGTAACATGTCCCGTGTGTATTAAACAATCAAGGGAACACACTCTCCTCACTTATACTGTTCACCTGGTAACATGTCCCGTGTGTATTAAACAATCAGGGGAACACACTCTCCTCACTTATACTGTTCACCTGTTAAAATGTCCCGTGTGTATTAAGCAAGCAGGGGAACACACTCTCCTCACTTATACTGTTCACCTGTTGACATGTCCCGTGTGTATTAGACAATCAGGGGAACACACTCTCCTCACTTATACTGTTCACCTCGTGACATGTCCCGTGCGTATTAAACAATCAGGGGAACACATTCTCCTCACTTATACTGTTCACCTGGTAACATGTCCCTTGTGCATTAAACCATCATGGGAAAACACTCTCCTCACTATTCTGTTCACCTGGTAACATGTCCCCTGTGCTTTAAACAATCAGGGGAACACACTCTCCTCACTTATACTGTACACCTGTTAACATGTCCTGTGCATATTAAACCATCAGGGGAACACACTCTCTTCACTTATA
The DNA here is from genome assembly GCF_036365525.1 of Heterodontus francisci. NCBI lineage: Eukaryota > Metazoa > Chordata > Chondrichthyes > Heterodontiformes > Heterodontidae > Heterodontus > Heterodontus francisci. Next base: position 2,803,219 of record NW_027140567.1, read on the forward strand.
CTGTTCACCTGGTAACATGTCCCATGTATATGAAACCATCAGGGGAACACACTCTCCTCACTTATACTGTTCACCTTGTGACGTGACCCGTGTGCATTAAACAATCAGGGGAACACACTCTCCTCACTTATACTGTTCACCTGTTGACCTGACCCGTGTGCATTAAACAATCAGGGGAACACACTCTCCTCACTTATACTGTTCACCTGGTGACATGTCCCGTGCGTCTTAAACAATCAGGGGAAAACACTCTCCTCACTTATACTGTTCACGTGGTGACATGTCCAGTGTGTATTAAACCATCAGGGGAACACACTCTCCTCACTTATACTGTTCACCTGGTAACATGTCCCGTGTGTATTAAACAATCAGGGGAACACACTCTCCTCACTTATACTCTTCACCTGGTAACATGTCCCGTGTGTATTAAACAATCAGAGGAACACATTCTCCTCACTTATATTGCTCACCTGGTAACATGTCCTGAGTGTATTAAACAATCATGGGAACACACTCTCCTCACTTATACTCTTCACCTGGTATCATGTCCGGTGTGTATTAAACAATCAGGGGAACACACTCTCCTCACTTATACTGTTCACCTGGTGACATGTCCCGTGTGTATTAGACAATCAGGGGAACACACTCTCCTCACTTATACTGTTCACCTGGTAACATGTCCTGTGTGTATTAAAAAATCATGGGAACACACTCTCCTCACTTATACTGTTCACCTGGTAACATGTCCCGTGTGTATTAAACAATCAGGGGAACACACTCTCCTCACTTATACTGATCACCAGGTAACATGTCCCGTGTGTATTAAACAATCAGGGGAACACACTCTCCTCACTTATACTGTTCACCTGGTAACATGTCCCGTTTGTATTAAACAATCAGGGGAACACACTCTCCTCACTTATACGTTTCACCTGGTAACATGTCCCGTGTGTATTAAACAATCAGGGGAACACACTCTCCTCACTTATACTGTTCACCTGGTAACATGTCCTGTGTGTATTAAACAATCATGGGAACACACTCTCCTCACTTATACTGTTCACCTGGTGACATGTCCCGTGTGTATTAAACAATCAGGGGAACACACTCTCCTCACTTATACTGTTCACCTGGTAACATGTCCCGTGTGTATTAAACAATCAGGGGAACACACTCTCCTCACTTAAACTGTTCACCTGGTAACATGTCCCGTGTGTATTAAACAATAAGGGGAACACATTCTCCTCACTTATATTGTTCACCTGGTAACATGTCCTGTGTGTATTAAACAATCATGGGAACACACTCTCCTCACTTATACTCTTCAATTGGGAACATGTCCCGTGTGTATTAAACAATCAGGGGAACACACTCTCCTCACTTATACTGTTCACCTGGTGACATGTCCCGTGTGTATTAGACAATCAGGGGAACACACTCTCCTCACTTATACTGTTCACCTGGTGACATGTCCCGTGCGTATTAAACAATCAGGGGAACTCATTCTCCTCATTTATACTGTACACCTGTTAACATGCCCTGTGCATATTAAACCATCAGGGGAACACACACTCTTCACTTATTCTGTTCACCTGGTAACATGTCCCATGTATATGAAACCATCAGGGGAACACACTCTCCTCACTTATACTGTTCACCTGGTAACATGTCCTGTCTATATTAAACCATCAGGGGAACACACTCTCTTCACTTATACCGTTCACCTGGTAACATGTCCCATGTATATGAAACCATCAGGGGAACACATTCTCCTCACTTATACTGTTCACCTGGTAACATGTCCTGTGTATATTAAACCAGCAGGGGAACACACTCTCTTCACTTATACTGTTCACCTGGTCACATGTCCCGTGTTAATGAAACCATCAGGGGAACACACTCTCCTCACTTATACTGTTCATCCGGTAACATGTCCCGTGTATATTAAACCATCAGGGGAAAACACTCTCCTCACTTATACTGTTCATCTGGTAACATGTCCTGTGTATATTAAACCATCATGGGAACACACTCTCTTCACTTATACTGTTCACCTGGTAACATGTCCCGTGTATATGAAACCATCAGGGGAACACACTCTCCTCACTTCTACTGTTCACCTTGTAACATATCCCATGTGCATTAAAAAATCAGGGGAACACACTCTCCTCACATAGACTGTTCCCCTGGTGAACTGTCCCGTGTGCATTAAACAATCAGGGGAACACACTCTCCTCACTTCTACTGTTCACCTGGTAACATATCCCGTGTGCATTAAACAATCAGGGGAACACACTCTCCTCACTTATACTGTTCATCTGGTAACATGTCCCGTGTATATTAAACAATCAGGGGAACATACTCACCTCACTTCTTCTCCTCAACTGTTGACATGTCCCGTGTGCATTAAACAATCAGGGGAACAATCTCTCCTCACATAGACTGTTCCCCTGGTGAACTGTCCCGTGTGCATTAAACAATCAGGGGAACACACTCTCCTCACTTCTACTGTTCACCTGGTAACATATCCCGTGTGCATTAAACAATCAGGGGAACACATTCTCCTCACTTATACTGCTCACCTGGTGACATGTCCCGTGTGTATTAAACAATCAGGGGAACACACTCTCCTCACTTATACTGTTCACCTGCTTACATGTCCCGTGAGTATTAAACAATCAGGGGAACACACTCTCCTCACTTAAACTGTTCACCTGGTAACATGTCCCGTGTTTTTGAAACAATCAGGGGAACACACTCTCCTCACTTATACTGTTCACCTGGTAACATGTCCCGTGTGCATTAAACAATCAGTGGAACGCACTCTCCTCACTTATACTGTTCACCTGGTAACATGTCCCGTGTGTATTAAACAATCAGGGGAACGCACTCTCCTCACTTATACTGTTCACCTGGTAACATGTCCCGTGTGTATTAAACAATCAGGGGAACACACTCTCCTCACTTATACTCTTCACCTGGTAACATGTCCCGTGTGTATTAAACAATCAGGGGAAAACATTCTCCTCACTTATATTGTTCACCTGGTAACATGTCCTGTGTGTATTAAACAATCATGGGAACACACTCTCCTCACTTATACTCTTCAATTGGGAACATGTCCCGTGTGTATTAAACAATCAGGGGAACACACTCTCCTCACTTATACTGTTCACCTGGTGACATGTCCCGTGTGTATTAGACAATCAGGGGAACACACTCTCCTCACTTATACTGTTCACCTGGTGACATGTCCCGTGCGTATTAAACAATCAGGGGAACATATTCTCCTCACTATTCTGTTCACCTGGTAACATGTCCCGTGTGTATTAAACAATCAGGGGAACACACTCTCCTCATTTATACTGTACACCTGTTAACATGTCCTGTGCATATTAAACCATCAGGGGAACACACTCTCTTCACTTATCCTGTTCAACTGGTAACATGTCCCATGTATATGAAACCATCAGGGGAACACACTCTCCTCACTTATACTGTTCACCTGGTAACATGTCCTGTCTATATTAAACCATCAGGGGAACACATACTCTTCACTTATACTGTTCACCTGGTAACATGTCCCATGTATATGAAACCATCAGGGGAACACATTCTCCTCACTTATACTGTTCACCTGGTAACATGTCCTGTGTATATTAAACCAGCAGGGGAACACACTCTCTTCACTTGTACTGTTCACCTGGTCACATGTCCCGTGTAAATGAAACCATCAGGGGAACACACTCTCCTCACTTATACTGTTCATCTGGTAACATGTCCCGTGTGTATTAGACAATCAGGGGAACACACTCTCCTCACTTATACAGTTCAGCTGGTAACATGTCCTGTGTGTATTAAACAATCATGGGAACACACTCTCCTCACTTATACTGTTCACCTGGTAACATGTCCCGTGTGTATTAAACAATCAGGGGAACACACTCTCCTCACTTATACTGTTCACCTGGTAACATGTCCCGTGTGTATTAAACAATCAGGGGAACACACTCTCCTCACTTATACTGTTCACCTGGTGACATGTCCCGTGTTTATTAAACAATCAGGGGAACACACTCTCCTCACTTATACTGTTCACCTGGTAACATGTCCCGTGTGTATTAAACAATCAGGGGAACACACTCTCCTCACTTATACAGTTCACCTGGTCACATGTCCCGTGTAAATGAAACCATCAGGGGAACACACTCTCCTCACTTATACTGTTCATCTGGTAACATGTCCCGTGTATATTAAACCATCAGGGGAACACACTCTCCTCACTTATACTGTTCACCTGGTAACATGTCCTGTGTATATTAAACCATCAGGGGAACACACTCTCTTCACTTATACTGTTCACCTGGTAACATGTCCCGTGTATATGAAACCATCAGGGGAACACACTCTCCTCACTTCTACTGTTCACCTTGTAACATATCCCGTGTGCATTAAAAAATCAGGGGAACACACTCTCCTCACATAGACTGTTCCCCTGGTGACCTGTCCCGTGTGCATTAAACAATCAGGGGAACACACTCTCCTCACTTCTACTGTTCACCTGGTAACATATCCCATGTGCATTAAACAATCAGGGGAACACACTCTCCTCACTTATACGGTTCATCTGGTAACATGTCCCGTGTATATTAAACCATCAGGGGAACATACTCACCTCACTTCTTCTCCTCAACTGGTGACAAGTCCCGTGTGCATTAAACAATCAGGGGAACAATCTCTCCTCACTTACACTGCTCACCTGGTGACATGTCCCGTGTGTATTAAACAATCAGGGGAACACACTCTCCTCACTTATACTGTTCACCTGCTTACATGTCCCGTGTGTATTAAACAATCAGGGGAACACACTCTCCTCACTTATACTGTTCACCTGGTAACATGTCCCGTGCGTATTAAACAATCATGGGAACACACTCTCCTCACTTATACTGTTCACCTGGTAACATGTCCCGTGTGTATAAAACAATCAGGGGAACACACTCTCCTCACTTATACTGTTCACCTGGTAACATGTCCCGTGTGTATGAAACAATCAGGGGAACACATTCTCCTCACTTATATTGTTCACCTGGTAACATGTCCTGTGTATATTAAACAATCATGGGAACACACTCTCCTCACTTATACTCTTCACCTGGTATCATGTCCCGTGTGTATTAAAACAATCAGGGGAACACACTCTCCTCACTTATACTGTTCACCTGGTGACATGTCCCGTGTGTATTAGACAATCAGGGGAACACACTCTCCTCACTTATACTGTTCACCTGGTAACATGTCCTGTGTGTATTTAACAATCATGGGAACACACTCTCCTCACTTATACTGTTCACCTGGTAACATGTCCCGTGTGTATTAAACAATCAGGGGAACACACTCTCCTCATTTATACTGTTCACCTGGTAACATGTCCCGTGTGTATTAAACAATCAGGGGAACACACTCTCCTCACTTATACTGTTCACCTGGTGACATGTCCCGTGTGTATTAAACAATCAGGGGAACACACTCTCCTCACTTATACTGTTCACCTGGTAACATGTCCCGTGTGTATTAAACAATCAGGGGAACACACTCTCCTCACTTATACTGTTCACCTGGTAACATGTCCCGTGTGTATAAAACAATCAGGGGAACACACTCTCCTCACTTATATTGTTCACCTGGTAACATGTCCTGTGTGTATTAAACAATCATGGGAACACACTCTCCTCACTTATACTCTTCACCTGGTATCATGTCCCGTGTGTATTAAACAATCAGGTCAACACACTCTCCTCACTTATACTGTTCACCTGGTGACATGTCCCGTGTGTATTAGACAATCAGGGGAACACACTCTCCTCACTTATACTGTTCACCTGGTAACATGTCCAGTGTGTATTAAACAATCATGGGAACACACTCTCCTCACTTATACTGTTCACCTGGTAACATGTCCCGTGTGTATTAAACAATCAGGGGAACACACTCTCCTCACTTATACTGATCACCTGGTAACATGTCCCGTGTGTATTAAACGATCAGGGGAACACACTCTCCTCACTTATACTGTTCACCTGGTGACATGTCCCGTGTGTATTAAACAATCAGGGGAACACACTCTCCTCACTTATACTGTTCACCTGGTAACATGTCCCGTGTGTATTAAACAATCAGGGGAACACACTCCCCTCACTTAACCTGTTCACCTGGTAACATGTCCCGTGTATATGAAACCATCAGGGGAACACACTCTCCTCACTTATACTGTTCATCTGGTAACATGTCATGTGTATATTAAACCATCAGGGGAACACACTCTCCTCACTTTTACTGTTCACCTGGTAACATGTCCTGTGTATATTAAACCATCAGGGGAACACACTCTCTTCACTTATACTGTTCACCTGGTAACATGTCCCGTGTATATGAAACCATCATGGGAACACACTCTCCTCACTTCTACTGTTCACCTTGTAACATATCCCGTGTGCTTTAAAAAATCAGGGGAACACACTCTCCTCACATAGACTGTTCCCCTGGAGACCTGTCCCGTGTGCATTAAACAATCAGGGGAACACACTCTCCACACTTCTACTGTTCACCTGGTAACATATCCCGTGTGCATTAAACAATCAGGGGAACACACTCTCCTCACTTATACTGTTCATCTGGTAACATGTCCCGTGTATATTAAACCATCAGGGGAACATACTCACCTCACTTCTTCTCCTCAACTGGTGACATGTCCCGTGTGCATTAAACAATCAGGGGAACAATCTCTCCTCACTTATACTGCTCACCTGGTGACATGTCCTGTGTGTATTAAACAATCAGGGGAACACACTCTCCTCACTTCTACTGTTCACGTGCTTACATGTCCCGTGTGTATTAAACAATCAGGGGAACACACTCTCCTCACTTATACTGTTCACCTGGTAACATGTCCCGTGCGTATTAAACAATCAGGGGAACACACTCTCCTCACTTATACTGTTCACCTGGTAACATGTCCCGTGTGTATTAAACAATCAGGGGAACACACTCTCCTCACTTATACTGTTCACCTGGTAACATGTCCCGTGTGTATTAAACAATCAGGGGAACACACTCTCCTCACTTATACTTTTCACCTGGTAACATGTCCCGTGTGTATTAAACAATCAGGGGAACACACTCTCCTCACTTATACTGTTCACCTGGTAACATGTCCTGTGTGTATTAAACAATCATGGGAACACACTCGCCTCACTTATACTGTTCACCTGGTGACATGTCCCGTGTGTATTAAACAATCAGGGGAACACACTCTCCTCACTTATACTGTTCACCTGGTAACATGTCCCGTGTGTATTAAATAATCAGGGGAACACACTCTCCTCACTTAAACTGTTCACCTGGTAACATGTCCCGTGTGTTTAAAACAATCAGGGGAACACACTCTCCTCACTTATACTGTTCACCTGGTAACATGTCCCGTGTGCATTAAACAATCAGGGGAACACACTGTCCTCACTTATACTGTTCACCTGGTAACATGTCCCGTGTGTATTAAACAATCAGGGGAACGCACTCTCCTCACTTATACTGTTCACCTGGTAACATGTGCCGTGTGTATTAAACAATCAGGGGAACACACTCTCCTCACTTATACTCTTCACCTGGTAACATGTCCCGTGTGTATTAAACAATCAGGGGAACACATTCTCCTCACTTATATTGTTCACCTGGTAACATGTCCTGTGTGTATTAAACAATCATGGGAACACACTCTCCTCACTTATACTCTTCAATTGGGAACATGTCCCGTGTGTATTAAACAATCAGGGGAACACACTCTCCTCACTTATACTGTTCACCTGGTGACATGTCCCGTGTGTATTAGACAATCAGGGGAACACACTCTCCTCACTTATACTGTTCACCTGGTGACATGTCCCGTGCGTATTAAACAATCAGGGGAACACATTCTCCTCCAATACTGTTCACCTGGTAACATGTCCCTTGTGCATTAAACCATCATGGGAAAACACTCTCCTCACTATTCTGTTCACCTGGTAACATGTCCCGTGTGTATTGAAAAATCAGGGGAACACACTCTCCTCATTTATACTGTACACCTGTTAACATGTCCTGTGCATATTAAACCATCAGGGGAACACACTCTCTTCACTTATCCTGTTCACCTGGTAACATGTCCCATGTATATGAAACCATCAGGGGAACACACTCTCCTCACTTATACTGTTCACCTGGTAACATGTCCTGTCTATATTAAACCATCAGGGGAACACACTCTCCTCACTTATACTGTTCACCTGGTAACATGTCCCGTGTGCATTAAACAATCAGGGGAACACACTGTCCTCACTTATACTGTTCACCTGGTAACATGTCCCGTGTGTATTAAACAATCAGGGGAACGCACTCTCCTCACTTATACTGTTCACCTGGTAACATGTGCCGTGTGTATTAAACAATCAGGGGAACACACTCTCCTCACTTATACTCTTCACCTGGTAACATGTCCCGTGTGTATTAAACAATCAGGGGAACACATTCTCCTCACTTATATTGTTCACCTGGTAACATGTCCTGTGTGTATTAAACAATCATGGGAACACACTCTCCTCACTTATACTCTTCAATTGGGAACATGTCCCGTGTGTATTAAACAATCAGGGGAACACACTCTCCTCACTTATACTGTTCACCTGGTGACATGTCCCGTGTGTATTAGACAATCAGGGGAACACACTCTCCTCACTTATACTGTTCACCTGGTGACATGTCCCGTGCGTATTAAACAATCAGGGGAACACATTCTCCTCCAATACTGTTCACCTGGTAACATGTCCCTTGTGCATTAAACCATCATGGGAAAACACTCTCCTCACTATTCTGTTCACCTGGTAACATGTCCCGTGTGTATTGAAAAATCAGGGGAACACACTCTCCTCATTTATACTGTACACCTGTTAACATGTCCTGTGCATATTAAACCATCAGGGGAACACACTCTCTTCACTTATCCTGTTCACCTGGTAACATGTCCCATGTATATGAAACCATCAGGGGAACACACTCTCCTCACTTATACTGTTCACCTGGTAACATGTCCTGTCTATATTAAACCATCAGGGGAACACAGTCTCTTCACTTATACTGTTCACCTGGTAACATGCCCCATGTATATGAAACCATCAGGGGAACACACTCTCCTCACTTATACTGTTCACCTGGTAACATGTCCTGTGTATATTAAACAAGCAGGGGAACACACTCTCTTCACTTATACTGTTCACCTGGTCACATGTCCCGTGTAAATGAAACCATCAGGGGAACACACTCTCCTCACTTATACTGTTCATCTGGTAACATGTCCCGTGTATATTAAACCATCAGGGGAACACACTCTCCTCACTTATACTGTTCACCTGGTAACATGTCCCGTGTGTATTAAACAATCAGGGGAACACACTCTCCTCACTTATACTTTTCACCTGGTAACATGTCCCGTGTGTATTAAACAATCAGGGGAACACACTCTCCTCACTTATACTGTTCACCTGGTAACATGTCCTGTGTGTATTAAACAATCATGGGAACACACTCGCCTCACTTATACTGTTCACCTGGTGACATGTCCCGTGTGTATTAAACAATCAGGGGAACACACTCTCCTCACTTATACTGTTCACCTGGTAACATGTCCCGTGTGTATTAAACAATCAGGGGAACACACTCTCCTCACTTAAACTGTTCACCTGGTAACATGTCCCGTGTGTTTAAAACAATCAGGGGAACACACTCTCCTCACTTATACTGTTCATCTGGTAACATGTCCCGTGTGCATTAAACAATCAGTGGAACACACTGTCCTCACTTATACTGTTCACCTGGTAACATGTCCCGTGTGTATTAAACAATCAGGGGAACGCACTCTCCTCACTTATACTGTTCACCTGGTAACATGTGCCGTGTGTATTAAACAATCAGGGGAACACACTCTCCTCACTTATACTCTTCACCTGGTAACATGTCCCGTGTGTATTAAACAATCAGGGGAACACATTCTCCTCACTTATATTGTTCACCTGGTAACATGTCCTGTGTGTATTAAACAATCATGGGAACACACTCTCCTCACTTATACTCTTCAATTGGGAACATGTCCCGTGTGTATTAAACAATCAGGGGAACACACTCTCCTCACTTATACTGTTCACCTGGTGACATGTCCCGTGTGTATTAGACAATCAGGGTAAAACACTCTCCTCACTTATACTGTTCACCTGGTGACATGTCCCGTGCGTATTAAACAATCAGGGGAACACATTCTCCTCCAATACTGTTCACCTGGTAACATGTCCCTTGTGCATTAAACCATCATGGGAAAACACTCTCCTCACTATTCTGTTCACCTGGTAACATGTCCCGTGTGTATTGAAAAATCAGGGGAACACACTCTCCTCATTTATACTGTACACCTGTTAACATGTCCTGTGCATATTAAACCATCAGGGGAACACACTCTCTTCACTTATCCTGTTCACCTGGTAACATGTCCCATGTATATGAAACCATCAGGGGAACACACTCTCCTCACTTATACTGTTCACCTGGTAACATGTCCTGTCTATATTAAACCATCAGGGGAACACAGTCTCTTCACTTATACTGTTCACCTGGTAACATGCCCCATGTATATGAAACCATCAGGGGAACACACTCTCCTCACTTATACTGTTCACCTGGTAACATGTCCTGTGTATATTAAACAAGCAGGGGAACACACTCTCTTCACTTATACTGTTCACCTGGTCACATGTCCCGTGTAAATGAAACCATCAGGGGAACACACTCTCCTCACTTATACTGTTCATCTGGTAACATGTCCCGTGTATATTAAACCATCAGGGGAACACACTCTCCTCACTTATACTGTTCACCTGGTAACATGTCCTGTGTATATTAAACCATCAGGGGAACACACTCTCTTCACTTATACTGTTCACCTGGTAACATGTCCCGTGTATATGAAACAATCAGGGGAACACACTCTCCTCACTTCTACTGTTCACCTTGTAACATATCCCGTGTGCATTAAAAAATCAGGGGAACACACTCTCCTCACATAGACTGTTCCCCTGGTAACATGTCCAGTGCGTATTAAACAATCAGGAGAACACACTCTCCTCTCTTATACTGTTCTTCTGGTGACCTGACCCGTGTGCATTAAATAATCAGGGGAACACACTCTCCGCACTTATACTGTTCACCCGGTGACATGTCACGTGCGTCTTAAACAATCAGGGGAAAACACTCTCCTCACTTATACTGTTCACGTGGTGACATGTCCCGTGTGTATTAAACCATCAGGGGAACACACTCTCCTCACTTATACTGTTCACCTGGTGACATGTCCGGTGTATATTAAACCATCAGGGGAACACATTCTCCTCACTTATACTGTTCACCTTGTCACATGTCCCGTGTGCATTAAACAATCAGGGAAACACACCCTCCTCACATGTGCTGTTCACCTGGTGACATGTCCTGTGTGTATTAAACAATAATGGGAACACACTCTCCTCACTTATACTGTTCACCTGGTAACATGACCCGTGTGTATAAAACAATCAGGGGAACACACTCTCCTCACTTATACTGTTCACCTGTTAACATGTCCCGTGTGTATTAAACAATCAGGGGAACACACTCTCCTCACTTATACTGTTCACCTGGTGACATGTCCCGTGTGCATTAAACAATCAGGGGAACAATCTCTCCTCACTTATACTGCTCACCTGGTGACATGTCCCGTGTGTATTAAACAATCAGGGGAACACACACTCCTCACTTATACTGTTCACCTGGTGACATGTCCCGAGTGCATTAAACAATCAGGGGAACACACTCTCCTCACTTATACTGTTCACCTGCTTACATGTCCCGTGTGTATTAAACAATCAGGGGAACACAGTCTCCTCACTTATACTGCTCACCTGGTGACATGTCCCGTGTGTATTAAACAATCAGGGGAACACTCTCTCCTCACTTATACTGCTCACCTGGTGACATGTCCCGTGTGTATTAAACAATCAGGGGAACACACTCTCCTCACTTATACTGTTCACCTGCTTACATGTCCCGTGTGTATTAAACAATCATGGGAACACACTCTCCTCACTTATACTGTTCACCTGGTAACATGACCCGTGTGTATAAAACAATCAGGGGAACACACTCTCCTCACTTATACTGTTCACCTGGTAACATGTCCCGTGTGTATTAAACAATCAGGGGAACACACTCTCCTCACTTATACTGTTCACCTGGTAGCATGTCCTGTGTATATTAAACAATCATGGGAACACACTCTCCTCACTTATACTGTTCACCTGGTAACATGACCCTTGTGTATAAAACAATCAGGCGAACACACTCTCCCAACTTATACTGTTCACCTGGTAACATGTCCCGTGTGTATTAAACAATCAGGGGAACACACTCTCCTCACTAATACTGTTCACCTGGTAACATGTCCTGTGTGTATTAAACAATCATGGGAACACACTCTCCTCACTTATACTGTTCACCTGGTAACATGTACCGTGTGTATTAAACAATCAGGGGAACACATTCTCCTCACTTATACTGTTCACCTGGTAACATGTCCCGTGTGTATTAAACAATCAAGGGAACACACTCTCCTCACTTATACTGTTCACCTGGTAAAATGTCCCGTGTGTATTAAACAATCAGGCGAACACACTCTCCTCACTTTTACTGTTCACCTGGTGCCATGTCCCCTGTGTATTAGACAATCAGGGGAACACACTCTGCTCACTTATACTGTTCACCTAGCGACATGTCCCGCGCGTATTAAACAATCAGGGGAACACATTCTCCTCACTTAAACTGTTCACCTGGTAACATGTCCCTTGTGCATTAAACCATCATGGGAAAACACTCTCCTCACTATTCTGTTCACCTGGTAACATGTCCCGTGTGTTTTAAACAATCAGGGGAACACACTCTCCTCACTTATACTGTACATCTGTTAACATGTCCTGTGCATATTAAACCATCAGGGGAACACACTCTCTTCACTTATCCTGTTCACCTGGTAACATGTCCCATGTATATGAAACCATCAGGGGAACACACTCTCCTCACTTCTACTGTTCACCTGGTAACCTGTCCCGTGCGTATTAAACAATCAGGGGAACACACTCTCCTCACTTATACTGTTCACCTTGTGACGTGACCCGTGTGCATTAAACAATCAGGGGAACAAACTCTCCTCACTTATACTGTTCACCTGTTGACCTGACCCGTGTGCATTAAATAATCAGGGGAACACACTCTCCTCACTTATACTGTTCACCTGGTGACATGTCACGTGCCTCTTAAACAATCAGGGGAAAACACTCTCCTTACTTATACTGTTCACGTGGTGACATGTACCGTGTGTATTAAACCATCAGGGGAACACACTCTCCTCACTTATACTGTTCACCTGGTGACATGTCCGGTGCATATTAAACCATCAGGGGAACACATTCTCCTCACTTATACTGTTCACCTTGTCACATGTCCCGTGTGCATTAAACAATTAGGGAAACACACCCTCCTCACATGTGCTGTTCACCTGGTGACATGTCCCGTGCGTATTAAACAATCAGGGGAACACACTCCCCTCACTATTCTGTTCCCCTGGTAACATGTCCCGTGTGTATTAAACAATCAGGGGAACACCCTCTCCTCACTTACACTGTTCACCTGGTAACATGTCCTGTCTACATTAAACCATCAGGGGAAAACACTCTCTTCACTTATACTGTTCACCTGGTAACATGTCTCGTGTGCATTAAAAAATCAGGGGAACACACTCTCCTCACTTATACTGTTCACCTTGTAACATATCCCGTGTGCATTAAAAAGTCAGGGGAACACACTCTCCTCACATAGACTGTTCCCCTGGTAACATGTCCAGTGCGTATTAAACAATCAGGAGAACACACTCTCCTCTCTTATACTGTTCTTCTGGTGACCTGACCCGTGTGCATTAAATAATCAGGGGAACACACTCTCCGCACTTATACTGTTCACCCGGTGACATGTCACGTGCGTCTTAAACAATCAGGGGAAAACACTCTCCTCACTTATACTGTTCACGTGGTGACATGTCCCGTGTGTATTAAACCATCAGGGGAACACACTCTCCTCACTTATACTGTTCACCTGGTGACATGTCCGGTGTATATTAAACCATCAGGGGAACACATTCTCCTCACTTATACTGTTCACCTTGTCACATGTCCCGTGTGCATTAAACAATCAGGGAAACACACCCTCCTCACATGTGCTGTTCACCTGGTGACATGTCCTGTGTGTATTAAACAATAATGGGAACACACTCTCCTCACTTATACTGTTCACCTGGTAACATGACCCGTGTGTATAAAACAATCAGGGGAACACACTCTCCTCACTTATACTGTTCACCTGGTAACATGTCCCGTGTGTATTAAACAATCAGGGGAACACACTCTCCTCACTTATACTGTTCACCTGGTGACATGTCCCGTGTGCATTAAACAATCAGGGGAACAATCTCTCCTCACTTATACTGCTCACCTGGTGACATGTCCCGTGTGTATTAAACAATCAGGGGAACACACACTCCTCACTTATACTGTTCACCTGCTTACATGTCCCGTGTGTATTAAACAATCAGGGGAACACACTCTCCTCACTTATACTGTTCACCTGGTGACATGTTCCGAGTGCATTAAACAATCAGGGGAACACACTCTCCTCACTTATACTGTTCACCTGCTTACATGTCCCGTGTGTATTAAACAATCAGGGGAACACACTCTCCTCACTCATACTGCTCACCTGGTGACATGTCCCGTGTGTATTAAACAATCAGGGGAACACTCTCTCCTCACTTATACTGCTCACCTGGTGACATGTCCCGTGTGTGTTAAACAATCAGGGGAACACACTCTCCTCACTTATACTGTTCACCTGCTTACATGTCCCGTGTGTATTAAACAATCATGGGAACACACTCTCCTCACTTATACTGTTCACCTGGTAACATGACCCGTGTGTATAAAACAATCAGGGGAACACACTCTCCTCACTTATACTGTTCACCTGGTAACATGTCCCGTGTGTATTAAACAATCAGGGGAACACACTCTCCTCACTTATACTGTTCACTTGGTAGCATGTCCTGTGTGTATTAAACAATCATGGGAACACACTCTCCTCACTTATACTGTTCACCTGGTAACATGACCCTTGTGTATAAAACAATCAGGCGAACACACTCTCCTCACTTATACTGTTCACCTGGTAACATGTCCCGTGTGTATTAAACAATCAGGGGAACACACTCTCCTCACTAATACTGTTCACCTGGTAACATGTCCTGTGTGTATTAAACAATCATGGGAACACACTCTCCTCACTTATACTGTTCACCTGGTAACATGTACCGTGTGTATTAAACAATCAGGGGAACACATTCTCCTCACTTATACTGTTCACCTGGTAACATGTCCCGTGTGTATTAAACAATCAAGGGAACACACTCTCCTCACTTATACTGTTCACCTGGTAAAATGTCCCGTGTGTATTAAACAATCAGGTGAACACACTCTCCTCACTTTTACTGTTCACCTGGTGCCATTTCCCCTGTGTATTAGACAATCAGGGGAACACACTCTCCTCACTTATACTGTTCACCTAGCGACATGTCCCGCGCGTATTAAACAATCAGGGGAACACATTCTCCTCACTTAAACTTTTCACCTGGTAACATGTCCCTTGTGCATTAAACCATCATGGGAAAACACTCTCCTCACTATTCTGTTCACCTGGTAACATGTCCCGTGTGTTTTAAACAATCAGGGGAACACACTCTCCTCACTTATACTGTACATCTGTTAACATGTACTGTGCATTTTAAACCATCAGGGGAACACACTCTCTTCACTTATCCTGTTCACCTGGTAACATGTCCCATGTATATGAAACCATCAGGGGAACACACTCTCCTCACTTCTACTGTTCACCTGGTAACCTGTCCCGTGCGTATTAAACAATCAGGGGAACACACTCTCCTCACTTATACTGTTCACCTTGTGACGTGACCCGTGTGCATTAAACAATCAGGGGAACAAACTCTCCTCACTTATACTGTTCACCTGTTGACCTGACCCGTGTGCATTAAATAATCAGGGGAACACACTCTCCTCACTTATACTGTTCACCTGGTGACATGTCACGTGCGTCTTAAACAATCAGGGGAAAACACTCTCCTCACTTATACTGTTCACGTGGTGACATGTCCCGTGTGTATTAAACCATCAGGGGAACACACTCTCCTCACTTATACTGTTCACCTGGTGACATGTCCGGTGCATATTAAACCATCAGGGGAACACATTCTCCTCACTTATACTGTTCACCTTGTCACATGTCCCGTGTGCATTAAACAATCAGGGAAACACACCCTCCTCACATGTGCTGTTCACCTGGTGACATGTCCCGTGCGTATTAAACAATCAGGGGAACACACTCCCCTCACTATTCTGTTCCCCTGGTAACATGTCCCGTGTGTATTGAACAATCAGGGGAACACACTCTCCTCTCTTATACTGTTCTTCCGGTGATGTGACCCGTGTGCATTAAACAATCAGGGGAACACACTCTCCTCACTTATGCTCTTCACCTGGTAACATGTCCCGTGTGAATTAAACAATCAGGGGAACACAATCTCCTCACTTATTCTGTTCACCTGGTAACATGTCCTGTGTATATTAAACCATCAGGGGAACACACTCTCCTCACTTATACTGTTCATCTGGTAACATGTCCCGTGTATGTTAAACCATCAGGGGAACACACTCTCTTCACTTATACTGTTCACCTGGTAACATGTCCCGTGTGCATTAAAAAATCAGGGGAACACACTCTCCTCACTTATACTGTTCACCTGGTAACATGTCCCGTGTGTATTAAACTATCAGGGGAACACACTCTCCTCACTTCTACTGTTCACCTGGTAACATGTCCCGTGCTTATTAAACAATCAGGGGAACACACTCTCCTCACTTATACTGTTCACCTTGTGACGTGACCCGTGTGCATTAAACAATCAGGGGAACAAACTCTCCTCACTTATACTGTTCACCTGGTGACATGTCCCGTGCGTCTTAAACAATCAGGGGAAAACACTCTCCTCACTTATACTGTTCACATGGTGACATGTCCCGTGTGTATTAAACCATCAGGGGAACACAGTCTCCTCACTTATACTGTTCACCTTGTGACGTGACCCGTGTGCATTACATAATCAGGGGAACACACTCTCCTCACTTATACTGTTCACCTGGTGACATGTCCCGTGCGTCTTAAACAATCAGGGGAAAACACTCTCCTCACTTATACTGTTCACGTGGTGACATGTCCCGTGTGTATTAAACCATCAGGGGAACACACTCTCCTCACTTATACTGTTCACCTGGTGACATGTCCGGTGTATATTAAACCATCAGGGGAACACATTCTCCTCACTTATACTGTTCACCTTGTCACATGTCCCGTGTGCATTAAACAATCAGGTAAACACTCCCTCCTCACATGTGCTGTTCACCTGGTGACATGTCCCGTGCGTATTAAACAATCAGGGGAACACACTCCCCTCACTATTCTGTTCACCTGGTAACATGTCCCGTGTGTATTAAACAATCAGGGGAACACACTCTCCTCACTTATACTGTACATCTGTTAACATGTCCTGTGCATATTAAACCATCAGGGGAACACACTCTCTTCACTTATCCTGTTCACCTGGGAACATGTCCTGTCTACATTAAACCATCAGGGGAAAACACTCTCTTCACTTATACTGTTCACCTGGTAACATGTCTCGTGCGCATTAAAAAATCAGGGGAACACACTCTCCTCACTTATACTGTTCATCTGGTAACATGTCCAGTGCGTATTAAACAATCAGGGGAACACACTCTCCTCTCTTATACTGTTCTTCTGGTGACCTGACCCGTGTGCATTAAATAATCAGGGGAACACACTCTCCGCACTTATACTGTTCACCTGGTGACATGTCACGTGCGTCTTAAACAAACAGGGGAAAACACTCTCCTCACTTATACTGTTCACGTGGTGACATGTCCCGTGTGTATTAAACCATCAGGGGAACACACTCTCATCACTTATACTGTTCACCTGGTGACATGTCCGGTGTATATTAAAACATCAGGGGAACACATTCTCCTCACTTATCCTGTTCACCTTGTCACATGTCCCGTGTGCCTTAAACAATCAGGGAAACACACCCTCCTCACATGTGCTGTTCACCTGGTGACATGTCCCGTGCGTATTAAACAATCAGGGGAACACACTCCCCTCACTATTCTGTTCACCTGGTAACATGTCCCGTGTGTATTAAACAATCAGGGGAACACCCTCTCCTCACTTACACTGTTCACCTGGTAACATGTCCTGTCTACATTAAACCATCAGGGGAAAACACTCTCTTCACTTATACTGTTCACCTGGTAACATGTCTCGTGTGCATTAAAAAATCAGGGGAACACACTCTCCTCACTTATACTGTTCATCTGGTAACATGTCCCGTGCGTATTAAACAATCAGGGGAACACACTCTCCTCTGTTATACTGTTCTTCTGGTGATGTGACCCCTGTGCATTAAACAATCAGGGGAACACACTGTCCTCACTTATGCTCTTCACCTGGTAACATGTCCCGTGTGAATTAAACAATCAGGGGAACACAATCTCCTCACTTATACTGTTCACCTGGTAACATGTCCTGTGTATATTAAACCGTCAGGGGAACGCACTCTCTTCACTTATACTGTTCACCTGGTAACATGTCCCGTGTATATGAAACCATCAGGGGAACACACTCTCCTCACTTATACTGTTCATCTGGTAACATGTCCCGTGTATATTAAACCATCAGGGGAACACACTCTCTTCACTTATACTGTTCTCCTGGTAACATGTCCCGTGTGCATTAAAAAATCAGGGGAACACACTCTCCTCACTTATACTGTTCACCTGGTAACATGTCCCGTGTGTATTAAACTATCAGGGGAACACACTCTCCTCACTTCTACTGTTCACCTGGTAACATGTCCCGTGCGTATTAAACAATCAGGGGAACACACTCTCCTCACTTATACTGTTCACCTTGTGACGTGACCCGTGTGCATTAAACAATCAGGGGAACAAACTCTCCTCACTTATACTGTTCACCTGGTGACATGTCCCGTGCGTCTTAAACAATCAGGGGAAAACACTCTCCTCACTTATACTGTTCACATGGTGACATGTCCCGTGTGTATTAAACCATCAGGGGAACACACTCTCCTCACTTATACTGTTCACCTTGTGACGTGACCCGTGTGCATTACATAATCAGGGGAACACACTCTCCTCACTTATACTGTTCACCTGGTGACATGTCCCGTGCGTCTTAAACCATCAGGGGAACACACTCTCCTCACTTATACTGTTCACCTGGTGACATGTCCGGTGTATATTAAAACATCAGGGGAACACATTCTCCTCACTTATCCTGTTCACCTTGTCACATGTCCCGTGTGCATTAAACAATCAGGGAAACACACCCTCCTCACATGTGCTGTTCACCTGGTGACATGTCCCGTGCGTATTAAACAATCAGGGGAACACACTCCCCTCACTATTCTGTTCACCTGGTAAAATGTCCCGTGTGTATTAAACAATCAGGGGAACACCCTCTCCTCACTTACGCTGTTCACCTGGTAACATGTCCTGTCTACATTAAACCATCAGGGGAAAACACTCTCTTCACTTATACTGTTCACCTGGTAACATGTCTCGTGTGCATTAAAAAATCAGGGGAACACACTCTCCTCACTTATACTGTTCATCTGGTAACATGTCCCGTGCGTATTAAACAATCAGGGGAACACACTCTCCTCTGTTATACTGTTCTTCTGGTGATGTGACCCCTGTGCATTAAGCAATCAGGGGAACACACTCTCCTCACTTATGCTCTTCACCTGGTAACATGTCCCGTGTGAATTAAACAATCAGGGGAACACAATCTCCTCACTTATACTGTTCACCTGGTAACATGTCCTGTGTATATTAAACCATCAGGGGAACACAATCTCCTCACTTATACTGTTCACCTGGTAACATGTCCTGTGTATATTAAACCGTCAGGGGAACACACTCTCTTCACTTATACTGTTCACCTGGTAACATGTCCCGTGTATATGAAACCATCAGGGGAACACACTCTCCTCACTTATACTGTTCATCTGGTAACATGTCCCGTGTATATTAAACCATCAGGGGAACACACTCTCTTCACTTATACTGTTCTCCTGGTAACATGTCCCGTGTGCATTAAAAAATCAGGGGAACACACTCTCCTCACTTATACTGTTCACCTGGTAACATGTCCCGTGTGTATTAAACTATCAGGGGAACACACTCTCCTCACTTCTACTGTTCACCTGGTAACATGTCCCGTGCGTATTAAACAATCAGGGGAACACACTCTCCTCACTTATACTGTTCACCTTGTGACGTGACCCGTGTGCATTAAACAATCAGGGGAACAAACTCTCCTCACTTATACTGTTCACCTGGTGACATGTCCCGTGCGTCTTAAACAATCAGGGGAAAACACTCTCCTCACTTATACTGTTCACATGGTGACATGTCCCGTGTGTATTAAACCATCAGGGGAACACACTCTCCTCACTTATACTGTTCACCTTGTGACGTGACCCGTGTGCATTACATAATCAGGGGAACACACTCTCCTCACTTATACTGTTCACCTGGTGACATGTCCCGTGCGTCTTAAACCATCAGGGGAACACACTCTCCTCACTTATACTGTTCACCTGGTGACATGTCCGGTGTATATTAAAACATCAGGGGAACACATTCTCCTCACTTATCCTGTTCACCTTGTCACATGTCCCGTGTGCATTAAACAATCAGGGAAACACACCCTCCTCACATGTGCTGTTCACCTGGTGACATGTCCCGTGCGTATTAAACAATCAGGGGAACACACTCCCCTCACTATTCTGTTCACCTGGTAACATGTCCCGTGTGTATTAAACAATCAGGGGAACACCCTCTCCTCACTTACGCTGTTCACCTGGTAACATGTCCTGTCCACATTAAACCATCAGGGGAAAACACTCTCTTCACTTATACTGTTCACCTGGTAACATGTCTCGTGTGCATTAAAAGATCAGGGGAACACACTCTCCTCACTTATACTGTTCATCTGGTAACATGTCCCGTGCGTATTAAACAATCAGGGGAACACACTCTCCTCTGTTATACTGTTCTTCTGGTGATGTGACCCCTGTGCATTAAACAATCAGGGGAACACACTCTCCTCACTTATGCTCTTCACCTGGTAACATGTCCCGTTTGAATTAAACAATCAGGGGAACACAATCTCCTCACTTATACTGTTCACCTGGTAACATGTCCTGTGTATATTAAACCATCAGGGGAACACACTCTCTTCACTTATACTGTTCACCTGGTAACATGTCCCGTGCATATGAAACCATCAGGGGAACACACTCTCCTCACTTATACTGTTCATCTGGTAACATGTCCCGTGTATATTAAACCATCAGGGGAACACACTCTCTTCACTTATACTGTTCACCTGGTAACATGTCCCGTGTGCATTACAAAATCAGGGGAACACACTCTCCTCACTTATACTGTTCACCTGGTAACATGTCCCGTGTGTATTAAACTATCAGGGGAACACACTCTCCTCACTTCTACTGTTCACCTGTTAACATGTCCCGTGCGTATTAAACAATCAGGGGAACACACTCTCCTCACTTATACTGTTCACCTTGTGACGTGACCCGTGTGCATTAAACAATCAGGGGAACAAACTCTCCTCACTTATACTGTTCACCTGGTGACATGCCCCGTGCGTCTTAAACAATCAGGGGAAAACACTCTCCTCACTTATACTGTTCACATGGTGTCATGTCCCGTGTGTATTAAACAATCAGGGGAACACACTCTCCTCACTTATACTGTTCACCTTGTGACGTGACCCGTGTGCATTACATAATCAGGGGAACACACTCTCCTCACTTATACTGTTCACCTGGTGACATGTCCCGTGCGTCTTAAACAATCAGGGGAAAACACTCTCCTCACTTATACTGTTCACGTGGTGACATGTCCCGTGTGTATTAAACAATCAGGGGAACACACTCTCCTCACTTATACTGTTCACCTGGTGACATGTCCGGTGTATATTAAAACATCAGGGGAACACATTCTCCTCACTTATACTGTTCACCTTGTCACATGTCCCGTGTGCATTAAACAATCAGGGAAACACACCCTCCTCACATGTGCTGTTCACCTGGTGACATGTCCCGTGCGTATTAAACAATCAGGGGAACACCCTCTCCTCACTTACACTGTTCACCTGGTAACATGTCCTGTCTACATTAAACCATCAGGGGAAAACACTCTCTTCACTTATACTGTTCAACTGGTAACATGTCTCGTGTGCATTAAAAAATCAGGGGAACACACTCTCCTCACTTATACTGTTCATCTGGTAACATGTCCCGTGCGTATTAAACAATCAGGGGAACACACTCTCCTCTGTTATACTGTTCTTCTGGTGATGTGACCCCTGTGCATTAAACAATCAGGGGAACACACTCTCCTCACTTATGCTCTTCACCTGGTAACATGTCCCGTGTGAATTAAACCATCAGGGGAACACACTCTCTTCACTTATACTGTTCACCTGGTAACATGTCCCATGTATATGAAACCATCAGGGGAACACACTCTCCTCACTTATACTGTTCATCTGGTAACATGTCCCGTGTATATTAAACCATCAGGGGAACACACTCTCTTCACTTATACTGTTCACCTGGTAACATGTCCCGTGTGCATTAAAAAATCAGGGGAACACACTCTCCTCACTTATACTGTTCACCTGGTAACATGTCCCGTGTGTATTAAACTATCAGGGGAACACACTCTCCTCACTTCTACTGTTCACCTGGGAACATGTCCCGTGCGTATTAAACAATCAGGGGAACACACTCTCCTCACTTATACTGTTCACCTTGTGACGTGACCCGTGTGCATTAAACAATCAGGGGAACAAACTCTCCTCACTTATACTGTTCACCTGGTGACATGTCCCGTGCGTCTTAAACAATCAGGGGAAAACACTCTCCTCACTTATACTGTTCACGTGGTGACATGTCCCGTGTGTATTAAGCCATCAGGGGAACACACTCTCCTCACTTATACTGTTCACCTTGAGACGTGACCCGTGTGCATTAAATAATCAGGGGAACACACTCTCCTCACTTATACTGTTCACCTGGTGACATGTCCCGTGCGTCTTAAACAATCAGGGGAAAGCACTCTCCTCACTTATACTGTTCACGTGTTGACATGTCCCGTGTGTATTAAACCATCAGGGGAACACACTCTCCTCACTTATACTGTTCACCTGGTGACATGTCCGGTGTATATTAAACCATCAGGGGAACACATTCTCCTCACTTATACTGTTCACCTTGTCACATGTCCCGTGTGCATTAAACAATCAGGGGAACACTCCCTCCTCACATGTGCTGTTCACCTGGTGACATGTCCCGTGCGTATTAAACAATCAGGGGAACACACTCCCCTCACTATTCTGTTCACCTGGTAACATGTCCCGTGTGTATTAAACAATCAGGGGAACACCCTCTCCTCACTTATACTGTTCACCTGGTAACATGTCCTGTCTACATTAAACCATCAGGGGAAAACACTCTCTTCACTTATACTGTTCACCTGGTAACATGTCTCGTGTGCATTAAAAAATCAGAGTAACACACTCTCCTCACTTATACTGTTCATCTGGTAACATGTCCAGTGCGTATTAAACAATCAGGGGAACACACTCTCCTCTCTTATACTGTTCTTCTGGTGACCTGACCCGTGTGCATTAAATAATCAGGGGAACACACTCTCCTCACTTATACTGTTCACCTGGTGACATGTCACGTGCGTCTTAAACAATCAGGGGAAAACACTCTCCTCACTTATACTGTTCACGTGGTGACATGTCCCGTGTGTATTAAACCATTAGGGGAACACACTCTCCTCACTTATACTGTTCACCTGGTGACATGTCCGGTGAATATTAAACCAAAAGGGGAACACATTCTCCTCACTTATACTGTTCACCTTGTCACATGTCCCGTGTGCATTAAACAATCAGGGAAACACACCCTCCTCACATATGCTGTTCACCTGGTGACATGTCCCGTGCGTATTTAACAACCAGGGGAACACACTCCCCTCACTATTCTGTTCATCTGGTAACATGTCCGGTGTGTATTAAACAATCAGGGGAACACCCTCTCCTCACTTACACTGTTCACCTGGTAACATGTCCTGTCTACATTAAACCATCAGGGGAAAACACTCTCTTCACTTATACTGTTCACCTGGTAACATGTCTCGTGTGCATTAAAAAATCAGGGGAACACACTCTCCTCACTTATACTGTTCATCTTGTAACATGTCCCGTGCGTATTAAACAATCAGGGGAACACACTCTCCTCTCTTATACTGTTCTTCTGGTGATGTGACCCGTGTGCATTAAACAATCAGGGGAACACACTCTCCTCACTTATGCTCTTCACCTGGTAACATGTCCCGTGTGAATTAAACAATCAGGGGAACACAATCTCCTCACTTATACTGTTCACCTGGTAACATGTACTGTGTATATTAAACCATCAGGGGAACACACTCTCTTCACTTATACTGTTCACCTGGTAACATGTCCCGTTTACATGAAACCATCAGGGGAACACACTCTCCTCACTTATACTGTTCATCTGGTAACATGCCCCGTGTATATTAAACCATCAGGGGAACACACTCTCTTCACTTATACTGTTCACCTGGTAACATGTCCCGTGTGCATTAAAAAATCAGGGGAACACACTCTCCTCACTTATACTGTTCACCTGGTAACATGTCCCGTGTGTATTAAACAATCAGGCGAACACACCTTCCTCACTTCTACTGTTCACCTGGTAACATGTCCCGTGCGTATTAAACAATCACGGGAACACACTCTCCTCACTTATACTGTTCACCTTGTGACGTGACCCGTGTGCATTAAACAATCAGGGGAACAAACTCTCCTCACTTATACTGTTCACCTGGTGACATGTCCCGTGCGTCTTAAACAATCAGGGGAAAACACTCTCCTCACTTATACTGTTCACGTGGTGACATGTCCCGTGTGTATTAAACCATCAGGGGAACACACTCTCCTCACTTACACTGTTCACCTTGTGACGTGACCCGTGTGCATTAAATAATCAGGGGAACACACTCTCCTCACTTATACTGTTCACCTGGTGACATGTCCCGTGCGTCTTAAACAATCAGGGGAAAACACTCTCCTCACTTATACTGTTCACGTGGTGACATGTCCCGTGTGTATTAAACCATCAGGGGAACACACTCTCCTCACTTATACTGTTCACCTGGTGACATGTCCGGTGTATATTAAACCATCAGGGGAACACATTCTCCTCACTTATACTGTTCACCTTGTCACATGTCCCGTGTGCATTAAACAATCAGGGAAACACTCCCTCCTCACATGTGCTGTTCACCTGGTGACATGTCCCGTGCGTATTAAACAATCAGGGGAACACACTCCCCTCACTATTCTGTTCACCTGGTAACATGTCCCGTGTGTATTAAACAATCAGGGGAACACCCTCTCCTCACTCATACTGTTCACCTGGTAACTTGTCCTGTCTACATTAAACCATCAGGGGAAAACTCTCTCTTCACTTATACTGTTCACCTGGTAACATGTCTCGTGTGCATTAAAAAATCAGGGGAACACACTCTCCTCACTTATACTGTTCATCTGGTAACATGTCCAGTGCGTATTAAACAATCAGGGGAACACACTCTCCTCTCTTATACTGTTCTTCTGGTGATGTGACCCGTGTGCATTAAACAATCAGGGGAACACATTCTCCTCACTTGTACTCTTCACCTGGTAACATGTCCCGTGTGAATTAAACAATCAGGGGAACACAATCTCCTCACTTATACTGTTCACCTGGTAACATGTCCTGTGTATATTAAACCATCAGGGGAACACACTCTCTTCACTTATACTGTTCACCTGGTAACATGTCCCGTGTATATGAAACCATCAGGGGAACACACTCTCCTCACTTATACTGTTCATCTGGTAACATGTCCCGTGTATATTAAACCATCAGGGGAACACACTCTCTTCACTTATACTGTTCACCTGGTAACATGTCCCGTGTGCATTAAAAAATCAGGGGAACACACTCTCCTCACTTATACTGTTCACGTGTTAACATGTCCCGTGTGTATTAAACAATCAGGGGAACACACTCTCCTCACTTCTATTGTTCACCTGGTAACATGTCCCGTGTGCATTAAAAAATCATGGGAAAACACTCTCCTCACTTATACTGTTCACCTGGTAACATGTCCCGTGTATATTAAACAATCAGGGGAACACACTCTCCTCACTTATACTGTTCATCTGGTAACATCTCCCGTGTATATTAAACCATCAGGGGAACATACTCACCTCACTTCCTCTCCTCAACTGGTAACATGTCCCGTGTGTATTAAACAATCAGGGGGACACACTCTCCTCACTTATACTGTTCACCTGGTAACATGTCCCGTGTATATTAAACCATCAGGGGAACACACTCTCCTCACTTATTCTGTTCACCTGGTGACATGTCCCGTGTGTATTAAACAATCAGGGGAACACAGTCTCCTCACTTCTACTATTCATCTGGTAACATGTCCCGTGCGTATTAAACAATCAGGGGAACACACTCTCCTCACTTATACTGTTCACCTGCTGACGTGTCCCGTGTGCATTAAACAATCAGGGGAACACACTCTCCACACTTATACTGTTCACCTGTTAACATGTCCCTTGCGCATTAAACCATCAGGGGAAAACTCTCTCCTCACTATTCTGTTCACCTGGTAACATGGCCCGTGTGTATTAAACAATCAGGGGAACACACTCTCCTCACTTATACAGTTCACCTGGGAACATGTCCTGTGTATATTAAACCATCAGGGGAACAGACACTCTTCACGTATAATGTTCACCTGGTAACATGTCCCATGTATATGAAACCATCAGGGGAACACACTCTCCTCACTTATTCTGTTCACCTGGTGACATGTCCCGTGTGTATTAAACAATCAGGGGAACACACTCTCCTCACTTCTACTATTCATCTGGTAACATGTCCCGTGCGTATTAAACAATCAGGGGAACACACTCTCCTCACTTATACTGTTCACCTGCTGACGTGTCCCGTGTGCATTAAACAATCAGGGGAACACACTCTCCACACTTATACTGTTCACCTGTTAACATGTCCCTTGCGCATTAAACCATCAGGGGAAAACTCTCTCCTCACTATTCTGTTCACCTGGTAACATGGCCCGTGTGTATTAAACAATCAGGGGAACACACTCTCCTCACTTATACAGTTCACCTGGGAACATGTCCTGTGTATATTAAACCATCAGGGGAACAGACACTCTTCACGTATAATGTTCACCTGGTAACATGTCCCATGTATATGAAACCATCAGGGGAACACACTCTCCTCACTTCTACTGTTCACCTGGTAACATGTCCCGTGTGTATTAAACAATCAGGGGAACACACTCTCCTCACTTCTCCTGTTCATCTGGTATCATGTCCCGTGCGTATTAAACAATCAGGGGAACACACTCTCCTCACTTATACTGTTCATCTGGTAACATGTCCAGTGCGTATTAAACAATCAGGGGAACACACTCTCCTCTCTTATACTGTTCTTCTGGTGACCTGACCCGTGTGCATTAAATAATCAGGGGAACACACTCTCCTCACTTATACTGTTCACCTGGTGACATGTCACGTGCGTCTTTAACAATCAGGGGAAAACACTCTCCTCACTTATACTGTTCACGTGGTGACATGTCCCGTGTGTATTAAACCATTAGGGGAACACACTCTCCTCACTTATACTGTTCACCTGGTGACATGTCCGGTGAATATTAAACCATAAGGGGAACACATTCTCCTCACTTATACTGTTCACCTTGTCACATGTCCCGTGTGCATTAAACAATCAGGGAAACACACCCTCCTCACATGTGCTGTTCACCTGGTGACATGTCCCGTGCGTATTTAACAACCAGGGGAACACACTCCCCTCACTATTCTGTTCATCTGGTAACATGTCCGGTGTGTATTAAACAATCAGGGGAACACCCTCTCCTCACTTACACTGTTCACCTGGTAACATGTCCTGTCTACATTAAACCATCAGGGGAAAACACTCTCTTCACTTATACTGTTCACCTGGTAACATGTCTCGTGTGCATTAAAAAATCAGGGGAACACACTCTCCTCACTTATACTGTTCATCTGGTAACATGTCCCGTGCGTATTAAACAATCAGGGGAACACACTCTCCTCTCTTATACTGTTCTTCTGGTGATGTGACCCGTGTGCATTAAACAATCAGGGGAACACACTCTCCTCACTTATGCTCTTCACCTGGTAACATGTCCCGTGTGAATTAAACAATCAGGGGAACACAATCTCCTCACTTATACTGTTCACCTGGTAACATGTACTGTGTATATTAAACCATCAGGGGAACACACTCTCTTCACTTATACTGTTCACCTGGTAACATGTCCCGTGTATATGAAACCATCAGGGGAACACACTCTCCTCACTTATACTGTTCATCTGGTAACATGTCCCGTGTATATTAAACCATCAGGGGAACACACTCTCTTCACTTATACTGTTCACCTGGTAACATGTCCCGTGTGCATTAAAAAATCAGGGGAACACACTCTCCTCACTTATACTGTTCACCTGGTAACATGTCCCGTGTGTATTAAACAATCAGGCGAACACACTCTCCTCACTTCTACTGTTCACCTGGTAACATGTCCCGTGCGTATTAAACAATCACGGGAACACACTCTCCTCACTTATACTGTTCACCTTGTGACGTGACCCGTGTGCATTAAACAATCAGGGGAACAAACTCTCCTCACTTATACTGTTCACCTGGTGACATGTCCCGTGCGTCTTAAACAATCAGGGGAAAACACTCTCCTCACTTATACTGTTCACGTGGTGACATGTCCCGTGTGTATTAAACCATCAGGGGAACACACTCTCCTCACTTACACTGTTCACCTTGTGACGTGACCCGTGTGCATTAAATAATCAGGGGAACACACTCTCCTCACTTATACTGTTCACCTGGTGACATGTCCCGTGCGTCTTAAACAATCAGGGGAAAACACTCTCCTCACTTATACTGTTCACGTGGTGACATGTCCCGTGTGTATTAAACCATCAGGGGAACACACTCTCCTCACTTATACTGTTCACCTGGTGACATGTCCGGTGTATATTAAACCATCAGGGGAACACATTCTCCTCACTTATACTGTTCACCTTGTCACATGTCCCGTGTGCATTAAACAATCAGGGAAAAACTCCCTCCTCACATGTGCTGTTCACCTGGTGACATGTCCCGTGCGTATTAAACAATCAGGGGAACACACTCCCCTCACTATTCTGTTCACCTGGTAACATGTCCCGTGTGTATTAAACAATCAGGGGAACACCCTCTCCTCACTTATACTGTTCACCTGGTAACATGTCCTGTCTACATTAAACCATCAGGGGAACACACTCTCCTCACTTATACTGTTCATCTGGTAACATGTCCAGTGCGTATTAAACAATCAGGGGAACACACTCTCCTCTCTTATACTGTTCTTCTGGTGATGTGACCCGTGTGCATTAAACAATCAGGGGAACACACTCTCCTCACTTGTACTCTTCACCTGGTAACATGTCCCGTGTGAATTAAACAATCAGGGGAACACAATCTCCTCACTTATACTGTTCACCTGGTAACATGTCCTGTGTATATTAAACCATCAGGGGAACACACTCTCTTCACTTATACTGTTCACCTGGTAACATGTCCCGTGTATATGAAACCATCAGGGGAACACACTCTCCTCACTTATACTGTTCATCTGGTAACATGTCCCGTGTATATTAAACCATCAGAGGAAAACACTCTCTTCACTTATACTGTTCACCTGGTAACATTTCCCGTGTGCATTAAAAAATCAGGGGAACACACTCTCCTCACTTATACTGTTCACGTTGTAACATGTCCCGTGTGTATTAAACAATCAGGGGAACACACTCTCCTCACTTCTATTGTTCACCTGGTAACATGTCCCGTGTGCATTAAAAAATCATGGGAAAACACTCTCCTCACTTATACTGTTCACCTGGTAACATGTCCCGTGTATATTAAACAATCAGGGGAACACACTCTCCTCACTTATACTGTTCATCTGGTAACATCTCCCGTGTATATTAAACCATCAGGGGAACATACTCACCTCACTTCCTCTCCTCAACTGGTAACATGTCCCGTGTGTATTAAACAATCAGGGGGACACACTCTCCTCACTTATACTGTTCACCTGGTAACATGTCCCGTGTATATTAAACCATCAGGGGAACACACTCTCCTCACTTATTCTGTTCACCTGGTGACATGTCCCGTGTGTATTAAACAATCAGGGGAACACACTCTCCTCACTTCTACTATTCATCTGGTAACATGTCCCGTGCGTATTAAACAATCAGGGGAACACACTCTCCTCACTTATACTGTTCACCTGCTGACGTGTCCCGTGTGCATTAAACAATCAGGGGAACACACTCTCCACACTTATACTGTTCACCTGTTAACATGTCCCTTGCGCATTAAACCATCAGGGGAAAACTCTCTCCTCACTATTCTGTTCACCTGGTAACATGGCCCGTGTGTATTAAACAATCAGGGGAACACACTCTCCTCACTTATACAGTTCACCTGGGAACATGTCCTGTGTATATTAAACCATCAGGGGAACAGACACTCTTCACGTATAATGTTCACCTGGTAACATGTCCCATGTATATGAAACCATCAGGGGAACACACTCTCCTCACTTCTACTGTTCACCTGGTAACATGTCCCGTGTGTATTAAACAATCAGGGGAACACACTCTCCTCACTTCTCCTGTTCATCTGGTATCATGTCCCGTGCGTATTAAACAATCAGGGGAACACACTCTCCTCACTTATACTGTTCACCTTGTGACGTGACCCGTGTGCATTAAACAATCACGGGAACAAACTCTCCTCACTTATACTGTTCACCTGGTGACATGTCCCGTGCGTCTTAAACAATCAGGGGAAAACACTCTCCTCACTTATACTGTTCACGTGGTGACATGTCCCGTGTGTATTAAACCATCAGGGGAACACACTCTCCTCACTTATACTGTTCACCTTGTGACGTGACCCGTGTGCATTAAATAATCAGGGGAACACACTCTCCTCACTTATACTGTTCACCTTGTGACATGTCCCGTGCGTCTTAACCAATCAGGGGAAAACACTCTCCTCACTTATACTGTTCACGTGGTGACATGTCCCGTGTGTATTAAACCATTAGGGGAACACACTCTCCTCACTTATACTGTTCACCTGGTGACATGTCCGGTGAATATTAAACCAAAAGGGGAACACATTCTCCTCACTTATACTGTTCACCTTGTCACATGTCCCGTGTGCATTAAACAATCAGGGAAACACACCCTCCTCACATGTGCTGTTCACCTGGTGACATGTCCCGTGCTTATTTAACAACCAGGGGAACACACTCCCCTCACTATTCTGTTCATCTGGTAACATGTCCGGTGTGTATTAAACAATCAGGGGAACACCCTCTCCTCACTTACACTGTTCACCTGGTAACATGTCCTGTCTACATTAAACCATCAGGGGAAAACACTCTCTTCACTTATACTGTTCACCTGGTAACATGTCTCGTGTGCATTAAAAAATCAGGGGAACACACTCTCCTCACTTATACTGTTCATCTTGTAACATGTCCCGTGCGTATTAAACAATCAGGGGAACACACTCTCCTCTCTTATACTGTTCTTCTGGTGATGTGACCCGTGTGCATTAAACAATCAGGGGAACACACTCTCCTCACTTATGCTCTTCACCTGGTAACATGTCCCGTGTGAATTAAACAATCAGGGGAACACAATCTCCTCACTTATACTGTTCACCTGGTAACATGTACTGTGTATATTAAACCATCAGGGGAACACACTCTCTTCACTTATACTGTTCACCTGGTAACATGTCCCGTTTACATGAAACCATCAGGGGAACACACTCTCCTCACTTATACTGTTCATCTGGTAACATGCCCCGTGTATATTAAACCATCAGGGGAACACACTCTCTTCACTTATACTGTTCACCTGGTAACATGTCCCGTGTGCATTAAAAAATCAGGGGAACACACTCTCCTCACTTATACTGTTCACCTGGTAACATGTCCCGTGTGTATTAAACAATCAGGCGAACACACCTTCCTCACTTCTACTGTTCACCTGGTAACATGTCCCGTGCGTATTAAACAATCACGGGAACACACTCTCCTCACTTATACTGTTCACCTTGTGACGTGACCCGTGTGCATTAAATAATCAGGGGAACACACTCTCCTCACTTATACTGTTCACCTGGTGACATGTCCCGTGCGTCTTAAACAATCAGGGGAAAACACTCTCCTCACTTATACTGTTCACGTGGTGACATGTCCCGTGTGTATTAAACCATCAGGGGAACACACTCTCCTCACTTACACTGTTCACCTTGTGACGTGACCCGTGTGCATTAAATAATCAGGGGAACACACTCTCCTCACTTATACTGTTCACCTGGTGACATGTCCCGTGCGTCTTAAACAATCAGGGGAAAACACTCTCCTCACTTATACTGTTCACGTGGTGACATGTCCCGTGTGTATTAAACCATCAGGGGAACACACTCTCCTCACTTATACTGTTCACCTGGTGACATGTCCGGTGTATATTAAACCATCAGGGGAACACATTCTCCTCACTTATACTGTTCACCTTGTCACATGTCCCGTGTGCATTAAACAATCAGGGAAACACTCCCTCCTCACATGTGCTGTTCACCTGGTGACATGTCCCGTGCGTATTAAACAATCAGGGGAACACACTCCCCTCACTATTCTGTTCACCTGGTAACATGTCCCGTGTGTATTAAACAATCAGGGGAACACCCTCTCCTCACTCATACTGTTCACCTGGTAACTTGTCCTGTCTACATTAAACCATCAGGGGAAAACTCTCTCTTCACTTATACTGTTCACCTGGTAACATGTCTCGTGTGCATTAAAAAATCAGGGGAACACACTCTCCTCACTTATACTGTTCATCTGGTAACATGTCCAGTGCGTATTAAACAATCAGGGGAACACACTCTCCTCTCTTATACTGTTCTTCTGGTGATGTGACCCGTGTGCATTAAACAATCAGGGGAACACATTCTCCTCACTTGTACTCTTCACCTGGTAACATGTCCCGTGTGAATTAAACAATCAGGGGAACACAATCTCCTCACTTATACTGTTCACCTGGTAACATGTCCTGTGTATATTAAACCATCAGGGGAACACACTCTCTTCACTTATACTGTTCACCTGGTAACATGTCCCGTGTATATGAAACCATCAGGGGAACACACTCTCCTCACTTATACTGTTCATCTGGTAACATGTCCCGTGTATATTAAACCATCAGGGGAACACACTCTCTTCACTTATACTGTTCACCTGGTAACATGTCCCGTGTGCATTAAAAAATCAGGGGAACACACTCTCCTCACTTATACTGTTCACGTGTTAACATGTCCCGTGTGTATTAAACAATCAGGGGAACACACTCTCCTCACTTCTATTGTTCACCTGGTAACATGTCCCGTGTGCATTAAAAAATCATGGGAAAACACTCTCCTCACTTATACTGTTCACCTGGTAACATGTCCCGTGTATATTAAACAATCAGGGGAACACACTCTCCTCACTTATACTGTTCATCTGGTAACATCTCCCGTGTATATTAAACCATCAGGGGAACATACTCACCTCACTTCCTCTCCTCAACTGGTAACATGTCCCGTGTGTATTAAACAATCAGGGGGACACACTCTCCTCACTTATACTGTTCACCTGGTAACATGTCCCGTGTATATTAAACCATCAGGGGAACACACTCTCCTCACTTATTCTGTTCACCTGGTGACATGTCCCGTGTGTATTAAACAATCAGGGGAACACACTCTCCTCACTTCTACTATTCATCTGGTAACATGTCCCGTGCGTATTAAACAATCAGGGGAACACACTCTCCTCACTTATACTGTTCACCTGCTGACGTGTCCCGTGTGCATTAAACAATCAGGGGAACACACTCTCCACACTTATACTGTTCACCTGTTAACATGTCCCTTGCGCATTAAACCATCAGGGGAAAACTCTCTCCTCACTATTCTGTTCACCTGGTAACATGGCCCGTGTGTATTAAACAATCAGGGGAACACACTCTCCTCACTTATACAGTTCACCTGGGAACATGTCCTGTGTATATTAAACCATCAGGGGAACAGACACTCTTCACGTATAATGTTCACCTGGTAACATGTCCCATGTATATGAAACCATCAGGGGAACACACTCTCCTCACTTATTCTGTTCACCTGGTGACATGTCCCGTGTGTATTAAACAATCAGGGGAACACACTCTCCTCACTTCTACTATTCATCTGGTAACATGTCCCGTGCGTATTAAACAATCAGGGGAACACACTCTCCTCACTTATACTGTTCACCTGCTGACGTGTCCCGTGTGCATTAAACAATCAGGGGAACACACTCTCCACACTTATACTGTTCACCTGTTAACATGTCCCTTGCGCATTAAACCATCAGGGGAAAACTCTCTCCTCACTATTCTGTTCACCTGGTAACATGGCCCGTGTGTATTAAACAATCAGGGGAACACACTCTCCTCACTTATACAGTTCACCTGGGAACATGTCCTGTGTATATTAAACCATCAGGGGAACAGACACTCTTCACGTATAATGTTCACCTGGTAACATGTCCCATGTATATGAAACCATCAGGGGAACACACTCTCCTCACTTCTACTGTTCACCTGGTAACATGTCCCGTGTGTATTAAACAATCAGGGGAACACACTCTCCTCACTTCTCCTGTTCATCTGGTATCATGTCCCGTGCGTATTAAACAATCAGGGGAACACACTCTCCTCACTTATACTGTTCATCTGGTAACATGTCCAGTGCGTATTAAACAATCAGGGGAACACACTCTCCTCTCTTATACTGTTCTTCTGGTGACCTGACCCGTGTGCATTAAATAATCAGGGGAACACACTCTCCTCACTTATACTGTTCACCTGGTGACATGTCACGTGCGTCTTTAACAATCAGGGGAAAACACTCTCCTCACTTATACTGTTCACGTGGTGACATGTCCCGTGTGTATTAAACCATTAGGGGAACACACTCTCCTCACTTATACTGTTCACCTGGTGACATGTCCGGTGAATATTAAACCATAAGGGGAACACATTCTCCTCACTTATACTGTTCACCTTGTCACATGTCCCGTGTGCATTAAACAATCAGGGAAACACACCCTCCTCACATGTGCTGTTCACCTGGTGACATGTCCCGTGCGTATTTAACAACCAGGGGAACACACTCCCCTCACTATTCTGTTCATCTGGTAACATGTCCGGTGTGTATTAAACAATCAGGGGAACACCCTCTCCTCACTTACACTGTTCACCTGGTAACATGTCCTGTCTACATTAAACCATCAGGGGAAAACACTCTCTTCACTTATACTGTTCACCTGGTAACATGTCTCGTGTGCATTAAAAAATCAGGGGAACACACTCTCCTCACTTATACTGTTCATCTGGTAACATGTCCCGTGCGTATTAAACAATCAGGGGAACACACTCTCCTCTCTTATACTGTTCTTCTGGTGATGTGACCCGTGTGCATTAAACAATCAGGGGAACACACTCTCCTCACTTATGCTCTTCACCTGGTAACATGTCCCGTGTGAATTAAACAATCAGGGGAACACAATCTCCTCACTTATACTGTTCACCTGGTAACATGTACTGTGTATATTAAACCATCAGGGGAACACACTCTCTTCACTTATACTGTTCACCTGGTAACATGTCCCGTGTATATGAAACCATCAGGGGAACACACTCTCCTCACTTATACTGTTCATCTGGTAACATGTCCCGTGTATATTAAACCATCAGGGGAACACACTCTCTTCACTTATACTGTTCACCTGGTAACATGTCCCGTGTGCATTAAAAAATCAGGGGAACACACTCTCCTCACTTATACTGTTCACCTGGTAACATGTCCCGTGTGTATTAAACAATCAGGCGAACACACTCTCCTCACTTCTACTGTTCACCTGGTAACATGTCCCGTGCGTATTAAACAATCACGGGAACACACTCTCCTCACTTATACTGTTCACCTTGTGACGTGACCCGTGTGCATTAAACAATCAGGGGAACAAACTCTCCTCACTTATACTGTTCACCTGGTGACATGTCCCGTGCGTCTTAAACAATCAGGGGAAAACACTCTCCTCACTTATACTGTTCACGTGGTGACATGTCCCGTGTGTATTAAACCATCAGGGGAACACACTCTCCTCACTTACACTGTTCACCTTGTGACGTGACCCGTGTGCATTAAATAATCAGGGGAACACACTCTCCTCACTTATACTGTTCACCTGGTGACATGTCCCGTGCGTCTTAAACAATCAGGGGAAAACACTCTCCTCACTTATACTGTTCACGTGGTGACATGTCCCGTGTGTATTAAACCATCAGGGGAACACACTCTCCTCACTTATACTGTTCACCTGGTGACATGTCCGGTGTATATTAAACCATCAGGGGAACACATTCTCCTCACTTATACTGTTCACCTTGTCACATGTCCCGTGTGCATTAAACAATCAGGGAAACACTCCCTCCTCACATGTGCTGTTCACCTGGTGACATGTCCCGTGCGTATTAAACAATCAGGGGAACACACTCCCCTCACTATTCTGTTCACCTGGTAACATGTCCCGTGTGTATTAAACAATCAGGGGAACACCCGCTCCTCACTTATACTGTTCACCTGGTAACATGTCCTGTCTACATTAAACCATCAGGGGAACACACTCTCCTCACTTATACTGTTCATCTGGTAACATGTCCAGTGCGTATTAAACAATCAGGGGAACACACTCTCCTCTCTTATACTGTTCTTCTGGTGATGTGACCCGTGTGCATTAAACAATCAGGGGAACACACTCTCCTCACTTGTACTCTTCACCTGGTAACATGTCCCGTGTGAATTAAACAATCAGGGGAACACAATCTCCTCACTTATACTGTTCACCTGGTAACATGTCCTGTGTATATTAAACCATCAGGGGAACACACTCTCTTCACTTATACTGTTCACCTGGTAACATGTCCCGTGTATATGAAACCATCAGGGGAACACACTCTCCTCACTTATACTGTTCATCTGGTAACATGTCCCGTGTATATTAAACCATCAGAGGAACACACTCTCTTCACTTATACTGTTCACCTGGTAACATGTCCCGTGTGCATTAAAAAATCAGGGGAACACACTCTCCTCACTTATACTGTTCACGTGGTAACATGTCCCGTGTGTATTAAACAATCAGGGGAACACACTCTCCTCACTTCTATTGTTCACCTGGTAACATGTCCCGTGTGCATTAAAAAATCATGGGAAAACACTCTCCTCACTTATACTGTTCACCTGGTAACATGTCCCGTGTATATTAAACAATCAGGGGAACACACTCTCCTCACTTATACTGTTCATCTGGTAACATCTCCCGTGTATATTAAACCATCAGGGGAACATACTCACCTCACTTCCTCTCCTCAACTGGTAACATGTCCCGTGTGTATTAAACAATCAGGGGGACACACTCTCCTCACTTATACTGTTCACCTGGTAACATGTCCCGTGTATATTAAACCATCAGGGGAACACACTCTCCTCACTTATTCTGTTCACCTGGTGACATGTCCCGTGTGTATTAAACAATCAGGGGAACACACTCTCCTCACTTCTACTATTCATCTGGTAACATGTCCCGTGCGTATTAAACAATCAGGGGAACACACTCTCCTCACTTATACTGTTCACCTGCTGACGTGTCCCGTGTGCATTAAACAATCAGGGGAACACACTCTCCACACTTATACTGTTCACCTGTTAACATGTCCCTTGCGCATTAAACCATCAGGGGAAAACTCTCTCCTCACTATTCTGTTCACCTGGTAACATGGCCCGTGTGTATTAAACAATCAGGGGAACACACTCTCCTCACTTATACAGTTCACCTGGGAACATGTCCTGTGTATATTAAACCATCAGGGGAACAGACACTCTTCACGTATAATGTTCACCTGGTAACATGTCCCATGTATATGAAACCATCAGGGGAACACACTCTCCTCACTTCTACTGTTCACCTGGTAACATGTCCCGTGTGTATTAAACAATCAGGGGAACACACTCTCCTCACTTCTCCTGTTCATCTGGTATCATGTCCCGTGCGTATTAAACAATCAGGGGAACACACTCTCCTCACTTATACTGTTCACCTTGTGACGTGACCCGTGTGCATTAAACAATCAGGGGAACAAACTCTCCTCACTTATACTGTTCACCTGGTGACATGTCCCGTGCGTCTTAAACAATCAGGGGAAAACACTCTCCTCACTTATACTGTTCACGTGGTGACATGTCCCGTGTGTATTAAACCATCAGGGGAACACACTCTCCTCACTTATACTGTTCACCTTGTGACGTGACCCGTGTGCATTAAATAATCAGGGGAACACACTCTCCTCACTTATACTGTTCACCTTGTGACATGTCCCGTGCGTCTTAACCAATCAGGGGAAAACACTCTCCTCACTTATAATGTTCACGTGGTGACATGTCCCGTGTGTATTAAACCATCAGGGGAACACACTCTCCTCACATATACTGTTCACCTGGTGACATGTCCGGTGTATATTAAACCATCAGGGGAACACATTCTCCTCACTTATACTGTTCACCTTGTCACATGTCCCGTGTGCATTAAACAATCAGGGAAATACTCCCTCCTCACATGTGCTGTTCACCTGGTGACATGTCCCGTGCGTATTAAACAATCAGGGGAACACACTCTCCTCTATTATACTGTTCTTCTGGTGATGAGACCCCTGTGCTTTAAACAATCAGGGGAACACACTCTCCTCACTTATGCTCTTCACCTGGTAACATGTCCCGTGTGAATTAAACAATCAGGGGAACACAATCTCCTCACTTATACTGTTCACCTGGTAACATGTCCTGTGTATATTAAACCATCAGGGGAACACACTCTCTTCACTTATACTGTTCACCTGGTAACATGTCCCGTGTATATGAAACCATCAGGGGAACACACTCTCCTCACTTATACTGTTCATCTGGTAACATGTCCCGTGTATATTAAACCATCAGGGGAACACACTCTCTTCACTTATACTGTTCACCTGGTAACATGTCCCGTGTGCATTAAAAAATCAGGGGAACACACTCTCCTCACTTATACTGTTCACCTGGTAACATGTCCCGTGTGTATTAAACAATCAGGGGAACACACTCTCCTCACTTCTACTGTTCACGTGGTGACATGTCCCGTGTGTATTAAGCCATCAGGGGAACACACTCTCCTCACTTATACTGTTCACCTTGAGACGTGACCCGTGTGCATTAAATAATCAGGGGAACACACTCTCCTCACTTATACTGTTCACCTGGTGACATGTCCCGTGCGTCTTAAACAATCAGGGGAAAACACTCTCCTCACTTATACTGTTCACGTGGTGACATGTCCCGTGTGTATTAAACCATCAGGGGAACACACTCTCCTCACTTATACTGTTCACGTGGTGACATGTCCCGTGTGTATTAAGCCATCAGGGGAACACACTCTCCTCACTTATACTGTTCACCTTGAGACGTGACCCGTGTGCATTAAATAATCAGGGGAACACACTCTCCTCACTTATACTGTTCACCTGGTGACATGTCCCGTGTGTATTAAACAATCAGGGGAACACACTCTCCTCACTTCTACTGTTCACGTGGTGACATGTCCCGTGTGTATTAAGCCATCAGGGGAACACATTCTCCTCACTTATACTGTTCACCTTGTCACATGTCCCGTGTGCATTAAACAATCAGGGAAAAACTCCCTCCTCACATGTGCTGTTCACCTGGTGACATGTCCCGTGCGTATTAAACAATCAGGGGAACACACTCCCCTCACTATTCTGTTCACCTGGTAACATGTCCCGTGTGTATTAAACAATCAGGGGAACACCCTCTCCTCACTTATACTGTTCACCTGGTAACATGTCCTGTCTACATTAAACCATCAGGGGAAAACACTCTCTTCACTTATACTGTTCACCTGGTAACATGTCTCGTGTGCATTAAAAAATCAGGGTAACACACTCTCCTCACTTATACTGTTCATCTGGTAACATGTCCAGTGCGTATTAAACAATCAGGGGAACACACTCTCCTCTCTTATACTGTTCTTCTGGTGACCTGACCCGTGTGCATTAAATAATCAGGGGAACACACTCTCCTCACTTATACTGTTCACCTGGTGACATGTCACGTGCGTCTTAAACAATCAGGGGAAAACACTCTCCTCACTTATACTGTTCACGTGGTGACATGTCCCGTGTGTATTAAACCATTAGGGGAACACACTCTCCTCACTTATACTGTTCACCTGGTGACATGTCCGCTGAATATTAAACGATCAGGGGAACACATTCTCCTCACTTATACTGTTCACCTTGTCACATGTCCCGTGTGCATTAAACAATCAGGGAAACACACCCTCCTCACATGTGCTGTTCACCTGGTGACATGTCCCGTGCGTATTAAACAATCAGGGGAACACACTCCCCTCACTATTCTGTTCACCTGGTAACATGTCCCGTGTGTATTAAACAATCAGGGGAACACCCTCTCCTCACTTACACTGTTCACCTGGTAACATGTCCTGTCTGCATTAAACCATCAGGGGAAAACACTCTCTTCACTTATACTGTTCACCTGGTAACATGTCTCGTGTGCATTAAAAAATCAGGGGAACACACTCTCCTCACTTATACTGTTCATCTGGTAACATGTCCCGTGCGTATTAAACAATCAGGGGAACACACTCTCCTCTCTTATACTGTTCTTCTGGTGATGTGACCCGTGTGCATTAAACAATCAGGGGAACACACTCTCCTCACTTATGCTCTTCACCTGGTAACATGTCCCGTGTGAATTAAACAATCAGGGGAACACAATCTCCTCACTTATACTGTTCACCTGGTAACATGTACTGTGTATATTAAACCATCAGGGGAACACACTCTCTTCACTTATACTGTTCACCTGGTAACATGTCCCGTGTATATGAAACCATCAGGGGAACAGACTCTCCTCACTTATACTGTTCATCTGGTAACATGTCCCGTGTATATTAAACCATCAGGGGAACACACTCTCTTCACTTATACTGTTCACCTGGTAACATGTACCGTGTGCATTAAAAAATCAGGGGAACACACTCTCCTCACTTATACTGTTCACCTGGTAACATGTCCCGTGTGTATTAAACAATCAGGGGAACACACTCTCCTCACTTCTACCGTTCACCTGGTAACATGTCCCGTGCGTATTAAACAATCAGGGGAACACACTCTCCTCACTTATACTGTTCACCTTGTGACGTGACCCGTGTGCATTAAACAATCAGGGGAACAAACTCTCCTCACTTATACTGTTCACCTGGTGACATGTCCCGTGCGTCTTAAACAATCAGGGGAAAACACTCTCCTCACTTATACTGTTCACGTGGTGACATGTCCCGTGTGTATTAAACCATCAGGGGAACACCCTCTCCTCACTTATACTGTTCACCTTGTGACGTGACCCGTGTGCATTAAATAATCAGGGGAACACACTCTCCTCACTTATACTGTTCACCTGGTGACATGTCCCGTGCGTCTTAAACAATCAGGGGAAAACACTCTCCTCACTTATACTGTTCACGTGGTGACATGTCCCGTGTGTATTAAACCATCAGGGGAACACACTCTCCTCACTTATACTGTTCACCTGGTGACATGTCCGGTGTATATTAAACCATCAGGGGAACACATTCTCCTCACTTATACTGTTCACCTTGTCACATGTCCCGTGTGCATTAAACAATCAGGGAAACACTCCCTCCTCACATGTGCTGTTCATCTGGTGACATGTCCCGTGCGTATTAAACAATCAGGGGAACACACTCCCCTCACTATTCTGTTCACCTGGTAACATGTCCCGTGTGTATTAAACAATCAGGGGAACACCCTCTCCTCACTTATACTGTTCACCTGGTAACATGTCCTGTCTACATTAAACCATCAGGGGAAAACACTCTCTTCACTTATACTGTTCACCTGGTAACATGTCTCGTGTGCATTAAAAAATCAGGGGAACACACACTCCTCACTTATACTGTTCATCTGGTAACATGTCCAGTGCGTATTAAACAATCAGGGGAACACACTCTCCTCTCTTATACTGTTCTTCTGGTGATGTGACCCGTGTGCAT
Source organism: Heterodontus francisci (assembly GCF_036365525.1). NCBI lineage: Eukaryota > Metazoa > Chordata > Chondrichthyes > Heterodontiformes > Heterodontidae > Heterodontus > Heterodontus francisci. Next base: position 2,846,181 of record NW_027140567.1, read on the forward strand.
TAAACAATCAGGGGAACACACTCTCCTCACTTATACTCTTCACCTGGTAACATGTCCCGTGTGAATTAAACAATCAGGGGAACACAATCTCCTCACTTATACTGTTCACCTGGTAACATGTCCTGTGTATATTAAACCATCAGGGGAACACACTCTCTTCACTTATACTGTTCACCTGGTAACATGTCCCGTGTATATGAAACCATCAGGGGAACACACTCTCCTCACTTATACTGTTCATCTGGTAACATGTCCCGTGTATATTAAACCATCAGGGGAACACACTCTCTTCACTTATACTGTTCACCTGGTAACATGTCCCGTGTGCATTAAAAAATCAGGGGAACACACTCTCCTCACTTATACTGTTCACCTGGTAACATGTCCCGTGTGTATTAAACAATCAGGGGAACACACTCTCCTCACTTCTATTGTTCACCTGGTAACATGTCCCGTGTGCATTAAAAAATCATGGGAAAACACTCTCCTCACTTATACTGTTCACCTGGTAACATGTCCCGTGTGTATTAAACAATCAGGGGAACACACTCTCCTCACTTATACTGTTCATCTGGTAACATCTCCCGTGTATATTAAACCATCAGGGGAACATACTCACCTCACTTCCTCTCCTCAACTGGTAACATGTCCCGTGTGTATTAAACAATCAGGGGGACACACTCTCCTCACTTATACTGTTCACCTGGTAACATGTCCCGTGTATATTAAACCATCAGGGGAACACACTCTCCTCACTTATTCTGTTCACCTGGTGACATGTCCCGTGTGTATTAACAATCAGGGGAACACACTCTCCTCACTTCTACTATTCATCTGGTAACATGTCCCGTGCGTATTAAACAATCAGGGGAACACACTCTCCTCACTTATACTGTTCACCTGCTGACGTGTCCCGTGTGCATTAAACAATCAGGGGAACACACTCTCCACACTTATACTGTTCACCTGTTAACATGTCCCTTGCGCATTAAACCATCAGGGGAAAACTCTCTCCTCACTATTCTGTTCACCTGGTAACATGGCCCGTGTGTATTAAACAATCAGGGGAACACACTCTCCTCACTTATACAGTTCACCTGGGAACATGTCCTGTGTATATTAAACCATCAGGGGAACAGACACTCTTCACGTATAATGTTCACCTGGTAACATGTCCCATGTATATGAAACCATCAGGGGAACACACTCTCCTCACTTCTACTGTTCACCTGGTAACATGTCCCGTGTGCATTGAGAAATCAGGGGAACACACTCTCCTCACTTCTCCTGTTCATCTGGTATCATGTCCCGTGCGTATTAAACAATCAGGGGAACACACTCTCCTCTCTTATACTGTTCACCTTGTGACGTGACCCGTGTGCATTAAACAATCAGGGGAACAAACTCTCCTCACTTATACTGTTCACCTGGTGACATGTCCCGTGCGTCTTAAACAATCAGGGGAAAACACTCTCCTCACTTATACTGTTCACGTGGTGACATGTCCCGTGTGTATTAAACCATCAGGGGAACACACTCTCCTCACTTATACTGTTCACCTTGTGACGTGACCCGTGTGCATTAAATAATCAGGGGAACACACTCTCCTCACTTATACTGTTCATCTGGTGACATGTCCCGTGCGTCTTAAACAATCAGGGGAAAACACTCTCCTCACTTATACTGTTCACGTGGTGACATGTCCCGTGTGTATTAAACCATCAGGGGAACACACTCTCCTCACTTATACTGTTCACCTGGTGACATGTCCGGTGTATATTAAACCATCAGGGGAACACATTCTCCTCACTTATACTGTTCACCTTGTCACATGTCCCGTGTGCATTAAACAATCAGGGAAATACTCCCTCCTCACATGTGCTGTTCACCTGGTGACATGTCCCGTGCGTATTAAACAATCAGGGGAACACACTCCCCTCACTATTCTGTTCACCTGGTAACATGTCCCGTGTGTATTAAACAATCAGGGGAACACCCTCTCCTCACTTATACTGTTCACCTGGTAACATGTCCTGTCTACATTAAACCATCAGGGGAAAACACTCTCTTCACTTATACTGTTCACCTGGTAACATGTCTCGTGTGCATTAAAAAATCAGGGGAACACACTCTCCTCACTTATACTGTTCATCTGGTAACATGTCCAGTGCGTATTAAACAATCAGGGGAACACACTCTCCTCTCTTATACTGTTCTTCTGGTGATGTGACCCGTGTGCATTAAACAATCAGGGGAACACACTCTCCTCACTTATACTCTTCACCTGGTAACATGTCCCGTGTGAATTAAACAATCAGGGGAACACAATCTCCTCACTTATACTGTTCACCTGGTAACATGTCCTGTGTATATTAAACCATCAGGGGAACACACTCTCTTCACTTATACTGTTCACCTGGTAACATGTCCCGTGTATATGAAACCATCAGGGGAACACACTCTCCTCACTTATACTGTTCATCTGGTAACATGTCCCGTGTATATTAAACCATCAGGGGAACACACTCTCTTCACTTATACTGTTCACCTGGGAACATGTCCCGTGTGCATTAAAAAATCAGGGGAACACACTCTCCTCACTTATACTGTTCACCTGGTAACATGTCCCGTGTGTATTAAACAATCAGGGGAACACACTCTCCTCACTTCTATTGTTCACCTGGTAACATGTCCCGTGTGCATTAAAAAATCATGGGAAAACACTCTCCTCACTTATACTGTTCATCTGGTAACATCTCCCGTGTATATTAAACCATCAGGGGAACTTACTCACCTCACTTCCTCTCCTCAACTGGTAACATGTCCCGTGTGTATTAAACAATCAGGGGGACACACTCTCCTCACTTATACTGTTCACCTGGTAACATGTCCCGTGTATATTAAACCATCAGGGGAACACACTCTCCTCACTTATTCTGTTCACCTGGTGACATGTCCCGTGTGTATTAAACAATCAGGGGAACACACACTCCTCACTTCTACTATTCATCTGGTAACATGTCCCGTGCGTATTAAACAATCAGGGGAACACACTCTCCTCACTTATACTGTTCACCTGCTGACGTGTCCCGTGTACATTAAACAATCAGGGGAACACACTCTCCACACTTATACTGTTCACCTGTTAACATGTCCCTTGCGCATTAAACCATCAGGGGAAAACTCTCTCCTCACTATTCTGTTCACCTGGTAACATGGCCCGTGTGTATTAAACAATCAGGGGAACACACTCTCCTCACTTACACAGTTCACCTGGGAACATGTCCTGTGTATATTAAACCATCAGGGGAACAGACACTCTTCACGTATAATGTTCACCTGGTAACATGTCCCATGTATATGAAACCATCAGGGGAACACACTCTCCTCACTTCTACTGTTCACCTGGTAACATGTCCCGTGTGCATTGAAAAATCAGGGGAACACACTATCCTCACTTCTCCTGTTCATCTGGTATCATGTCCCGTGCGTATTAAACAATCAGGGGAACACACTCTCCTCACTTATACTGTTCGCCTGCTAACATGTCCTGTTTATATTAAACAATCAGGGGAACACACTCTCCTCACTTATACTGTTCACCTGGTAACATGTCCCGTGTGTATTAAACCATCAGGGGAACACACTCTCCTCACTTCTACTGTTCACCTGGTAACATGTCCCGTGTGTATTAAACAATCAGGGGAACACACTCTCCTCACTGAAACTGTTCACCTGGTGACATGTCCCGTGTATATTACACCATCAGGGGAACACACTCTCCTCACTTCCACTGTTCACCTGGTAACATGTCCCACGTATATTAAACCATCAGGGGAACACACTCTCCTCAATTATACTGTTCAGCTGGTAACATGTCCCACGTATATTAAACCATCAGGGGAACACACACTCCTCACTTACACTGTTCACCTCGTAACATGTCGCGTGTATATTAAACCATCACGGGAACACAATCTCCTCACTTTTACTGTTCACCTGGTGACTTGTCCCGTGTATATTACACCAACAGGGGAACACACTCTCCTCACCTATACTGTTCACCTCGTAACATGTCCGGTGTATATTAAACCATCAGGGGAACACAATCTCCTCACTTTTACTGTTCACCTGGTGACATGTTCCGTGTATATTACACAATCAGGGGAACACACTCTCCTCACTTCTATTGTTCACCTGGTAACATGTCCCGTGTGCATTAAAAAATCATGGGAAAACACTCTCCTCACTTATACTGTTCACCTGGTAACATGTCCCGTGTGTTTTAAACAATCAGGGGAACACACTCTCCTCACTTATACTGTTGATCTGGTAACATCTCCCGTGTATATTAAACCATCAGGGGAACATACTCACCTCACTTCCTCTCCTCAACTGGTAACATGTCCCGTGTGTATTAAACAATCAGGGGGACACACTCTCCTCACTTATACTGTTCACCTGGTAACATGTCCCGTGTATATTAAACCATCAGGGGAACACACTCTCCTCACTTATTCTGTTCACCTGGTGACATGTCCCGTGTGTATTAAACAATCAGGGGAACACACTCTCCTCACTTCTACTATTCATCTGGTAACATGTCCCGTGCGTATTAAACAATCAGGGGAACACACTCTCCTCACTTATACTGTTCACCTGCTGACGTGTCCCGTGTGCATTAAACAATCAGGGGAACACACTCTCCACACTTATACTGTTCACCTGTTAACATGTCCCTTGCGCATTAAACCATCAGGGGAAAACTCTCTCCTCACTATTCTGTTCACCTGGTAACATGGCCCGTGTGTATTAAACAATCAGGGGAACACACTCTCCTCACTTACACAGTTCACCTGGGAACATGTCCTGTGTATATTAAACCATCAGGGGAACAGACACTCTTCACGTATAATGTTCACCTGGTAACATGTCCCATGTATATGAAACCATCAGGGGAACACACTCTCCTCACTTCTACTGTTCACCTGGTAACATGTCCCGTGTGCATTGAAAAATCAGGGGAACACACTCTCCTCACTTCTCCTGTTCATCTGGTATCATGTCCCGTGCGTATTAAACAATCAGGGGAACACACTCTCCTCACTTATACTGTTCGCCTGCTAACATGTCCTGTTTATATTAAACAATCAGGGGAACACACTCTCCTCACTTATACTGTTCACCTGGTAACATGTCCCGTGTGTATTAAACCATCAGGGGAACACACTCTCCTTACTTCCACTGTTCACCTGGTAACATGTCCCGTGTGTATTAAACAATCAGGGGAACACACTCTCCTCACTGAAACTGTTCACCTGGTGACATGTCCCGTGTATATTACACCATCAGGGGAACACACTCTCCTCACTTCCACTGTTCACCTGGTAACATGTCCCACTTAGATTAAACCATCAGGGGAACACACTCTCCTCAATTATACTGTTCAGCTGGTAACATGTCCCACGTATATTAAACCATCAGGGGAACACACACTCCTCACTTATACTGTTCACCTCGTAACATGTCGCGTGTATATTAAACCATCACGGGAACACAATCTCCTCACTTTTACTGTTCACCTGGTGACTTGTCCCGTGTATATTACACCAACAGGGGAACACACTCTCCTCACCTATACTGTTCACCTCGTAACATGTCCGGTGTATATTAAACCATCAGGGGAACACAATCTCCTCACTTTTACTGTTCACCTGGTGACATGTTCCGTGTATATTACACCATCAGGGGAACACACTCTCCTCACTTATACTGTTCACCTGGTGACATGTCCCGTGTATATTATACCATCAGGGGAACACACTCTCCTCACTTATAATGTTCACCTTGTAACATGTCGCGTGTATAGTAAACAATCAGGGGAACATAGTCTCCTCACTGATACTGTTCACCTGGTAACATGTCCCGTGTATATTAAACCGTCAGGGGAACACAGTCTCCTCACTTATACTGTTCACCTGGTGACATGTCCCGTGTATATTACACCATCAGGGGAACACACTCTCCTCACTTATACTGTTCACCTGGAAACATGTCCCGTGTATATGAAACCATCAGGGGAACACATTCTCCTCACTTATACTGTTCACCTGGTATCATGTCCAGGGTGTATTAAACAATCAGGGGAACACACTCTCCTCACTTATACTGTTCAGCTGGAAACATGTCCCGTGTGCATTAAACCATCATGGGAAAACACTCTCCTCACTGTTCTGTTCACCTGGTAACATGTCCCGTGTGTATTAAACAATCAGGGGAACACACCCTCCTCACTTATACTGTTCACCTGGTAACATGACCCATGTATATGAAACCATCAGGGGAACACACTCTCCTCACATCCACTGATCACCTGGTAACTTGTCCCGTGCGTATTAAACAATCAGAGGAGCACACTCTCCTCACTTATACTGATAACCTGGTGACATGTCCCGTGCGTATTAAACAATCAGGGGAACACACTCTCCTCACTTCTACTCTAGAGCTGGTTACATGTCCCGTGTATATTAAACAATCAGGGGAACACACTCTCCTCACTTATACTGTTCCCCTGGTGACATGTCCCGTCTCTATTAAAACATCATGGGAACACAGCCTCCTCACTTATACTGTTCACCTGGTAACATGTCCCGTGTATATTAAACCACCAGGGTAACACACTCTCCTCACTTAGACTGTTCACGTGGTGACATGTCCGGTGTATATTAAACCATGAGGGGAACACACTCTCCTCACTTATAATGTTCACCTTGTCACATGTCCCGTGTGCATTTAACAATCAGGGGAACACACTTTCCTCACATATACTGTTCACCTGGTGACATGTCCCGTGTGTATTAAACAATCAGGGGAACACCCTCTCCTCACTTATACTGTTCACCTGGTAACATGTCCCATGTATATGAAACCATAATGGTAACACACTCTCCTCACTTCTACTGTTCACCTGGTAACATGTCCCGTGTGCATTAATAAATCAGGGGAACACACTCTCCTCACTTATACTGTTCATCTGGTAACATGTCCCATGCATATTAAACCATCAGGGGAACACACTCTCCTCACTTCTACTGTTCACCTGGTAACATGTCCTGTGTGCATTGAAAAATCAGGGGAACACACTCTCCTCACTTATACTGTTCATCTGGTATCATGTCCCGTGCGTATTAAACAATCAGGGGAACTCACTCTCCTCACTTATACTGTTCACCTGCTAACATGTCCTGTGTATATTAAACAATCAGGGGAACACACTCTCCTCACTTATACTGTTCACCTGGTAACATGTCCCGTGTGTATTAAACAATCAGGGGAACACACTCTCCTCACTTCCACTCTTCACCTGTTGACATTTCCCGTGTGTATTAAACAATCAGGGGAACACACTCTCCTCACTTATACTGTTCACCTGGTAACATGTCCCGTGTATATTAAAACATCAGGGGAACACACTCTCCTCACTTATACTGTTCACCTGGTAACATATGCCGTGTGTATTAAACAATCAGGGGAACACACTCTCCTCACTGAAACTGTTCACCCGGTGACATGTCCCGTGTATATTACACCATCAGGGGAACACACTCTCCTCACTTATACTGTTCACCTGGTAACATGTCCCACGTATATTAAACCATCAGGGGAACACACTCTCCTCAATTATACTGTTCACCTGGTAACATGTCCCACGTATATTAAACCATCAGGGGAACACACACTCCTCACTTATACTGTTCACCTCGTAACATGTCGCGTGTATATTAAACCATCACGGGAACACAATCTCCTCACTTTTACTGTTCACCTGGTGACTTGTCCCGTGTATATTACACCATCAGGGGAACACACTCTCCTCACCTATACTGTTCACCTCGTAACATGTCCGGTGTATATTAAACCATCAGGGGAACACAATCTCCTCACTTTTACTGTTCACCTGGTGACATGTTCCGTGTATATTACACCATCAGGGGAACACACTCTCCTCACTTATACTGTTCACCTGCTAACATGTCCTGTGTATATTAAACAATCAGGGGAACACATTCTCCTCACTTATACTGTTCACCTGGTAACATGTCCCGTGTGTATTAAACAATCAGGGGAACACACTCTCCTCACTTCTACTGTTCACCTGGTAACATGTCCCGTGTGTATTAAACAATCAGGGGAACACACACTCCTCACTTATACTGTTCAGCTGGTAACATGTCCCGTGTATATTATACCATCAGGGGAACACACTCTCCTCACTTATACTGTTCACTTGGTAACATGTCCCGTGTATATTAAACCATCAGGGGAATACATTCACCTCACTTCTACAGTTCACCAGCTAACATGTCCCGTGTATATTGAACCATCAGGTGAATACAGTATCCTCACTTGTACTGTTCACCTGGTAACATGTCCCGGGTATATCAAACCATCAGGGGAACACATTCTCCTCACTTATACTGTTCACCTGGTAACATGTCCTGAGTATATTAAACCATCAGTGGAACACTCTCCCCTCACTTATGCTGTTCACCTTGGGAAATGTCCCGTCAGTATTAAACCATCAGGGGAACACACTCTCCTCACTTATACTGTTCACCTGGGGAAATGTCCCGTCAGTATTAAACCATCAGGGGAACTCAATCTCCTCACTTATACTGTTCACCTGGTGACATGTCCCGTCAGTATTAAACCATCAGGGGAACACACTCTCCTCACTTATACTGATCACCTGGTATCATGTGATGTGTATATTAAACCATCAGGGGAACTCTCTCTCCTCACTTATGCTGTTCACCTGGGGAAATGTCCCGTCAGTATTAAACCATCAGGGGAACTCAATCTCCTCACTTATACTTTTCACCTGGTGACATGTCCCGTCAGTATTAAACCATCAGGGGAAGACACTCTCCTCCCTTTTCTGTTCACCTGGTAACATGTCCCGTGTGTATTAAATCATCAGGGGAACACACTCTCCTCACTTATACTGTTCGCCTGGTAACATGTCCCGTCAGTATTAAACCATCAGGGGAAGACACTCTCCTCCCTTTTCTGTTCACCTGGTAACATGTCCTGTGTATATTAAACCAACAGGGGAACACATTCTCCTCCCTTATACTGCTCACCTGGTAACATCTCCCGTGAGTATTAAACAATCAGGGGAACACACTCTCCTCACTTCCACTCTTCACCTGTTGACATTTCCCGTGTGTATTAAACAATCAGGGGAACACACTCTCCTCACTTATACTGTTCACCTGGTAACATGTCCCGTGTATATTAAAACATCAGGGGAACACACTCTCCTCACTTATACTGTTCACCTGGTAACATATGCCGTGTGTATTAAACAATCAGGGGAACACACTCTCCTCACTGAAACTGTTCACCTGGTGACATGTCCCGTGTATATTACACCATCAGGGGAACACACTCTCCTCACTTATACTGTTCACCTGGTAACATGTCCCACGTATATTAAACCATCAGGGGAACACACTCTCCTCAATTATACTGTTCACCTGGTAACATGTCCCACGTATATTAAACCATCAGGGGAACACACACTCCTCACTTATACTGTTCACCTCGTAACATGTCGCGTGTATATTAAACCATCACGGGAACACAATCTCCTCACTTTTACTGTTCACCTGGTGACTTGTCCCGTGTATATTACACCATCAGGGGAACACACTCTCCTCACCTATACTGTTCACCTCGTAACATGTCCGGTGTATATTAAACCATCAGGGGAACACAATCTCCTCACTTTTACTGTTCACCTGGTGACATGTTCCGTGTATATTACACCATCAGGGGAACACACTCTCCTCACTTATACTGTTCACCTGCTAACATGTCCTGTGTATATTAAACAATCAGGGGAACACATTCTCCTCACTTATACTGTTCACCTGGTAACATGTCCCGTGTGTATTAAACAATCAGGGGAACACACTCTCCTCACTTCTACTGTTCACCTGGTAACATGCCCCGTGTGTATTAAACAATCAGGGGAACACACACTCCTCACTTATACTGTTCAGCTGGTAACATGTCCCGTGTATATTATACCATCAGGGGAACACACTCTCCTCACTTATACTGTTCACTTGGTAACATGTCCCGTGTATATTAAACCATCAGGGGAATACATTCACCTCACTTCTACAGTTCACCAGCTAACATGTCCCGTGTATATTGAACCATCAGGTGAATACAGTATCCTCACTTGTACTGTTCACCTGGTAACATGTCCCCGGTATATCAAACCATCAGGGGAACACATTCTCCTCACTTATACTGTTCACCTGGTAACATGTCCTGAGTATATTAAACCATCAGTGGAACACTCTCCCCTCACTTATGCTGTTCACCTTGGGAAATGTCCCGTCAGTATTAAACCATCAGGGGAACACACTCTCCTCACTTATACTGTTCACCTGGGGAAATGTCCCGTCAGTATTAAACCATCAGGGGAACTCAATCTCCTCACTTATACTGTTCACCTGGTGACATGTCCCGTCAGTATTAAACCATCAGGGGAACACACTCTCCTCACTTATACTGTTCACCTGGTATCATGTGATGTGTATATTAAACCATCAGGGGAACACTCTCTCCTCACTTATGCTGTTCACCTGGGGAAATGTCCCGTCAGTATTAAACCATCAGGGGAACTCAATCTCCTCACTTATACTTTTCACCTGGTGACATGTCCCGTCAGTATTAAACCATCAGGGGAAGACACTCTCCTCCCTTTTCTGTTCACCTGGTAACATGTCCCGTGTGTATTAAATCATCAGGGGAACACACTCTCCTCACTTATACTGTTCGCCTGGTAACATGTCCCGTCAGTATTAAACCATCAGGGGAAGACACTCTCCTCCCTTTTCTGTTCACCTGGTAACATGTCCTGTGTATATTAAACGAACAGGGGAACACATTCTCCTCCCTTATACTGCTCACCTGGTAACATCTCCCGTGAGTATTAAACAATCAGGGGAACACACTCTCCTCACTTATACTGTTCACCTGGTAACATGTCCCGTGTATATTAAACCATATGGGGAACACACTCTCCTCACTTATACTGTTCACCTGGTAACATGTCCCATTTATATTTAACAATCAGGGGAACACACTCTCCTCACTTATACCGTTCACCTGGTAACATGTCCCGTGTATATTAAACCATCAGGGGAACACATTCTCCTCACTGATACTGTTCACCTGCTAACATGTCCCGTGTGTATTAAACCATCAGGGGAACACACTCTCTTCACTTATACTCTTCACCTGGCAACATGTCCCGTGTGTATTAAACAATCAGGGGAACACACTCTCTTCACTTATCCTGTTCACCTGGTAACATGTCCCGTGTATATTAAGCCGTCAGGGGAACACACTCTCCTCACTTATACTGTTCACCTGGTAACATGTCCCGTGTATATTAAACCATCAGGGGAACACACTCTCCTCACTTATACTGTTCACCTGGTAACATGTCCCGTGTATATTAAACCATCAGGGGAACACACTCTCCTCACTTATACTCGTCACCTGGTAACATGTACCACGTATATTAAACAATCAGGGGAACACGCTCTCTTCACTTATACTGTTCACCTGGTAACATGTCCCATGTATATTAAACCATCAGGGGAACACACTCTCTTCACATATACTGTTCACCAGGTAACATGTCCGGTTTGTATTAAACAATCAGGGGAACAAACTCTCCTCACTTCTACTCTTCACCTGGAGACACGTCCCGTGCGTGTTAAACCATCAGGGGAACACACTCTCCTCACTTATACAGCTCACCTGGCAACATGTCCCGTGTATATTAAACCATGAGGGGAACACACTTTCCTCATTTATACAGTTCAGCTGGTAACATGTCCCGTGTATATTTAACAATCAGGGGTACACACTCTCCTCACTTATACTGTTCACCTGTTTACATGTCCCGTGTATATTAAACCATCAGGGGAACACACTCTCCTCTCTTATACTGTTCACCTGTTTACATATCCCGTGTATATTAAACCATCAGGGGAACACACTCTCATCACTTATACTCGTCACCTGGTAACATGTCCCACGTATATTAAACAATCAGGGGAACACGATCTCTACACTTATACTGTTCACCTGGTAACATGTCCCATGTACATTAAACCATTAGGGGAACACACTCTCTTCACATATACTGTTCACCTGGTAACATGTCCCGTGTGTATTAAACAATCAGGGGAACACATTCTCCTCACTTCTACTCTTCACCTGGTGACACGTCCGGTGCATTTTAAACCATCAGGGGAACACACTCTCCTCACTTATACTGTTCACCTGGTAACATGTCCCGTGTATATTAAACAATCAGGGGAACCCGCTCTCTTCACTTATACTGTTCACCTGGTAACATGTCCCCTGTGTATTAAACAATCAGGGGAACACTCACTCCTCACTTCTACTCTTCACCTGGTAACATGTCCCTTGCGTATTAAACCATCAGGGGAACACACTCTCCTCACTTATATTGTTCATCTGTTAACATGTCCCGTGTATATTAAACCATCTGGGGAACACACTCTCCTCACTTCTACTGTTCACCTGGTAACATGTCCCGTTTATATTTAACAATCAGGGGAACACACTCTCCTCACTGATACTGTTCACTTGGTAACATGTCCCACGTATATTAAGCAATCAGGGGAACAGGCTCTCTTCACTTATTCTGTTCACCTGGTAACATGTCCCATGTTTATTAAACCATCAGGGGAAAGCCTTCTCCTCACTTATGCTGTTCACCTGGTAACATGTCCCGTGTATATTATACCATCAGGGGAACACACTCTCTTCACATATACTGTTCACCTGCTAACATGTCCCGTGTGTATTAAACCATCAGGGGAACACAATCTCCTCACTTCTACTGTTCACCTGGTAACATGTCCCGTTTATATTTAACAATCAGGGGAACACACTCTCCTCACTTATACTGTTCACCTGGTAACATGTCCCACGTATATTAAACAATCAGGGGAACAGGCTCTCTTCACTTATACTGTTCACGTGGTAACATGTCCCGTGTGTATTAAACAATCAGGGGAACACACACTCCTCACTTCTACTCTTCACCTGGTAACATGTCCCGTGCGTATTAAACCATCAGGGGAACACACTCTCCTCACTTATATTGTTCACCTGTTAACATGTCCCGTGTATATTAAACCATCTGGGGAACACACTCTCCTCACTTATACTGTTCACCTGGTAACATGTCCCGTTTATATTTAACAATCAGGGGAACACACTCTCCTCACTTATACTATTCACCTGGTAACATGTCCCGTGTATATTAAACCATCAGGGGAACACATTCTCCTCACTGATACTGTTCACCTGCTAACATGTCCCGTGTATATTAAAGAATGAGGGGAAAACACTCTCCTCACTTATACTCGTCAACTTGTAACATGTCCCACGTATATTAAGCAATCAGGGGAACAGGCTCTCTTCACTTATTCTGTTCACCTGGTAACATGTCCCATGTATATTAAACCATAAGGGGAAAGCCTTCTCCTCACTTATGATGTTCAGCTGGTAACATGTCCCGTGTATATTATACCATCAGGGGAACACACTCTCTTCACATATACTGTTCACCTGATAACATGTCCCGTGTATGTTAAACCATCAGGGGAACACACTCTCCTCACTTATACTGTTCACCTGGAAACATGTCCTGTGTATATTAAACCATGAGGGGAACACATTCTCCTCACCTATACAGTTCACCTGCTAACATGTCCCGTGTATATTGAACCATCAGGGGAATACAGTCTCATCACTTATACTGTTCACCTGGTAACATGTCCCGTGTATATTAAACCATCAGGGGAACACACTCTCCTCACTTATACTCGTCACCTGGTAACATGTCCCACGTATATTAAACAATCAGGGGAACACGCTCTCTTCACTTATACTGTTCACCTGGTAACATGTCCCATGTAAATTAAACAATCAGGGGAACACACTCTCCTCACTTCTACTCTTCACCTGGTGACACGTCCCGTGCGTGTTAAACCATCAGGGGAACACACTCTCCTCACTTATACTGCTCACCTGGCAACATGTCCCGTGTATATTAAACCATGAGTGGAACACACTTTCCTCACTTATAAAGATCAGCTGGTAACATGTCCCGTGTATATTTAACAATCAGGGGAACACACTCTCCTCGCTGATACTGTTCACCTGTTTACATGTCCCGTGTATATTAAACCATCAGGGGAACACACTCTCCTCACTTATACTGTTCACCTGTTTACATGTCCCGTGTATGTTAAACCATCAGGGGAACACACTCTCCTCACTTATACTCGTCACCTGGTAACATGTCCCACGTATATAAAACAATCAGGGGAACACGCTCTCTTCACTTATACTGTTCACCTGGTAACATGTCCCATGTATATTAAACTATCAGGGGAACACACACTCTTCACATATACTGTTCACCAGGTAACATGTCCGGTGTGCATTAAACAATCAGGGGAACACACTCTCCTCACTTCTACTCTTCACCTGGTGACACGTCCCGTGCGTGTTAAACCATAAGGGGAACACACTCTCCTCACTTAGACTGCTCACCTGGCAACAAGTCCCGTGTATATTAAACCATGAGGGGAACACACTCTCCTCACTTATACAGTTCAGCTGGTAATATGTCCCGTGTATATTTAACAATCAGGGGAACACACTCTCCTCGCTTATACTGTTCACCTGGGAACATGTCCCGTGTGTATTAAACCATCAGGGGAACACATTCTCCTCACTTCTACTCTTCACCTGGTGACACGTCCCGTGCATGTTAAGCAATCAGGGGAACACACTCTCCTCAATTATACTGTTCACCAAGTAACATGTCCCGTGTATATTAAACCATCTGGGGAACACTCTCTCCTCACTTATACTGTTCACATGGTAACATGTCCCGTGTATATTAAACCATCAGGGGAACACATTCTCCTCACTGATCCTGTTCACCTGCTGACATGTCCCTTGCATATTAAATAATGAGGGGAAAACACTCTCCTCACTTATACTGTTCACCTGGTAACATGTCCCATGTATATTAAACCATCAGGGGAAAGCCTTCTCCTCACTTATGCTGTTTAGCTGGTAACATGTCCCATGTATATTATACCATCAGGGGAACAGATTCTCTTCACATCTACTGTTCACCTGGTATCATGTCCCGTGTATATTAAACCATCAGTGGAACACATTCTCCTCACTTCTACTCTTCACCTGGTGACACGTCCCGTGCGTGTTAAACCATCAGGGGAACACACTCTCCTCACTTTTACTGCTCACCTGGTTACATGTCCCGTGTATATTAAACCATCTGGGGAACACACTCTACTCACTTATACTGTTCACCTGGTAACATGTCCTGTGTATATTAAACCATCAGGGGAACACACTCTCCTCACTTATCCTGTTCACATGGTAACATGTCCCATGTATATTAAACCATCAGGGGAACACACTCTCCTCACTTATACTGTTCACCTGGTAACATGTCCTGTGTATATTAAACCATCAGGGGAACACACTCTACTCACTTATACTGTTCACCTGGTAACATGTCCTGTGTATATTAAACCATCAGGGGAACACACTCTCCTCACTTATCCTGTTCACATGGTAACATGTCCCATGTATGTTAAACAATCAGGGGAACTCACTCTCCTCACTTAAACTGTTCACCTGGTAACATGTCCTGTGCATATTAAACCATCAGGGGAACACGCTCTACTCACTTATACTGTTCACCTGGTAACATGTCCTGTGTATATTAAACCATCAGGGGAACACACTCTCCTCACTTATACTGTTCACCTGGTAACATGTCCCGTGTATATTAAACCATCAGGGGAATACATTCTCCTCACTTATACTGTTCACCTGCTAACATGTCCCGTGTATATTAAACCATCAGGGGAATACATTCTCCTCACTTATACTGTTCACCTGCTAACATGTCCCGTGTATATTAAACAATCTGGGGAACTCACTCTCCTCACTTACACTGTTCACCTGTTAACATGTCCCGTGTGTATTAAACCATCAGGGGAACACACTCTCTTCACTTAGACTCTTCACCTGGCAACATGTCCCGTGTGTATTAAACAATCAGGGGAACACACTCTCTTCACTTATACTGTTCACCTGGTAACATGTCCCGTGTATATTAAACCATCAGGGGAACACACTCTCCTCACTTCTACTGTTCACCTGGTAACATGTCCCCTGCCTGTTAAACCATCATGGGAACACACTCTCCTTACTTATACTGTTCGCCTGGTAACATGTCCCGGGTGTATTAAACCATCAGGGGATCACACTCTCCTCACTTATACAGTTCACCTGGTAACATGTCCCGGGTGTATTAAACCATCAGGGGAACACACTCTCCTCACTAATACTGTTCACCTGGTAACATGTCCCATGTATATTAAACCATGAGGGGAACTCATTCTCCTCACCTATACTGTTCACCTGCTAACATGTCCCGTGTACATTGAACCATCAGGGGAATACAGTCTCATCACTTATACTGTTCACCTGGTAACATGTCCCGTGTATATTAAACCATCAGGGGAACACACTCTCCTCACTTATACTCGTCACCTGGTAACATGTCCCACGTATATTAAACAATCAGGGGAACACGCTCTCTTCACTTATACTGTTCACCTGGTAACATGTCCCACGTATATTAAACAATCAGGGGAACACGCTCTCTTCACTTATACTGTTCACCTGGTAACATGTCCCATGTATATTAAACCATCAGGGGAACACACACTCTTCACATATACTGTTCACCAGGTAACATGTCCGGTGTGCATTAAACAATCAGGGGAACACACTCTCCTCACTTCTACTCTTCACCTGTTGACACGTCCCGTGCGTGTTAAACCATCAGGGGAACACACTCTCCTCAATTAGACTGCTCACCTGGCAACATGTCCCGTGTATATTAAACCATCAGGGGAGCACACTCTCCTCACTTATACAGTTCAGCTGGTAATATGTCCCGTGTATATTTAACAATCAGGGGAACACACTCTCCTCGCTTATCCTGTTCACCTGGGAACATGTCCCGTGTATATTAAACCATCAGGGGAACACATTCTCCTCACTTCTACTCTTCACCTGGTGACACGTCCCGTGCATGTTAAACAATCAGGGGAACACACTCTCCTCAATTATACTGTTCACCAAGTAACATGTCCCGTGTATATTAAACCATCTGGGGAACGCTCTCTCCTCACTTATACTGTTCACATGGTAACATGTCCCGTGTATATTAAACCATCAGGGGAACACACTCTCCTCACTTATACTCGTCACCTGGTAACATGTCCCACGTATATTAAACAATCAGGGGAACACGCTCTCTTCACTTATACTGTTCACCTGGTAACATTTCCCATGTAAATTAAACAATCAGGGGAACACACTCTCCTCACTTCTACTCTTCACCTGGTGACACGTCCCGTGCGTGTTAAACCATCAGGGGAACACACTCTCCTCACTTATACTGCTCACCTGGCAACATGTCCCGTGTATATTAAACCATGAGGGGAACACACTTTCCTCACTTATAAAGTTCAGCTGGTAACATGTCCCGTGTATATTTAACAATCAGGGGAACACACTCTCCTCGCTGATACTGTTCACCTGTTTACATGTCCCGTGTATATTAAACCATCAGGGGAACACACTCTCCTCACTTATACTGTTCACCTGTTTACATGTCCCGTGTATATTAAACCATCAGGGGAACACACTCTCCTCACTTATACTCGTCACCTGGTAACATGTCCCACGTATATAAAACAATCAGGGGAACACGCTCTCTTCACTTATACTGTTCACCTGGTAACATGTCCCATGTATATTAAACTATCAGGGGAACACACACTCTTCACATATACTGTTCACCAGGTAACATGTCCGGTGTGCATTAAACAATCAGGGGAACACACTCTCCTCACTTCTACTCTTCACCTGGTGACACGTCCCGTGCGTGTTAAACCATCAGGGGAACACACTCTCCTCACTTAGACTGCTCACCTGGCAACATGTCCCGTGTATATTAAACCATGAGGGGAACACACTCTCCTCACTTATACAGTTCTGCTGGTAATATGTCCCGTGTATATTTAACAATCAGGGAAACACACTCTCCTCGCTTATACTGTTCACCTGGGAACATGTCCCGTGTGTATTAAACCATCAGGGGAACACATTCTCCTCACTTCTACTCTTCACTTGGTGACACGTCCCGTGCATGTTAAACAATCAGGGGAACACACTCTCCTCAATTATACTGTTCACCAAGTAACATGTCCCTTGTATATTAAACCATCTGGGGAACACTCTCTCCTCACTTATACTGTTCAATGGTAACATGTCCCGTGTATATTAAACCATCAGGGGAACACATTCTCCTCACTGATACTGTTCACCTGCTGACATGTCCCTTGCATATTAAATAATGAGGGGAAAACACTCTCCTCACTTATACTGTTCACCTGGTAACATGTCCCATGTATATTAAACCATCAGGGGAAAGCCTTCTCCTCACTTATGCTGTTTAGCTGGTAACATGTCCCGTGTATATTATACCATCAGGGGAACAGATTCTCTTCACATCTACTGTTCACCTGGTATCATGTCCCGTGTATATTAAACCATCAGGGGAACACATTCTCCTCACTTCTACTCTTCACCTGGTGACACGTCCCGTGAGTGTTAAACCATCAGGGGAACACACTCTCCTCACTTATACTGCTCACCTGGTAACATGTCCCGTGTATATTAAACCATCTGGGGAACACACTCTACTCACTTATACTGTTCACCTGGTAACATGTCCTGTGTATATTAAACCATCAGGGGAACACACTCTCCTCACTTATCCTGTTCACATGGTAACATGTCCCATGTATATTAAACCATCAGGGGAACACACTCTCCTCACTTATACTGTTCACCTGGTAACATGTCCTGTGTATATTAAACCATCAGGGGAACACACTCTACTCACTTATACTGTTCACCTGGTAACATGTCCTGTGTATATTAAACCATCAGGGGAACACACTCTCCTCACTTATCCTGTTCACATGGTAACATGTCCCATGTATGTTAAACAATCAGGGGAACTCACTCTCCTCACTTAAACTGTTCACCTGGTAACATGTCCTGTGCATATTAAACCATCAGGGGAACACACTCTACTCACTTATACTGTTCACCTGGTAACATGTCCTGTGTATATTAAACCATCAGGGGAACACACTCTCCTCACTTATACTGTTCACCTGGTAACATGTCCCGTGTATATTAAACCATCAGGGGAATACATTCTCCTCACTTATACTGTTCACCTGCTAACATGTCCCGTGTATATTAAACCATCAGGGGAATACATTCTCCTCACTTATACTGTTCACCTGCTAACATGTCCCGTGTATATTAAACAATCTGGGGAACTCACTCTCCTCACTTACACTGTTCACCTGGTAACATGTCCCGTGTATATTAAACCATCAGGGGAACACACTCTCCTCACTTATACTCGTCACCTGGTAACATGTCCCACGTATATTAAACAATCAGGGGAACACGCTCTCTTCACTTATACTGTTCACCTGGTAACATGTCCCATGTAAATTAAACAATCAGGGGAACACACTCTCCTCACTTCTACTCTTCACCTGGTGACACGTCCCGTGCGTGTTAAACCATCAGGGGAACACACTCTCCTCACTTATACTGCTCACCTGGCAACATGTCCCGTGTATATTAAACCATGAGTGGAACACACTTTCCTCACTTATAAAGATCAGCTGGTAACATGTCCCGTGTATATTTAACAATCAGGGGAACACACTCTCCTCGCTGATACTGTTCACCTGTTTACATGTCCCGTGTATATTAAACCATCAGGGGAACACACTCTCCTCACTTATACTGTTCACCTGTTTACATGTCCCGTGTATGTTAAACCATCAGGGGAACACACTCTCCTCACTTATACTCGTCACCTGGTAACATGTCCCACGTATATAAAACAATCAGGGGAACACGCTCTCTTCACTTATACTGTTCACCTGGTAACATGTCCCATGTATATTAAACTATCAGGGGAACACACACTCTTCACATATACTGTTCACCAGGTAACATGTCCGGTGTGCATTAAACAATCAGGGGAACACACTCTCCTCACTTCTACTCTTCACCTGGTGACACGTCCCGTGCGTGTTAAACCATAAGGGGAACACACTCTCCTCACTTAGACTGCTCACCTGGCAACAAGTCCCGTGTATATTAAACCATGAGGGGAACACACTCTCCTCACTTATACAGTTCAGCTGGTAATATGTCCCGTGTATATTTAACAATCAGGGGAACACACTCTCCTCGCTTATACTGTTCACCTGGGAACATGTCCCGTGTGTATTAAACCATCAGGGGAACACATTCTCCTCACTTCTACTCTTCACCTGGTGACACGTCCCGTGCATGTTAAGCAATCAGGGGAACACACTCTCCTCAATTATACTGTTCACCAAGTAACATGTCCCGTGTATATTAAACCATCTGGGGAACACTCTCTCCTCACTTATACTGTTCACATGGTAACATGTCCCGTGTATATTAAACCATCAGGGGAACACATTCTCCTCACTGATCCTGTTCACCTGCTGACATGTCCCTTGCATATTAAATAATGAGGGGAAAACACTCTCCTCACTTATACTGTTCACCTGGTAACATGTCCCATGTATATTAAACCATCAGGGGAAAGCCTTCTCCTCACTTATGCTGTTTAGCTGGTAACATGTCCCATGTATATTATACCATCAGGGGAACAGATTCTCTTCACATCTACTGTTCACCTGGTATCATGTCCCGTGTATATTAAACCATCAGTGGAACACATTCTCCTCACTTCTACTCTTCACCTGGTGACACGTCCCGTGCGTGTTAAACCATCAGGGGAACACACTCTCCTCACTTATACTGCTCACCTGGTTACATGTCCCGTGTATATTAAACCATCTGGGGAACACACTCTACTCACTTATACTGTTCACCTGGTAACATGTCCTGTGTATATTAAACCATCAGGGGAACACACTCTCCTCACTTATCCTGTTCACATGGTAACATGTCCCATGTATATTAAACCATCAGGGGAACACACTCTCCTCACTTATACTGTTCACCTGGTAACATGTCCTGTGTATATTAAACCATCAGGGGAACACACTCTACTCACTTATACTGTTCACCTGGTAACATGTCCTGTGTATATTAAACCATCAGGGGAACACACTCTCCTCACTTATCCTGTTCACATGGTAACATGTCCCATGTATGTTAAACAATCAGGGGAACTCACTCTCCTCACTTAAACTGTTCACCTGGTAACATGTCCTGTGCATATTAAACCATCAGGGGAACACGCTCTACTCACTTATACTGTTCACCTGGTAACATGTCCTGTGTATATTAAACCATCAGGGGAACACACTCTCCTCACTTATACTGTTCACCTGGTAACATGTCCCGTGTATATTAAACCATCAGGGGAATACATTCTCCTCACTTATACTGTTCACCTGCTAACATGTCCCGTGTATATTAAACCATCAGGGGAATACATTCTCCTCACTTATACTGTTCACCTGCTAACATGTCCCGTGTATATTAAACAATCTGGGGAACTCACTCTCCTCACTTACACTGTTCACCTGTTAACATGTCCCGTGTGTATTAAACCATCAGGGGAACACACTCTCTTCACTTAGACTCTTCACCTGGCAACATGTCCCGTGTGTATTAAACAATCAGGGGAACACACTCTCTTCACTTATACTGTTCACCTGGTAACATGTCCCGTGTATATTAAACCATCAGGGGAACACACTCTCCTCACTTCTACTGTTCACCTGGTAACATGTCCCCTGCCTGTTAAACCATCATGGGAACACACTCTCCTTACTTATACTGTTCGCCTGGTAACATGTCCCGGGTGTATTAAACCATCAGGGGATCACACTCTCCTCACTTATACAGTTCACCTGGTAACATGTCCCGGGTGTATTAAACCATCAGGGGAACACACTCTCCTCACTAATACTGTTCACCTGGTAACATGTCCCATGTATATTAAACCATGAGGGGAACTCATTCTCCTCACCTATACTGTTCACCTGCTAACATGTCCCGTGTACATTGAACCATCAGGGGAATACAGTCTCATCACTTATACTGTTCACCTGGTAACATGTCCCGTGTATATTAAACCATCAGGGGAACACACTCTCCTCACTTATACTCGTCACCTGGTAACATGTCCCACGTATATTAAACAATCAGGGGAACACGCTCTCTTCACTTATACTGTTCACCTGGTAACATGTCCCACGTATATTAAACAATCAGGGGAACACGCTCTCTTCACTTATACTGTTCACCTGGTAACATGTCCCATGTATATTAAACCATCAGGGGAACACACACTCTTCACATATACTGTTCACCAGGTAACATGTCCGGTGTGCATTAAACAATCAGGGGAACACACTCTCCACACTTCTACTCTTCACCTGTTGACACGTCCCGTGCGTGTTAAACCATCAGGGGAACACACTCTCCTCAATTAGACTGCTCACCTGGCAACATGTCCCGTGTATATTAAACCATCAGGGGAGCACACTCTCCTCACTTATACAGTTCAGCTGGTAATATGTCCCGTGTATATTTAACAATCAGGGGAACACACTCTCCTCGCTTATCCTGTTCACCTGGGAACATGTCCCGTGTATATTAAACCATCAGGGGAACACATTCTCCTCACTTCTACTCTTCACCTGGTGACACGTCCCGTGCATGTTAAACAATCAGGGGAACACACTCTCCTCAATTATACTGTTCACCAAGTAACATGTCCCGTGTATATTAAACCATCTGGGGAACGCTCTCTCCTCACTTATACTGTTCACATGGTAACATGTCCCGTGTATATTAAACCATCAGGGGAACACACTCTCCTCACTTATACTCGTCACCTGGTAACATGTCCCACGTATATTAAACAATCAGGGGAACACGCTCTCTTCACTTATACTGTTCACCTGGTAACATTTCCCATGTAAATTAAACAATCAGGGGAACACACTCTCCTCACTTCTACTCTTCACCTGGTGACACGTCCCGTGCGTGTTAAACCATCAGGGGAACACACTCTCCTCACTTATACTGCTCACCTGGCAACATGTCCCGTGTATATTAAACCATGAGGGGAACACACTTTCCTCACTTATAAAGTTCAGCTGGTAACATGTCCCGTGTATATTTAACAATCAGGGGAACACACTCTCCTCGCTGATACTGTTCACCTGTTTACATGTCCCGTGTATATTAAACCATCAGGGGAACACACTCTCCTCACTTATACTGTTCACCTGTTTACATGTCCCGTGTATATTAAACCATCAGGGGAACACACTCTCCTCACTTATACTCGTCACCTGGTAACATGTCCCACGTATATAAAACAATCAGGGGAACACGCTCTCTTCACTTATACTGTTCACCTGGTAACATGTCCCATGTATATTAAACTATCAGGGGAACACACACTCTTCACATATACTGTTCACCAGGTAACATGTCCGGTGTGCATTAAACAATCAGGGGAACACACTCTCCTCACTTCTACTCTTCACCTGGTGACACGTCCCGTGCGTGTTAAACCATCAGGGGAACACACTCTCCTCACTTAGACTGCTCACCTGGCAACATGTCCCGTGTATATTAAACCATGAGGGGAACACACTCTCCTCACTTATACAGTTCTGCTGGTAATATGTCCCGTGTATATTTAACAATCAGGGAAACACACTCTCCTCGCTTATACTGTTCACCTGGGAACATGTCCCGTGTGTATTAAACCATCAGGGGAACACATTCTCCTCACTTCTACTCTTCACCTGGTGACACGTCCCGTGCATGTTAAACAATCAGGGGAACACACTCTCCTCAATTATACTGTTCACCAAGTAACATGTCCCTTGTATATTAAACCATCTGGGGAACACTCTCTCCTCACTTATACTGTTCAATGGTAACATGTCCCGTGTATATTAAACCATCAGGGGAACACATTCTCCTCACTGATACTGTTCACCTGCTGACATGTCCCTTGCATATTAAATAATGAGGGGAAAACACTCTCCTCACTTATACTGTTCACCTGGTAACATGTCCCATGTATATTAAACCATCAGGGGAAAGCCTTCTCCTCACTTATGCTGTTTAGCTGGTAACATGTCCCGTGTATATTATACCATCAGGGGAACAGATTCTCTTCACATCTACTGTTCACCTGGTATCATGTCCCGTGTATATTAAACCATCAGGGGAACACATTCTCCTCACTTCTACTCTTCACCTGGTGACACGTCCCGTGAGTGTTAAACCATCAGGGGAACACACTCTCCTCACTTATACTGCTCACCTGGTAACATGTCCCGTGTATATTAAACCATCTGGGGAACACACTCTACTCACTTATACTGTTCACCTGGTAACATGTCCTGTGTATATTAAACCATCAGGGGAACACACTCTCCTCACTTATCCTGTTCACATGGTAACATGTCCCATGTATATTAAACCATCAGGGGAACACACTCTCCTCACTTATACTGTTCACCTGGTAACATGTCCTGTGTATATTAAACCATCAGGGGAACACACTCTACTCACTTATACTGTTCACCTGGTAACATGTCCTGTGTATATTAAACCATCAGGGGAACACACTCTCCTCACTTATCCTGTTCACATGGTAACATGTCCCATGTATGTTAAACAATCAGGGGAACTCACTCTCCTCACTTAAACTGTTCACCTGGTAACATGTCCTGTGCATATTAAACCATCAGGGGAACACACTCTACTCACTTATACTGTTCACCTGGTAACATGTCCTGTGTATATTAAACCATCAGGGGAACACACTCTCCTCACTTATACTGTTCACCTGGTAACATGTCCCGTGTATATTAAACCATCAGGGGAATACATTCTCCTCACTTATACTGTTCACCTGCTAACATGTCCCGTGTATATTAAACCATCAGGGGAATACATTCTCCTCACTTATACTGTTCACCTGCTAACATGTCCCGTGTATATTAAACAATCTGGGGAACTCACTCTCCTCACTTACACTGTTCACCTGTTAACATGTCCCGTGTGTATTAAACCATCAGGGGAACACACTCTCTTCACTTAGACTCTTCACCTGGCAACATGTCCCGTGTGTATTAAACAATCAGGGGAACACACTCTCTTCACTTATACAGTTCACCTGGTAACATGTCCCGTGTATATTGAACCATCAGGGGAACACACTCTCCTCACTTCTACTGTTCACCTAGTAACATGTCCCCTGCCTGTTAAACCATCATGGGAACACACTCTCCTTACTTATACTGTTCGCCTGGTAACATGTCCCGGGTGTATTAAACCATCAGGGGATCACACTCTCCTCACTTATACAGTTCACCTGGTAACATGTCCCGGGTGTATTAAACCATCAGGGGAACACACTCTCCTCACTAATACTGTTCACCTGGTAACATGTCCCATGTATATTAAACCATGAGGGGAACTCATTCTCCTCACCTATACAGTTCACCTGCTAACATGTCCCGTGTATATTGAACCATCAGGGGAATACAGTCTCATCACTTATACTGTTCACCTGGTAACATGTCCCGTGTATATTAAACCATCAGGGGAACACACTCTCCTCACTTATACTCGTCACCTGGTAACATGTCCCACGTATATTAAACAATCAGGGGAACACGCTCTCTTCACTTATACTGTTCACCTGGTAACATGTCCCACGTATATTAAACAATCAGGGGAACACGCTCTCTTCACTTATACTGTTCACCTGGTAACATGTCCCATGTATATTAAACCATCAGGGGAACACACACTCTTCACATATACTGTTCACCAGGTAACATGTCCGGTGTGCATTAAACAATCAGGGGAACACACTCTCCTCACTTCTACTCTTCACCTGTTGACACGTCCCGTGCGTGTTAAACCATCAGGGGAACACACTCTCCTCAATTAGACTGCTCACCTGGCAACATGTCCCGTGTATATTAAACCATCAGGGGAGCACACTCTCCTCACTTATACAGTTCAGCTGGTAATATGTCCCGTGTATATTTAACAATCAGGGGAACACACTCTCCTCGCTTATCCTGTTCACCTGGGAACATGTCCCGTGTATATTAAACCATCAGGGGAACACATTCTCCTCACTTCTACTCTTCACCTGGTGACACGTCCCGTGCATGTTAAACAATCAGGGGAACACACTCTCCTCAATTATACTGTTCACCAAGTAACATGTCCCGTGTATATTAAACCATCTGGGGAACACTCTCTCCTCACTTATACTGTTCACATGGAAACATGTCCCGTGTATATTAAACCATCAGGGGAACACATTCTCCTCACTGATACTGTTCACCTGCTGACATGTCCCGTGCATATTAAATAATGAGGGGAAAACACTCTCCTCACTTATACTGTTCACCTGGTAACATGTCCCATGTATATTAAACCATCAGGGGAAAGCCTTCTCCTCACTTATGCTGTTTAGCTGGTAACATGTCCCGTGTATATTATACCATCAGGGGAACAGATTCTCTTCACATCTACTGTTCACCTGGTATCATGTACCGTGTATATTAGACCATCAGGGGAACACATTCTCCTCACTTCTACTCTTCACCTGGTGACACGTCCCGTGCGTGTTAAACCATCAGGGGAACACACTCTACTCACTTATACTGCTCACCTGGTAACATGTCCCGTGTATATTAAACCATCTGGGGAACACACTCTACTCACTTATACTGTTCACCTGGTAACATGTCCTGTGTATATTAAACCATCAGGGGAACACACTCTCCTCACTTATCCTGTTCACATGGTAACATGTCCCATGTATATTAAACCATCAGGGGAACACACTCTACTCACTTATACTGTTCACCTGGTAACATGTCCTGTGTATATTAAACCATCAGGGGAACACACTCTCCTCACTTATCCTGTTCACATGGTAACATGTCCCATGTATATTAAACCATCAGGGGAACACACTCTCCTCACTTCTACTGATCACCTGGTAACATGTCCCCTGCCTGTTAAACCATCATGGGAACACACTCTCCTTACTTATACTGTTCACCTGGTAACATGTCCTGTGTATATTAAACCATCAGGGGAACACACTCTCCTCACTTATCCTGTTCACATGGTAACATGTCCCATGTATATTAAACCATCAGGGGAACACACTCTCCTCACTTATACTGTTCACCTGGTAACATGTCCTGTGTATATTAAACCATCAGGGGAACACACTCTACTCACTTATACTGTTCACCTGGTAACATGTCCTGTGTATATTAAACCATCAGGGGAACACACTCTCCTCACTTATCCTGTTCACATGGTAACATGTCCCATGTATGTTAAACAATCAGGGGAACTCACTCTCCTCACTTAAACTGTTCACCTGGTAACATGTCCTGTGCATATTAAACCATCAGGGGAACACACTCTACTCACTTATACTGTTCACCTGGTAACATGTCCTGTGTATATTAAACCATCAGGGGAACACACTCTCCTCACTTATACTGTTCACCTGGTAACATGTCCCGTGTATATTAAACCATCAGGGGAATACATTCTCCTCACTTATACTGTTCACCTGCTAACATGTCCCGTGCATATTAAACCATCAGGGGAATACATTCTCCTCACTTATACTGTTCACCTGCTAACATGTCCCGTGTATATTAAACAATCTGGGGAACTCACTCTCCTTACTTACACTGTTCACCTGTTAACATGTCCCGTGTGTATTAAACCATCAGGGGAACACACTCTCTTCACTTAGACTCTTCACCTGGCAACATGTCCCGTGTGTATTAAACAATCAGGGGAACACACTCTCTTCACTTATACTGTTCACCTGGTAACATGTCCCGTGTATATTAAACCATCAGGGGAACACACTCTCCTCACTTCTACTGTTCACCTGGTAACATGTCCCCTGCCTGTTAAACCATCATGGGAACACACTCTCCTTACTTATACTGTTCGCCTGGTAACATGTCCCGGGTGTATTAAACCATCAGGGGATCACACTCTCCTCACTTATACAGTTCACCTGGTAACATGTCCCGGGTGTATTAAACCATCAGGGGAACACACTCTCCTCACTAATACTGTTCACCTGGTAACATGTCCCATGTATATTAAACCATGAGGGGAACTCATTCTCCTCACCTATACAGTTCACCTGCTAACATGTTCCGTGTATATTGAACCATCAGGGGAATACAGTCTCATCACTTATACTGTTCACCTGGTAACATGTCCCGTGTATATTAAACCATCAGGGGAACACACTCTCCTCACTTATACTCGTCACCTGGTAACATGTCCCACGTATATTAAACAAGCAGGGGAACACGCTCTCTTCACTTATACTGTTCACCTGGTAACATGTCCCAAGTATATTAAACTATCAGGGGAACACGCTCTCTTCACTTATACTGTTCACCTGGTAACATGTCCCATGTATATTAAACCATCAGGGGAACACACACTCTTCACATATACTGTTCACCAGGTAACATGTCCGGTGTGCATTAAACAATCAGGGGAACACACTCTCCTCACTTCTACTCTTCACCTGTTGACACGTCCCGTGCGTGTTAAACCATCAGGGGAACACACTCTCCTCAATTAGGCTGCTCACCTGGCAACATGTCCCGTGTATATTAAACCATCAGGGGAGCACACTCTCCTCACTTATACAGTTCAGCTGGTAATATGTCCCGTGTATATTTAACAATCAGGGGAACACACTCTCCTCGCTTATCCTGTTCACCTGGGAACATGTCCTGTGTATATTAAACCATCAGGGGAACACATTCTCCTCACTTCTACTCTTCACCTGGTGACACGTCCCTTGCATGTTAAACAATCAGGGGAACACACTCTCCTCAATTATACTGTTCACCAAGTAACATGTCCCGTGTATATTAAACCATCTGGGGAACACTCTCTCCTCACTTATACTGTTCACATGGTAACATGTCCCGTGTATATTAAACCATCAGGGGAACACATTCTCCTCACTGATACTGTTCACCTGCTGACATGTCCCGTGCATATTAAATAATGAGGGGAAAACACTCTCCTCACTTATACTGTTCACCTGGTAACATGTCCCATGTATATTAAACCATCAGGGGAAAGCCTTCTCCTCACTTATGCTGTTTAGCTGGTAACATGTCCCGTGTATATTATACCATCAGGGGAACAGATTCTCTTCACATCTACTGTTCACCTGGTATCATGTCCCGTGTATATTAGACCATCAGGGGAACACATTCTCCTCACTTCTACTCTTCACCTGGTGACACGTCCCGTGCGTGTTAAACCATCAGGGGAACACTCTCTCCTCACTTATACTGCTCACCTGGTAACATGTCCCGTGTATATTAAACCATCTGGGGAACACACTCTACTCACTTATACTGTTCACCTGGTAACATGTCCTGTGTATATTAAACCATCAGGGGAACACACTCTCCTCACTTATCCTGTTCACATGGTAACATGTCCCATGTATATTAAACCTTCAGGGGAACACACTCTCCTCACTTATACTGTTCACCTGGTAACATGTCCTGTGTATATTAAACCATCAGGGGAACACACTCTACTCACTTATACTGTTCACCTGGTAACATGTCCTGTGTATATTAAACCATCAGGGGAACACACTCTCCTCACTTATCCTGTTCACATGGTAACATGTCCCATGTATATTAAACCATCAGGGGAACACACTCTCCTCACTTCTACTGTTCACCTGGTAACATGTCCCCTGCCTGTTAAACCATCATGGGAACACACTCTCCTTACTTATACTGTTCGCCTGGTAACATGTCCCGGGTGTATTAAACCATCAGGGGATCACACTCTCCTCACTTATACAGTTCACCTGGTAACATGTCCCGGGTGTATTAAACCATCAGGGGAACACACTCTCCTCACTAATACTGTTCACCTGGTTACATGTCCCCTGTATATTAAACCATGAGGGGAACTCATTCTCCTCACCTATACAGTTCACCTGCTAAAATGTCCCGTGTATATTGAACCATCAGGGGAATACAGTCTCATCACTTATACTGTTCACCTGGTAACATGTCCCGTGTATATTAAACCATCAGGGGAACACACTCTCCTCACTTATACTCGTCACCTGGGAACATGTCCCACGTATATTAAACAATCAGGGGAACACGCTCTCTTCACTTATACTGTTCACCTGGTAACATGTCCCATGTAAATTAAACAATCAGGGGAACACACTCTCCTCACTTCTACTCTTTACCTGGTGACACGTCCCGTGCGTGTTAAACCATCAGTGGAACACACTCTCCTCACTTATACTGCTCACCTGGCAACATGTCCCGTGTATATTAAACCATGAGGGGAACACACTTTCCTCACTTATAAAGTTCAGCTGGTAACATGTCCCGTGTATATTTAACAATCAGGGGAACACACTCTCCTCGCTTATACTGTTCACCTGTTTACATGTCCCGTGTATATTAAACCATCAGGGGAACACACTCTTCTCACTTTTACAGTTCACCTGTTTACATGTCCCGTGTATATTAAACCATCAGGGGAACACATTCTCCTCACTTATACTGTTCTCCTGGTAACATGTCCCGTGTATATTAAACCATCAGGAGAACACACTCTCCTCACTTATACGGTTCACCTGGTAACATGTCCCGTGTATATTAAAACATCAGGGGAATACATTCTCCTCACTTATACTGTTCACCTGGTAACATTTCCCTTGTATATTAAACCATCAGGGGAACACATTCTCCTCACTTATACTGGTCAGCTGGTGACATGTCCCTTGTATATTAAACCATCAGGGGAAAGCACTCTCCTCACTTATACTGTTCAGCTGGTAACATGTCCCGTGTATATTAAACCATCAGGGGAACACACTCTCCTCACTTATACTGTTCACCTGGTAACATGTCCCGTGTACATTAAAACATCAGGGGAAAGCACTCTCCTCACTTATACTGTTCACCTGGTAACATGTCCCGTGTATATTAAAACATCAGGGGAACTCACTCTCCTCACTTATACTGTTCACCTGGTAACATGTCCCGTGTGTATTAAACAATCAGGGGAACTCACTCTCCTCACTTATACTGTTCACCTGTTGACATGTCGTGTGTTTTAAACCATCAGGGGAAAACACTCTCCTCACTTATACTGTTCACCTGGTAACATGTCCGGTGTATATTAAACCATCAGGGGAAAGCCCTCTCCTCACTTGTACTGTTCACCTGTAAATAAGTCCCGTGTATATTAAACCATGAGGGGAACACACTCTCCTCACTTATACTCGTCACCTGGTAACATGTGCCACGTATATTAAACAATCAGGGGAACACACTCTCTTCACATATACTGTCCACCTGGTAACATTCCCGTTTATATTTAACAATAAGGGGAACACACTCTCCTCACTTATACTGTTCACGTTGTAACAAGTCCCGTGCATATTAAACCATCAGGCCAACACACTCTCCTCACTTATACTGTTCACCTGGTATCATGTCCCGTGTATATTAAACCATCTGGGGAACACACTCTCCTCACTTATACTGTTCACCTGGTAACATGTCCCGTTTATAATTAACAATAAGGGGAACACACTCTCCTCACTTATACTGTTCACCTGGTAACATGTCCCGTGTATATTAAACCATCAGGGGAACACACTCTCCTCACTTATACTTTTCACCTGGTACCATGTCCCGTGTATATTAAACCATCAGGAGAACACACTCTCTTCACATATACTGTTCACCAGGTAACATGTCCCGTGTGTATTAAACATTCAGGGGAACACACTCTCCTCATTTCTACTGTTCACCTGTTGACACGTCCCGTGCGTGTTAAACCATCAGGGGGACACACTCTCCTCACTTATACTGCTCACCTGGTAACAACTCCCGTGAGTATTAAACAATCAGGGGAAAGCCTTCTCCTCACTTATGCTGTTCAGCTGGTAACATGTCCCGTGTATATTATACCATCAGGGGAACACACTCTCCTCACTTATACTGTTCACCTGGTAACATGACCCGTGTATATTAAACCATCAGGGGAACACACTCTCCTCACTTCTACTGTTCACCTGGTAACATGTCCCGTGTATATTAAACCATCCGTGGAACACATTCTCCTCACTTATACTGTTCACCTGGTAACATGTCCCTTGTTTATTAAACCATCAGGGGAAAGCCCTCTCCTTACTTATACTGTTCAGCTGGTAACATGTCCCCTGTATATTAAACAATCAGGGGAACACACTCTCCTCACTTATACTGTTCACCTGGTAACATGTCCCGTGCATATTAAACCATCAGGGGAACACACTCTCCTCACTTATACTGCTCACCTGGTAACATGTCCCGTGTATATTGAACCATCAGGGGAATACAGTGTCCTCACTACTACTGTTCACCTGGTAACATGTCCTGTGTGTATTAAACCATCAGGGGAAGACACTCTCCTCCCTTTTCTGTTCACCTGGTAACATGTCCCGTGTGTATTAAACCATCAGGGGAACTCAATGTCCTCACTTATACTGTTCACCTGGTAACATGTCCCGTGTATATTAAACCATCAGGGGAATACATTCTCCTCACTTATACTGTTCACCAGCTAACATGTCCCGTGTATATTGAACCATCAGGGGAATACAGTATCCTCACTTATACTGTTCACCTGGTAACATGTCCCGTGTATATTACACCATCAGGGGAACACACTGTCCTCACTTATACTGTTCACCTGGTAACATGTCCCGTGTATATTGAAACATCAGGGGAATACATTCTCCTCACTTATACTGTTCACCTGGTAACATGTCCCTTGTATATTACACCATCAGGGGAAAGCCCTCACCTCACTTATTCTGTTCACCTGGTAATAAGTCCCGTGTATATTAAACCATCAGGGGAACACACTCTCCTCACTTATACTGTTCACCTGGTAACATGTCCCGTGTATATTAAACCATCAGGGGAACACACTCTCCTCACTTATACTGTTCACCTGGTAACATGTCCCGTGTATATTAAACCATCAGTGGAACACATTCTCCTCACTTATACTGTTCACCTGGTAACATGTCCCTTGTATATTAAAGCATCAGGGGAAAGCCCTCTCCTCACTTATACTGTTCAGCTGGTAACATGTCCCGTGTATATTAAACCATCTGGGGAACACACTCTCCTCACTTATACTGTTCACCTGGTAACATGTCCCGTTCATATTTAACAATCAGGGGAACACACTCTCCTCACTTATACTGTTCACCTGGTAACATCTCCCGTGTATATTAAACCATCAGGGGAACACATTCTCCTCACTGATACTGTTCACCTGGGAACATGACCCGTGTATATTAAGCCATCAGGGGAATACATTCTCCTCACTTATACTGTTCACCTGCTAACATGTCCCGTGTATATTAAAGCATCAGGGGAACACACTCTCCTCACTTATACTGTTCACCTGGTAACATGTCCCGTGTATATTAAACCATCAGGGGAAAGCCTTCTCCTCACTTATGCTGTTCAGCTGGTAACATGTCCCGTGTATATTATACCATCAGGGGAACACACTCTCCTCACTTACACTGTTCACCTGGTAACATGTCCCGTGTATATTAAAACATCAGGGGAACACACTCTCCTCACTTATACTGTTCACCTGGTAACATGTCCCGTTTATATTTAACAATAAGGGGAACACACTCTCCTCACTTATACTGTTCACCTGGTAACATGTCCCGTGTATATTAAACCATCAGGGGAACACATTCTCCTCACTGATACTGTTCACCTGCTAACATGTCCCGTGTATATTAAACAATGAGGCGAAAACACTCTTCTCACTTATACTCGTCACCTTGTAACATGTCCCACATATATTAAGCAATCAGGGGAACAGGCTCTCTTCACTTATACTGTTCACCTGGTAACATGACCCATGTATATTAAACCATCAGGGGAAAGCCTTCTCCTCACTTATGCTGTTCAGCTGTTAACATGTCCCGTGTATATTATACCATCAGGGGAACACACTCTCTTCACATATACTGTTCACCTGGTAACATGTCCCGTGCATATTGGACCATCAGGGGAACACACTCTCCTGACTTCTACTCTTCACCTGTTGACACTTCCCGTGCGTGTTAAACCATCAGGGGAACACACTCTCCTCACTTATACTGCTCACCTGTTAACATGTCCTGTGAGTATTAAACAATCAGGGGAACACACTCTCCTGACAAATACTTTTCACCTGGTAACATGTCCTGTGTATATTAAACCATCAGGGGAACACATTGTCCTCACTTATACTGTTCACCTGGTAACATGTCCTGTGTATATTAAACCATCAGGGGAACACACTCTCCTTACTTATACTGTTCACCTGTTAACATGTCCCGTGTATATTAAACCATCAGGGGAACACACTCTCTTCACATATACTGTTCACCAGGTAACATGTCCCGTGTGTATTAAACAATCAGGGGAACACACTCTCCTCATTTCTACTCTTCACGTGTGGACACGTCCCGTGCGTGTTAAACCATCAGGGGAACACACTCTCCTCACTGATACTGTTCAGCTGGTAACATGTCCCGTGTATATTATACCATCAGGGGAACACACTCTCCTCACTTATACTGTTCACCTGGTAACATGTCCCGTGTATATTAAACCATCTGGGGAAAAACCCTCTCCTCACTTATACTGTTCAGCTGGTAACATGTCCCTGTATATTATACCATCAGGGGAACACACTCTCCTCACATATACTGTTCACCTGGTAACTTGTCCCGTGTATATTAAACCATCACGGGAACACACTCTCTTCACTCATACTGTTCACCTGGTAACATGTCCCGTGTGTATTTAACAATCAGGGGAACACACTCTCCTCACTTATGCTGTTCACCTGGTAACATGCCCCGTGTATATTAAACAATCAGGGGAACACACTCGCCTCACTTATACTCATCACCTGGTAACAAGTCCCACGTATATTAAGCAATCAGGGGAACACGCTCTCTTCACTTATACTGTTCAGCTGGAAACATGTCCCATGTATATTAAACCATCAGGGGAACTCACTCTCCTCACTTATACTGTTCAGCTGGTAGCATGTCCCGTGTATATTAAACCATCAGGGGAACACACTCTCCTCACTTATACTGTTCACCTGTTGACATGTCGTGTGTTTTAAAAATATCAGGGGAACACACTCTCCTCACTTATACTGTTCACCTGGTAACATGTCCTGTGCGTGTTAAACCATCAGGGGAACACACTCTCCTCACTTATACTGTTCACCTGGTGACATGTCCCGTGTGTATTAACCAATCAGGGGAACACACTCTCCTCACATATACTGATCACTTGGTTACATGTCCTGTGCGTGTTAAGCCATCAGGGGAACAAACTCTCCTCACTTATACTGTTCACCTGGTGACATGTCCCGTCAGTATTAAACCATCAGGGGAAGACACTCTCCTCTCTTATACTGTTCACCTGGTAACATGTCCCGTGTATATTTAACAATCAGGGGAACACACTCTCCTCACTTATGCTGTTCACCGGGTAACATGTCCCGTGTAGATTAAACCATCAGGGGAAAGCCCTCTCCTCACTTATACTGTTCACCTGGTAATATGTCCCGTGTATATTAAACCATCAGGGGAACACGCTCTCCTCTCTTATACTGTTCACCTGGTAACATCTCCCGTGAGTATTAAACAATCAGGGGAACACACTCTCCTCACTTATACTGTTCACCTGGTAACATGTCCCGTGTATATTAAACCATCAGGGGAAAGCCCTCTCCTCACTTATACTGTTCAGCTGGTAACATGTCCCGTGTATATTATACCATCAGGGGAACACACTCTCCTCACTTATACTGTTCACCTGGTAACATGTCCCGTGTATATTAAACCATCAGGGGAAAAACTCTCTCCTCACTTATACTGTTCAGCTGGTAACATGTCCCGTGTATATTATACCATCAGGGGAATACACTCTCCTCACTTATACTGGTCACCTGGTAACTTGTCCCGTGTATATTAAATCATCACGGGAACACACTCTCTTCACTTATACAGTTCACCTGGTAACATGTCCCGTGTATATTTAACAATCAGGGGAACACACTCTCCTCACTTATGCTGTTCACCTGGTAACATGTCCCTTGTATATTAAACCATCAGGGGAACACATTCTCCTCACTGATACTGTTCACCTCCTAACATGTCCTGTGTATATTAAACCATCAGGGGAAAGCCCTCTCCTCACTGATACTGTTCAGCTGGTAACATGTCCCGTGTATATTATACCATCAGGGGAACACACTCTCCTCACTTATACTGTTCACCTGGTAACATGTCCCGTGTATATTAAACCGTCTGGGGAAAAACCCTCTCCTCACTTATACTGTTCAGCTGGTAACATGTCCCTGTATATTATACCATCAGGGGAACACACTCTCCTCACATATACTGTTCACCTGGTAACTTGTCCCGTGTATATTAAACCATCACGGGAACACACTCTCTTCACTTATACTGTTCACCTGGTAACATGTCCCGTGTATATTTAACAATCAGGGGAACACACTCTCCACACTTATGCTGTTCACCTGGTAACATGTCCCGTGTATATTAAACAATCAGGGGAACACACTCGCCTCACTTATACTCATCACCTGGTAACAAGTCAAACGTATATTAAGCAATCAGGGGAACACGCTCTCTTCACTTATACTGTTCAACTGGTAACATGTCCCATGTATATTAAACCATCAGGGGAACTCACTCTCCTCACTTATACTGTTCAGCTGGTAGCATGTCCCGTGTATATTAAACCATCAGGGGAACACACTCTCCTCACTTATACTGTTCACCTGTTGACATGTCGTGTGTTTTAAAAAATCAGGGGAACACACTCTCCTCACTTATACTGTTCACCTGGTAACATGTCCTGTGCGTGTTAAACCATCAGGGGAACACACTCTCCTCACTTATACTGTTCACCTGGTGACATGTCCCGTGTGTATTAACCAATCAGGGGAACACACTCTCCTCACATATACTGATCACTTGGTTACATGTCCTGTGCGTGTTAAGCCATCAGGGGAACAAACTCTCCTCACTTATACTGTTCACCTGGTGACATGTCCCGTCAGTATTAAACCATCAGGGGAAGACACTCTCCTCACTTATACTGTTCACCTGGTAACATGTCCCGTGTAGATTAAACCATCAGGGGAACACATTCTCCTCACTGATACTGTTCACCTGCTAACATGTCCCGTGTATATTAAACAATGAGGGGAACACACTCTCCTCTCTTATACTCATCACCTGGTAACATGTCCGACGTATATTAAGCAATCAGGGGAACACGCTCTCTTCACTTATACTGTTCAACTTTTAACATGTCCCATGTATATTAAACCATCAGGGGAACACACTCTCTTCACATATACTGTTCACCTGGAAACATGTCCCGTGTATATTAGACCATCAGGGGAAAACACTCTCCTCACTTCTACTCTTCACCTGGTGACACGTCCCGTGCATGTTAAACCATCAGGGGAACTCACACTCCTCACTTATACTGTTCAGCTGCTAACATGTCCCGTGTATATTAAACCATCAGGGGAACACACTCTCCTCAATTATACTGTTCACCTGGTAACATGTCGTGCGCTTGTTAAAACATCAGGGGAACACATTCTCCTCACTTATACTGTTCACCTGTTGACATGTCGTGTGTTTTAAAAAGTCAGGGGAACACACTCTCGTCACTTATACTGTTCACCTGGTAACATGTCCTGTGCGTGTTAAACCATCAGGGGAACACACTCTCCTCACGTATACTGTTCACGTTGGGAAATGTCCCGTCAGTATTAAACCATCAGGGGAACACACTCTCCTCACTTATACTGTTCACCTGGTGACATGTCCCGTGTGTATTTACCAATCAGGGGAACACATTCTCCTCACATATACTGATCACTTGGTTACATGTCCCGTGTGTATTAAACAATCAGGGGAACTCAATCTCCTCACTTATACTGTTCACCTGGTAACATGTCCTGTGCGTGTTAAACCATCAAGGGAACACCCTCTCCTCACATATACTGTTCACCTGGTAACATGTCCTGTGTGCATTAAACAATCAGGGGAACTCACCCTCCTCACTTATACTGTTCACCTGGTGAAATGTCCCGTCAGTATTAAACCATCAGGGGAAGACCCTCTCCTCCCTTTTCTGTTCACCTGGTAACATGTCCCGTGTATATTAAAACATCAGGGGAAAGCCGTCTCCTCACTTATACTGTTCACCTGGTAATAAGTCCCGTGTATATTAAACCATCAGGGGAACACACTCTCCTCACTTATACTTTTCACCTGGTAACATCTCCCGTGAGTATTAAACAATCAGGGGAACACACTCTCCTCACTTATACTGTTCACCTGGTAACATGTCCCGTGTATATTAAACCATCAGGGGAAAGCCTTCTCCTCACTTATACTGTTCAGCTGGTAACATGTCCCGTGTATATTATACCATCAGGGGAACACACTCTCCTCACTTATACTGTTCACCTGGTAACATGTCCCGTGTGTATTAAACCATCAGGGGAACACACTCTACTCACTTATACTGTTCACCTGGTAACATGTCACGTGTATATTATACCATCAGGGGAATACACTCTCCTCACTTATACTGTTCAGCTGGTAACATGTCCCGTGTATATTATGCCATCAGGGGAATACACTCTCCTCACTTATACTGGTCACCTGGTAACTTGTCCCGTATATATTAAACCATCACGGGAACACACTCTCTTCACTTATACTGTTCAACTGGTAACATGTCCCGTGTATATTTAACAATCAGGGCAACACACTCTCCTCACTTATGCTGTTCACCTGGTAACATGTCCCGTGTCTATTAAACCATCAGGGGAACTCACTCACCTCACTTAAACTGTTCACCTGGTAACATGTCCTGTGCGTGTTAAACCATCACGGGAACACACTCTCCTCACTTATACTGTTCACCTGGTAACATGTCCCGTGTATATTAAACCATCAGGGGATCACATTCTCCTCACTGATACTGTTCACCTCCTAACATGTCCTGTGTATATTAAACCATCAGGGGAAAGCCCTCTCCTCACTGATACTGTTCAGCTGGTAACATGTCCCGTGTATATTATACCATCAGGGGAACACACTCTCCTCACTTATACTGTTCACCTGGTAACATGTCCCGTGTATATTAAACGATCTGGGGAAAAACCCTCTCCTCACTTATACTGTTCAGCTGGTAACATGTCCCTGTATATTATACCATCAGGGGAACACACTCTCCTCACATATACTGTTCACCTGGTAACTTGTCCCGTGTATATTAAACCATCACGGGAACACACTCTCTTCACTAATACTGTTCACCTGGTAACATGTCCCGTGTATATTTAACAATCAGGGGAACACACTCTCCTCACTTATACTGTTCAACTGGTAACATGTCCCATGTACATTAAACCATCAGGGGAACTCACTCTCCTCACTTATACTGTTCAGCTATTCCATGTCCCGTGTATATTAAACCATCAGGGGAGCACACTCTCCTCACTTATACTGTTCACCTGTTGACATGTCGTGTGTTTTAAAAAATCAGGGGAACACACTCTCCTCATTTATACTGTTCACCTGGTAACATGTCCTGTGCGTGTTAAACCATCAGGGGAACACACTCTCCTCACTTACACTGTTCATCTGGTGACATGTCCCGTGTGTATTTACCAATCAGGGGAACACACTCTCCTCACATATACTGATCACTTGGTTACATGTCCTGTGCGTGTTAAGCCATCAGGGGAACAAACTCTCCTCACTTATACTGTTCACCTGGTGACATGTCCCGTCAGTATTAAACCATCAGGGGAAGACACTCTCCTCACTTATACTGTTCACCTGGTAACATGTCCCGTGTATATTTAACAATCAGGGGAACACACACTCCTCACTTATGCTGTTCACCTGGTAACATGTCCCGTGTAGATTAAACCATCAGGGGAACACATTCTCCTCACTGATACTGTTCACCTGCTAACATGTCCCGTGTAAATTAAACAATGAGGGGAACACACTCTCCTCTCTTATACTCATCACCTGGTAACATGTCCGACGTATATTAAGCAATCAGGGGAACACGCTGTCTTCACTTATACTGTTCAACTGGTAACATGTCCCATGTATATTAAACCATCAGGGGAACACACTCTCTTCACATATACTGTTCACCTGGTAACATGTCCCGTGTATATTAGACCATCAGGGGAACACACTCTCCTCACTTCTACTCTTCACCTGGTGACACGTCCCGTGCATGTTAAACCATCAGGGGAACTCACACTCCTCACTTATACTGTTCAGCTGCTAACATGTCCCGTGTATATTAAACCATCAGGGGAACACACTCTCCTCAATTATACTGTTCACCTGGGAACATGTCGTGTGCGTGTTAAACCATCAGGGGAACACACTCTCCTAACTTATACTGTTCACCTGTTGACATGTCGTGTGTTTTAAAAAATCAGGGGAACACACTCTCCTCACTTATACTGTTCACCTGGTAACATGTCCTGTGCGTGTTAAACCATCAGGGGAACACACTCTCCTCACTTATACTGTTCACCTGGTGACATGTCCCGTGTGTATTAACCAATCAGGGGAACACACTCTCCTCACATATACTGATCACTTGGTTAGATGTCCCGTCTGCATTAAACAATCAGGGGAACTCACTCTCCTCACTTATACTGTTCACCTGGTAACATGTCCTGTGCGTGTTAAACCATCAAGGGAACACACTCTCCTCACATATACTGTTCACCTGGTAACATGTTCTGTGTGCATTAAACAATCAGGGGAACTCACTCTCCTCACTTATACTGTTCACCTGGTGACATGTCCCGTCAGTATTAAACCATCAGGGGAAGACCTTCTCCTCCCTTTTCTGTTCACCTGGTAACATGTCCCATGTATATTAAACCATCAGGGGAAAGCCCTCTCCTCACTTATACTGTTCACCTGGTAATAAGTCCCGTGTATATTAAACCATCAGGGGAACACACTCTCCTCACTTATACTGTTCACCTGGTAACATCTCCCGTGAGTATTAAACAATCAGGGGTACACACTCTCCTCACTTATACTGTTCACCTGGTAACATGTCCCGTGTATATTAAACCATCAGGGTAAAGCCCTCTCCTCACTTATACTGTTCAGCTGGTAACATGTCCCGTGTATATTATACCATCAGGGGAACACACTCTCCTCACTTATACTGTTCACCTGGTAACATGTCCCGTGTGTATTAAACCATCAGGGGAACACACTCTCCTCACTTATACTGTTCACCTGGTAACATGTCACGAGTATATTATACCATCAGGGGAATACACTCTCCTCACTTATACTGTTCAGCTGGTAACATGTCCCGTGTATATTATACCATCAGGGGAATACACTCTCCTCACTTATACTGGTCACCTGGTAACTTGTCCCGTGTATATTAAACCATCTCGGGAACACACTCTCTTCACTTATACTGTTCACCTGGTAACATGTCCCGTGTATATTTAACAATCAGGGGAACACACTCTCCTCACTTATGCTGTTCACCTGGTAACATGTCCCGTGTCTATTAAACCATCAGGGGAACTCACTCACCTCACTTAAAATGTTCACCTGGTAACATGTCCTGTGCGTGTTAAACCATCAGGGGAACACACTCTCCTCACTTATACTGTTCACCTGGTGACATTTCCCGTCAGTATTAAACCATCAGGGGAAGACAATCTCCTCCCTTTTCTGTTCACCTGGTAACATGTCCCGTGTCTATTAAACCATCAGGGGAACACACTCTCCTCACTTATACTGTTCACCTGGTAACATGTCCCGTGCGTGTTAAACCATCAGGGGAACACTCTCTCCTCACTTATACTGTTCACCTGGTAACATGTCCTGTGTGCATTAAACAATCAGGGGAACTCACTCTCCTCACTTATACTGTTCACCTGGTGACATGTCCCGTCAGTATTAAACCATCAGGGGAAGACCCTCTCCTCCCTTTTCTGTTCACCTGGTAACATGTCCCGTGTATATTAAACCATCAGTTGAAAGCCCTCTCCTCACTATTACTGTTCTCCTGGTAATATGTCCCGTGTATATTAAACCATCAGGGGAACACACTCTCCTCACTTATACTGTTCACCTGGTAACATCTCCGGTGAGTATTAAACAATCAGGGGAACACACTCTCCTCACTTATACTGTTCACCTGGTAACATGTCCCGTGTATATTAAACCATCAGGGGAAAGCCCTCTCCTCACTTATACTGTTCAGCTGGTAACATGTCCCGTGTATAATATACCATCAGGGGAACACACTCTCCTCACTTATACTGTTCACCTGGTAACATGTCCCGTGTATATTAAACCATCAGGGGAAAACCCTCTCCTCACTTATACTGTTCAGCTGGTAACATGTCCCGTGTATATTATACCATCAGGGGAATACACTCTTCTCACTTATACTGGTCACCTGGTAACTTGTCCCGTGTATATTAAACCATCACGGGAACACACTCTCTTCACTTATACTGTTCACCTAGTAACATGTCCCGTGTTTATTTAACAATCAGGGGAACACACTCTCCTCACTGATACTGTTCACCTCCTAACATGTCCTGTGTATATTAAACCATCAGGGGAAAGCCCTCTCCTCACTGATACTGTTCAGCTGGTAACATGTCCCGTGTATATTATACCATCAGGGGAACACACTCTCCTCACTTATACT
Organism: Heterodontus francisci; assembly: GCF_036365525.1. Taxonomy (NCBI): domain Eukaryota; kingdom Metazoa; phylum Chordata; class Chondrichthyes; order Heterodontiformes; family Heterodontidae; genus Heterodontus; species Heterodontus francisci. The sequence continues at coordinate 2,889,485 of NW_027140567.1, forward strand.
GTTCACCTGGTAACATGTCCCGTGTATATTAAACCATCTGGGGAAAAACCCTCTCCTCACTTTTACTGTTCAGCTGGTAACATGTCCCTGAATATTATACCATCAGGGGAACACACTCTCCTCACATATACTGTTCACCTGGTAACTTGTCCCGTGTATATTAAACCATCACGGGAACACACTCTCTTCACTTCTACTGTTCACCTGGTAACATGTCCCGTGTATATTAAACAATCAGGGGAACACACTCGCCTCACTTATACTCATCACCTGGTAACATGTCCCACGTATATTAAGCAATCAGGGGAACACGCTCTCTTCACTTATACTGTTCAACTGGTAACATGTCCCATGTATATTAAACCATCAGGGGAACTCACTCTCCTCACTTATACTGTTCAGCTGGTAGCATGTCCCGTGTATATTAAACCATCAGGGGAACACACTCTCCTCACTTATACTGCTCACCTGTTGACATGTCGTGTGTTTTAAAAAATCAGGGGAACACACTCTCCTCACTTATACTGTTCACCTGGTAACATGTCCTGTGCGTGTTAAACCATCAGGGGAACACACTCTCCTCACTGATACTGTTCACCTGCTAACATGTCCCGTGTATATTAAACAATGAGTGGAACACACTCTCCTCTCTTATACTCATCACCTGGTAACATGTCCGACGTATATTAAGCAATCAGGGGAACACGCTCTCTTCACTTATACTGTTCAACTGGTAACATGTCCCATGTATATTAAACCATCAGGGGAACACACTCTCTTCACATATACTGTTCACCTGGTAACATGTCCCGTGTATATTAGACCATCAGGGGAACACACTTTCCTCACTTCTACTCTTCACCTGGTGACACGTCCCGTGCATGTTAAACCATCAGGGGAACTCACACTCCTCACTTATACTGTTCAGCTGCTGACATGTCCCGTGTATATTAAACCATCAGGGGAACACACTCTCCTCAATTATACTGTTCACCTGGTAACATGTCGTGTGCGTGTTAAACCATCAGGGGAACACACTCTCCTCACTTATACTGTTCACCTGTTGACATGTCGTGTGTTTTAAAAAATCAGGGGAACACACTCTCCTCACTTATACTGTTCACCTGGTAACATGTCCTGTGCGTGTTAAACCATCAGGGGAACACACTCTCCTCACTTATACTGTTCACCTGGTGACATGTCCCGTGTGTATTAACCAATCAGGGAAACACACTCTCATCACATATACTGATCACTTGGTTACATGTCCCGTGTGTATTAAACAATCAGGGGAACTCACTCTCCTCACTTATACTGTTCACCTGGTAACATGTCCTGTGCGTGTTAAACCATCAAGGGAACACTCTCTCCTCACATATACTGTTCACCTGGTAACATGTCCTGTGTGCATTAAACAATCAGGAGAACTCACTCTCCTCACTTATACTGTTCACCTGGTGACATGTCCCGTCAGTATTAAACCAACAGGGGAAGACCCTCTCCTCCCTTTTCTGTTCACCTGGTAACATGTCCCGTGTATATTAAACCATCAGGGGAAAGCCCTCTCCTCACGTATACTGTTCACCTGGTAATAAGTCCCGTGTGTATTAAACCATCAGGGGAACACACTCTCCTCACTTATACTGTTCACCTGGTAACTTCTCCCGTGAGTATTAAACAATCAGGGGAACACACTCTCCTCACTTATACTGTTCACCTGGTAACATGTCCCGTGTATATTAAACCATCAGGGGAAAGCCCTCTCCTCACTTATACTGTTCAGCTGGTAACATGTCCCGTGTATATTATACCATCAGGGGAACGCACTCTCCTCACTTATACTGTTCACCTGGTAACATGTCCCGTGTGTATTAAACCATCAGGGGAACACACTCTCCTCACTTATACTGTTCACCTGGTAACATGTCACGTGGATATTACACCATCAGGGGAATACACTCTCCTCACTTATACTGTTCAGCTGGTAACATGTCCCGTGTATATTATACCATCAGGGGGATACACTCTCCTCACTTATACTGGTCACCTGGTAACTTGTCCCGTGTATATTAAACCATCACGGGAACACACTCTCTTCACTTATACTGTTCACCTGGTAACATGTCCCGTGTATATTTAACAATCAGGGGAACACGCTCTCCTCACTTATGCTGTTCACCTGGTAACATGTCCCGTGTCTATTAAACCATCAGGGGAACTCAATCACCTCACTTAAACTGTTCACCTGGTAACATGTCCTGTGCGTGTTAAACCATCAGGGGAACACACTCTCCTCACTTATACTGTTCACCTGGTGACATTTCCCGTCAGTATTAAACCATTAGGGGAAGACACTCTCCTCCCTTTTCTGTTCACGGGGTAACATGTCCCGTGTGTATTAAACCATCAGGGGAACACACTCTCCTCACTTATACTGTTCACCTGGTAACATGTACCGTGCGTGTTAAACCATCAGGGGAACACACTCTCCTCACTTATACTGTTCACCTGGTAACATGTCCTGTGTGCATTAAACAATCAGGGGAACTCACTCTCCTCACTTATACTGTTCACCTGGTGACATGTCCCGTCAGTATTAAACCATCAGGGGAAGACCCTCTCCTCCCTTTTCTGTTCACCTGGTAACATGTCCCGTGCATATTAAACCATCAGGGGAAAGCCCTCTCCTCACTTATACTGTTCACCTGGTAATATGTCCCGTGTATATTAAACCATCACGGGAACACACTCTCCTCACTTATACTGTTCACCTGGTAACATCTCAAGTGAGTATTAAACAATCAGGGGAACACACTCTCCTCACTTATACTGTTCACCTGGTAACATGTCCCATGTATATTAAACCATCAGGGGAAAGCCCTCTCCTCACTTATACTGTTCAGCTGGGAACATGTCCCGTGTATATTATACCATCAGGGGAACACACTCTCCTCACTTATATTGTTCACCTGGTAACATGTCCCGTGTATATTAAACCACCAGGGGAAAAACCCTCTCCTCACTTATACTGTTCAGCTGGTAACATGTCCCGTGTATATTATACCATCAGGGGAATACACTCTCCTCACTTATACTGGTCACCTGGTAACTTGTCCCGTGTATATTAAACCATCACGGGAACACACTCTCTTCACTTATACTGTTCACCTGGTAACATGCCCCGTGTATATTTAACAATCAGGGGAACACACTCTCCTCACTTATGCTGTTCATCTGCTAACATGTCTCGTGTATATTAAACCATCAGGGGAACACATTCTCCTCACTGATACTGTTCACCTCCTAACATGTCCTGTGTATATTAAACCATCAGGGGAAAGCCCTCTCCTCACTGATACTGTTCAGCTGGTAACATGTCCCGTGTATATTATACCATCAGGGGAACACACTCTCCTCACTTATACTGTTCACCTGGTAACATGTCCCTTGTATTATAAACCATCTGGGTAAAAACCCTCTCCTCACTTATACTGTTCAGCTGGTAACATGTCCATGTATATTATACCATCAGGGGAACACACTCTCCTCACATATACTGTTCACCTGGTAACTTATCCCGTGTATATTAAACCATCACGGGAACACACTCTCTTCACTTATACTGTTCACCTGGCAACATGTCCCGTGTATATTTAACAATCAGGGGAACACAGTCTCCTCACTTATATTCATCACCTGGTAACATGTCCCACGTATATTCAGCAATCAGGGGAAGACGCTCTCTTCACTTATACTGTTCAACTGGTAACATGTCCCATGTATATTAAACCATCAGGGGAACTCACTCTCCTCACTTATACTGTTCAGCTGGTACCATGTCCCGTGTATATTAAACCATCAGGGGAACACACTCTCCTCACTTTTACTGTTCACCTGTTGACATGTCGTGTGTTTTAAAAAATCAGGGGAACACACTCTCCTCACTTATACTGTTCACCTGGTAACATGTCCTGTGCGTGTTAAACCATCAGGGGAACACACTCTCCTCACTTATTCTGTTCACCTGGTGACATGTCCCGTGTGTATTAACCAATCAGGGGAACACACTCTCCTAACATATACTGATCACTTGCTTACATGTCCTGTGCGTGTTAAGCCATCAGGGGAACAAACTCTCCTCACTTACACTGTTCACCTGGTGACATGTCCCGTCAGTATTAAACCATCAGGGGAAGACACTCTCCTCCCTTTTCTGTTCACCTGGTAACATGTCCCGTGTGTGTTAAACCATCAGGGGAACACACTCTCCTCACTTATACTGTTCACCTGGTAACATGTCCTGTGTGCATTAAACAATCAGGGGAACTCACTCTCCTCACTTATCCTGTTCACCTGGTGACATGTCCCGTCAGTTTTAAACCATCAGGGGAAGACCCTCTCCTCCCTTTTCTGTTCACCTGGTAACATGTCCCGTGCATATTAAACCATCAGGGGAAAGCTCTCTCCTCACTTATACTGTTCACCTGGTAATAAGTCCCGTGTATATTAAACCATCAGGGGAACACACTCTCCTCACTTATGCTGTTCACCTGGTAACATGTCCCGTGTATATTAAACCATCAGGGGAAAGCCCTATCCTCACTTATACTGTTCAGCTGGTAACATGTCCCGTGTATATTATACCATCAGGGGAACACACTCTCCTCACTTATACTGTTCACCTGGTAACATGTCCCGTGCATATTAAACCATCAGGGGAAAAACCCTCTCCTCACTTATACTGTTCAGCTGGTAACATGTCCCGTGTAAGTTATACCATCAGGGGAATACACTCTCCTCACTTATACTGGTCACCTGGTAACTTGTCCCGTGTATATTAAACCATCAGGGGAAGACACTCTCCTCCCTTTTCTGTTCACCTGGTAACATGTCCCGTGTGTATTAAACCATCAGGGGAACACACTCCCCTCACTTATACTGTTCACCTGGTAACATGTCCTGTGTGCATTAAACAATCAGGGGAACTGACTCTCCTCACTTATACTGTTCACCTGGTGACATGTCCCGTCAGTATTAAACCATCAGGGGACGACCCTCTCCTCCCTTTTCTGTTCACCTGGTAACATGTCCCGTGTATATTAAACCATCAGGGGAAAGCTCTCTCCTCACTTATACTGTTCACCTGGTAATAAGTCCCGTGTATATTAAACCATCAGGAGAACACACTCTCCTCACTTATGCTGTTCACCTGGTAACATGTCCCGTGTATATTAAACCATCAGGGGAAAGCCCTATCCTCACTTATACTGTTCAGCTGGTAACATGTCCCGTGTATATTATACCATCAGGGGAACACACTCTACTCACTTATACTGTTCACCTGGTAACATGTCCCGTGTATATTAAACCATCAGGGGAAAAACCCTCTCCTCACTTATACTGTTCAGCTGGTAACATGTCCCGTGTAAGTTATACCATCAGGGGAATACACTCTCCTCACTTATACTGGTCACCTGGTAACTTGTCCCGTGTATATTAAACCATCACGGGAACACACTCTCTTCACTTTTACTGTTCACCTGGTAACATGTCCCGTGTATATTTAACAATCAGGGGAACACACTCTCCTCACTTATACTGTTCAATTGGTAACATGTCCCGTGTATATTAAACCATCTGGGGAAAAACCCTCTCCTCACTTATACTGTTCACCTGGTAACATGTCCCGTGTATATTTAACAATCAGGGGAACACACTCTCCTCACTTATACTGTTCACCTGGTAACATGTCCCGTGTATATTTAACAATCAGGGGATCACACTTTCCTCACATATACTGTTCAGCTGGTAACATGTCCCGTGTATATTATACCATCAGGGGAACACACTCTCCTCACTTATACTGTTCACCTGGTAACATGTCCCGTGTATATTAAACCATCTGGGGAAAAACCCTCTCCTCACTTATACTGTTCACCTGGTAACATGTCCCGTGTATATTTAACAATCAGGGGAACACACTCTCCTCACTTATACTGTTCACCTGGTAACATGTCCCGTGTATATTTAACAATCAGGGCAACACACTCTCCTCACTTATACTGTTCACCTGGTAACTTGTCCCGTGGGTATTAAACAATCAGGGGAACACACTCTCTTCCCTTATACTGTTCACCTGGTAACATGTCCCGTGTATATTATACCATCAGGGGAACACACTCTCCTCACTTATACTGTTCACCTGGTAACTTGTCCCGTGTATATTAAACCATCACGGGAACACACTCTCCTCACTTATACTGTTCACCTGGTAACATGTCGCGTGTACATTAAACCATCATGGGAAAGCCCTCCCCTCACTTATACTGTTCACCTGGTAACATGTCCCGTGTATATTAAACAATCAGGGGAATACACTCTCCTCACTTATACTGTTGACCTGGTAACATGTCCCGTGCATGTTAAACCATCAGGGGAACACAGTTTCCACACTTATACTGTTGACCTGGTAACATGTCCCATGTATATTAAACCATCAGGGGAACACACTCTCCTCACTTATACTGTTCACCTGGTAACATGTCCCGTGTGCATTAAACCATCAGGGGAACACACTCTCCTCACTTATACTGCTCACCTGGTAACATCTCCCGTGATTATTAACAATCAGGGGAACACACTCTCCTCACTTATACTGTTCACTTGGTTACATGTCCCGTGTGTATTAAACAATCAGGGGAACTCACTCTCTTCACTTATACTATTCACCTGTAGACATGTCCTGTGTGTATTAAACCATGAGGGGAACACACTCTCCTCACTTACACTGTTCACCTGGGGAAATGTTCTGTCAGTATTAAACCATCAGGGGAACACACTCTCCTCACTTATACTGTTCACCTGGTAACATGTCCCGTGTTTATTAAACCATCAGGGGAATACACTCTCCTCACTTATACTGTTGACCTGGTAACATGTCCCGTGCATGTTAAACCATCAGGGGAACACAGTTTCCGTTCTTATACTGTTCACCTGGTAACATGTCCCATGTATATTAAACCATCAGGGCAACACACTCTCCTCACTTATACTGTTCACCTGGTAACAAGTCCCGTGTACATTAAACCATCAGTGGAACACACTCTCCTCACTTATGCAGTTCACCTGGTAACATGTCCAGTGTATATTCAACCATCAGGGGAACACACTCTCCTCACTTACACTGTTCACCTGATGACATGTCCCGGGTATATTAAACAAAAAGGGGAACTCACTCTCTTCACTTATACTGTTCACCTGGTAACATGTCCCGTGCATGTTAAACCATGAAGGGAACACTCTCTCCGCACTTATACTGTTCACCTGTTGACATGTACTGTGTGTATTAAACCATCAGGGGAAACACACTCTCCTCACTTATACTGCTCACCTGGTAACATATCCCATGTATATTAAACCATCAGGGGAACACACTCTCCTCACTTCTGCTCTTCACCTGGTGACACGTCCCGTGCGTGTTAAACCATCAGGGGAACACACTCTCCTCACTTATGCTGCTCACCTGGTAACATCTCCCGTGATTATTAACAATCAGGGGAACACACTCTCCTCACTTATACTGTTCACTTGGTTACATGTCCCGTGTGTATTAAACAATCAGGGGAACTCACTCTCTTCACTTATACTATTCACCTGTAGACATGTCCTGTGTGTATTAAACCATGAGGGGAACACACTCTCCTCACTTATACTGTTCACCTGGGGAAATGTTCTGTCAGTATTAAACCATCAGGGGAACACACACTCCTCACTTATATTGTTCACCTGGTAACATATCCCGTGTGTATTAAACCATCAGGGGAACACACTCTCCACACTTATACTGTTCACCTATGGAAATGTCCCGACAGTATTAAACCATCAGGGGAACACACTCTCCTCACTTCTTCTGTTCACCTGTTGACATGTACTGTGTGTATTAAAGCATCAGGGGAACTCACTGTCCTCATTTATACTGTTCACCTGGTGACATGTCCCGTCGGTATTAAACCATCAGGGGAAGACACTCTTCTCCCTTTTCTGCTCACCTGGTAACATGTCCCGTGCGTATTAAACCATCAGGGGAACACAATCTCCTCCCTTAAACTGTTCACATGGTGACATGACCCGTCAGTATTAAACAATCAGGGGAACACACTCTCCTCACTTATACTGTTAACCTGTTGACATGCCCTGTGTGTATTAAACCATCAGGGGAACACACTCTCCTCACTTAAACTGTTCACATGGTGACATGCCCCGTCAGTATTAAACAATCTGGGGAACACACTCTCCTCACTTATACTGTTTACCTGGTAACATGTCCCGTGGGTATTAAACAATCAGGGGAACACACTCTCTTCTCTTCTCCTGTTCACCTGGTAAAATGTCCCATGTATATTAAACCATCAGGGGAACACACTCTCTTCACTTATACTGTTCACCTGGTATCGTGTCCCGTATATATTAAAACATCAGGGGAAAGCCTTCTCCTCACTTATACTGTTCACCTGGTAACATGTCCCGTGTATATTACACCATCAGGGGAACACACTCTCCTCACTTATCCTGTTCACCTGGTAACATGTCCCGTGTATATTAAACCATCAGGGCAAAGCACTCTCCTCACTTATACTGTTCACCTGGGAACATGTCCCGTGTATATTAAACCATCAGCGGAACACACTCTCCTCACATATACTGTTCATCTGGTAACATGTCCCGTCATTATTAAACCATCTGTGGAACACACTCTCCTCACTTACACTGTTCACCTGGTAACATGAAGTGTGTATTTTAAACCATCAGGGGAACACACTCTCCTCACTTCTACTGTTTACATGGTAACATGTCACATGTATATTAAACAATCAGGGGAACACGTTCTCTTCACTTCCACTGTTCACCTGGAAACATGTCCCATGTATATTAAACCATCAGGGCAACACACTCTACTCACTTCTACACTTCACCTGGTGACGCGTCCCGTGCGTGTTAAACCATCAGGGGAAAACACTCTCCTCCCTTAAACTGTTCACATGGTAAGATTTCCAGTCAGTGTTAAACAATCAGGGGAACACACTCTCTTCACTTATACTGTTCACCTGGTTACATGTCCCGTGCGTGTTAAACAATCAGGGGAACACTCTCTCCTCACTTATACTGTTCACTTGGTTACATGTCCCGTGTGTATTAAACAATCAGTGGAACACACTCTCTTCACATATACTGTTCACCTGGTAACATGTCCCGTGTATATTAGACCATCAGGGGAACACACTCTCCTCACTTCTACTCTTCACCTGGTGACACGTCCCGTGCGTGTTAAACCATCACGGGAACACACTCTGCTCACTTATACTGCTCACCTGGTAACATGTCCCGTGTATATTAAATCATCTGGGGAACACATTCTCTTCACTTATAATGTTCACCTGGTATCATGTCCCGTGTATATTAAACCATCAGGGGAACACATTCTCCTCACTTATGCTGTTCACCTGGTACATGTCCTGTGTATATTAAACCATCAGGGAAACACACTCTCCTCACTTATACTGTTCACCTGGTAACATGTCCCGTGCGTGTTAAACAATCAAGGGAACACTCTCTCCTCACTTATACTGTTCACCTGGTAACATGTCCCGTGCGTATTAAACAATCGGGGGAACACACTCACATCACTTATATTGTTCACTTGGTTACGTGTCCCGTGTGTATTAAACAATCAGGGGAACTCACTCTCTTCACTTATACTGTTCACCTGGGGAAATGTCCCGTCAGTATTAAACCATCAGGGGAACACACTCTCCTCTCTTTTACTGTTCACCTGTTGACCTGTCCCGTGCGTGTTAAACCATCAGGTGAACACACTCTCCTCACTTATACTGTTCAGCTGGTAACATGTCCCGTGAGTATTAAACAATCAGGGGAACACTGTCTCCTCACTTATACTGTTCACCTGGTAACATGTCCCGTGTGCATTAAACAATCAGGGGAACACACTCTCCTCACTTATACTGTTCACCTGATAACATGTCCCGTGTGTATTAAACCATAAGGGGAACACACTCTCCTCACTTATGCTGTTCACCTGGTAATATGCCCTGTGTATATTAAACCATCAGGGGAACACACTCTCCTCACTTATACTGTTCACCTGGGAACATGTCTCGTGTTTATTAAACCATCAGGGGAACACACTCTCCTCACTTATACTGTTCACCTGGTAACATGTCCCGTGTATATTAAACCATCAGGGGAACACACTCTCCTCACTTATACTGTTCACCTGGTAACATGTACCGTGTATATTAAACCATCAGGGGAACACACTCTCCTCAATTATACATTTCACTTGGTGACATGTCCCATGTGTATTGAACAATCAGGGGAACGCACTCTCCTCACTTATACTGTTCACCTGCTGACACGGCCCGGGTATATTAAACCATCAGCGGAACACACTCTCCTCACTTATACTGTTCACATGGCAACATGTCCCGTGAGTATTAAACAATCAGGGAAACACACTCTCCTCACTTATACTGTTTACCTGGTGACATGTCCCGTCAGTATTAAACAATCAGGGGAACTCACTCTCCTCACTTATACTGTTCACCTGGTAACATGTCCCGTGCGTGTTAAACCATCAGGGGAACACACTCTCCTCTCTTATACTGTTCACCTGGCAACATGTCCCGTGAGTATTAAACAATCAGGGGAACACACTCTCCTCACTTATACTGTTCACCTGGTGACATGTCCCGTCAGTATTAAACAATCAGGGGAACTCACTGTCCTCACTTATACTGTTCACCTGGTAACATGTCCCGTGCGTGTTAAACCATCAGGGGAACACACTCTCCTCACTTATACTGTTCACCTGGCAACATGTCCCGGTTGTATTCAACCATCAGCGGAACACACTCTCCTCACTTATAATGTTCACCTGGTAACATGTCCCGTGCGTGTTAAACCATCAGGGGAACACACTCTACTCACTTATACTGTTCACCTGGTGACATGTCCTGTGTGTATTAAACCATCAGGGGAACACACTCTCCTCACCTATACTGTTCACCTGGTAACATGTCCCGTGTGTAATAAACCATCTGTGGAAAGCACTCTCCTCACTTATACTGTTCACCTGGTAACATGTCCCGTGTATATTAAACCATCAGGCGAACACACTCTCCTCACTTATACTGATCACCTGGTGACATGTCCCGGGTATATTAAAAAATCAGGGGAACTCACTCTCCTCACTTATACTGTTCAGCTGGTATCATGTCCTGTGTATATTAAACCAACAGGGGAACACAGTCTCCTCACTTATACTGTTCACCTGGTAACATGTCCCGTGCGTGTTAAACAATCCGGGGAACACACTCTCCTCACTTATACTGTTCACCTGGTAACATGTCCCGTGCGTGTTAAACCATCAGGGGAACACACTCTCCTCACTTATACTGTTCACCTGGTGACATGTCCATTGCGTGCTAAACAATCAGGGTAACAATCTCTCCTCACTTATACTGTTCACCTGGCAACATGTCACGTGTATGCTAAACGATCAGGGGAACACACTCTCCTCATTTATACTGTTCAACTGGAAACATGTCCCGTGTATATTAAACCATCAGGGGAAAGCACTCTCCTCACTTGTACTGTTCACCTGGGAACATGTCCCGTGTATATTAAACCATCAGGGGAACACACTCTCCTCACCTATGCAGTTCACCTGGTAACATGTCCTGTGTATATTAAACCTTCAGGGGAACACACTCTCCTCACTTATACTGTTCACCTGGTAACATGTCCCGTGCGTGTTAAACCATCAGGGGAACACACTCTCCGCACTTATACTGTTCAGCTGGTAACATGTCCCGTGGGTATTAAACAATCAGGGGAACACACTCTCCTCACTTATACTGTTCACCTGGTAATATGTCCTGTGTGCATTAAACAATCAGCGGAATACACTCCCCTCACTTATACTGTTCACCTGGTAACATGTCCCGTGTGCATTAAACAATCAGGGGAACACACTCTCCTCACTTATACTGTTCACCTCTTAACATGTCCCGTGTGTATTAAACCATAAGGGGAACACACTCTCCTCACTTATACTGTTCACCTGGTAATATGCCCTGTGTATATTAAACAATCAGGGCAATACACTCTCCTCACTTATACTGTTCACCTGATAACATGTCCCGTGTGTATTAAACCATAAGGGGAACACACTCTCCTCACTTATACTGTTCACCTGATAAAATGTCCTGTTTATATTAAACCATCAGGGGAACACTCTCTCCTCACTTATACTGTTCACCTGGTAACATATCCCGTGTGTATTAAACCATCAGGGGAACACACTCTCCTCACTTAAACTGTTCACATGGTAAGATTTCCAGTCAGTGTTAAACAATCAGGGGAACACACTCTCTTCACTTATACTGTTCACCTGGTTACATGTCCCGTGCGTGTTAAACAATCAGGGGAACACTCTCTCCTCACTTATACTGTTCACTTGGTTACATGTCCCGTGTGTATTAAACAATCAGTGGAACACACTCTCTTCACATATACTGTTCACCTGGTAACATGTCCCGTGTATATTAGACCATCAGGGGAACACACTCTCCTCACTTCTACTCTTCACCTGGTGACACGTCCCGTGCGTGTTAAACCATCACGGGAACACACTCTGCTCACTTATACTGCTCACCTGGTAACATGTCCCGTGTATATTAAATCATCTGGGGAACACATTCTCTTCACTTATAATGTTCACCTGGTATCATGTCCCGTGTATATTAAACCATCAGGGGAACACATTCTCCTCACTTATGCTGTTCACCTGGTATCATGTCCTGTGTATATTAAACCATCAGGGAAACACACTCTCCTCACTTATACTGTTCACCTGATAAAATGTCCTGTTTATATTAAACCATCAGGGGAACACTCTCTCCTCACTTATACTGTTCACCTGGTAACATATCCCGTGTGTATTAAACCATCAGGGGAACACACTCTCCTCACTTATACTGTTCACCTGGGGAAATGTCCCGACAGTATTAAACCATCAGGGGAACACACTCTCCTCACTTCTTCTGTTCACCTGTTGACATGTCCTGTGTGTATTAAAGCATCAGGGGAACTCACTGTCCTCATTTATACTGTTCACCTGGTGACATGTCCCGTCGGTATTAAACCATCAGGGGAAGACACTCTTCTCCCTTTTCTGCTCACCTGGTAACATGTCCCGTGCGTATTAAACCATCAGGGGAACACAATCTCCTCCCTTAAACTGTTCACATGGTGACATGTCCCGTCAGTATTAAACAATCAGGGGAACACACTCTCCTCACTTATACTGTTAACCTGTTGACATGCCCTGTGTGTATTAAACCATCAGGGGAACACACTCTCCTCACTTAAACTGTTCACATGGTGACATGCCCCGTCAGTATTAAACAATCTGGGGAACACACTCTCCTCACTTATACTGTTTACCTGGTAACATGTCCCGTGGGTATTAAACAATCAGGGGAACACACTCTCTTCTCTTCTCCTGTTCACCTGGTAACATGTCCCATGTATATTAAACCATCAGGGGAACACACTCTCTTCACTTATACTGTTCACCTGGTATCGTGTCCCGTATATATTAAACCATCAGGGGAAAGCCTTCTCCTCACTTATACTGTTCACCTGGTAACATGTCCCGTGTATATTACACCATCAGGGGAACACACTCTCCTCACTTATCCTGTTCACCTGGTAACATGTCCCGTGTATATTAAACCATCAGGGCAAAGCACTCTCCTCACTTATACTGTTCACCTGGGAACATGTCCCGTGTATATTAAACCATCAGGGGAACACACTCTACTCACTTCTACACTTCACCTGGTGACACGTCCCGTGCGTGTTAAACCATCAGGGGAAAACACTCACCTCCCTTAAACTGTTCACATGGTAAGATTTCCAGTCAGTGTTAAACAATCAGGGGAACACACTCTCTTCACTTATACTGTTCACCTGGTTACATGTCCCGTACGTGTTAAACAATCAGGGGAACACTCTCTCCTCACTTATACTGTTCACTTGGTTACATGTCCCGTGTGTATTAAACAATCAGTGGAACACACTCTCTTCACATATACTGTTCACCTGGTAACATGTCCCGTGTATATTAGACCATCAGGGGAACACACTCTCCTCACTTCTACTCTTCACCTGGTGACACGTCCCGTGCGTGTTAAACCATCACGGGAACACACTCTGCTCACTTATACTGCTCACCTGGTAACATGTCCCGTGTATATTAAATCCTCTGGGGAACACATTCTCTTCACTTATAATGTTCACCTGGTATCATGTCCCGTGTATATTAAACCATCAGGGGAACACATTCTCCTCACTTATGCTGTTCACCTGGTATCATGTCCTGTGTATATTAAACCATCAGGGAAACACACTCTCCTCACTTATACTGTTCACCTGGTAACATGTCCCGTGCGTGTTAAACAATCAAGGGAACACACTCACCTCACTTATATTGTTCACTTGGTTACGTGTCCCGTGTGTATTAAACAATCAGGGGAACTCACTCTCTTCACTTATACTGTTCACCTGGGGAAATGTCCCGTCAGTATTAAACCATCAGGGGAACACACTCTCCTCTCTTTTACTGTTCACCTGTTGACATGTCCCGTGCGTGTTAAACCATCAGGTGAACACACTCTCCTCACTTATACTGTTCAGCTGGTAACATGTCCCGTGAGTATTAAACAATCAGGGGAACACTGTCTCCTCACTTATACTGTTCACCTGGTAACATGTCCCGTGTGTATTAAACAATCAGGGGAACACAATCTCCTCACTTATACTGTTCACCTGGTAACATGTCCCGTGCGTGTTAAACCTTCAGGGGAACACACTCTCCTCACTTATACTGTTCAGCTGGTAACATGTCCGGTGAATATTAAACCATCAGGGGAAAGCACTCCCCTCACTTATACTGTTCTCCTGGTAACATGTCCCGTGTATATGAAACCATCAGGGGAACACACTGTCCTCAGTTATACTGTTCACCTGGGAACATGTCCCGTGTGCATTAAACAATCAGGGGAACACACTCTCCTCACTTATACTGTTCACCTGATAACATGTCCCGTGTGTATTAAACCATAAGGGGAACACACTCTCCTCACTTATGCTGTTCACCTGGTAATATGCCCTGTGTATATTAAACCATCAGGGGAACACACTCTCCTCACTTATACTGTTCACCTGGGAACATGTTCCATGTATATTAAACCATCAGGGGAACACACTCTCCTCACTTATACTGTTCACCTTGTAACATGTCCCGTGTACATTAAACCGTCAGGGGAACACACTCCCCTCACTTATGCAGTTCACCTGGTAACATTTCCCGTGTAAATTAAACCATCAGGGGAAACCAATCTCCTCACTTTTACTGTTCACCTGGTAACATGTCCCGTGTATATTAAACCATCAGGGGAACACACTCTCCTCACTTATACTGTTCTCCTGATGACATGTCCCGGCTATATTAAACAATCAGGGGAACTAACTCTCCTCACTTATACTGTTCACCTGGCAACATGTCCCGTGTATATTAAACCATCTGGGGAAAGAACTCTCCTCACTTGTACTGTTCACCTGGTAACATGTCCCGTGTATATTAAAACATCAGGGAAACACACTCTCCTCACTTATACTGATCACCTGGTGACATGTCCCGGGTATCTTAAAAAATCAGGGGAACTCACTCTCCTCACCTATACTGTTCAGCTGGTATCATGTCCTGTGTATATTAAACCAACAGGGGAACACAGTCTCCTCACTTATACTGATCACCTGGTAACATGTCCCGTGCGTGTTAAACAATCAGGGGAACACACTCTCCTCACTTATACTGTTCACCTGGTAACATGTCCCATGCGTGTTAAACCATCAGGGGAACACACTCTCCTCACTTATACTGTTCACCTGGTGAAATGTCCCGTGTATGCTAAACGGTCAGGGGAACACACTCTCCTAATTTATACTGTTGACCTGGAAACATGTCCCGTGTATATTAAACCATCAGGGGAAATCACTCACCTCACTTGTACTGTTCACCTGGGAACATGTCCCGTGTATATTAAACCATCAGGGGAACACACTCTCCTCACTTATGCAGTTCACCTGGTAACATGTCCTGTGTATATTAAACCTTCAGGGGAACACACTCTCCGCACTTATACTGTTCAGCTGGTAACATGTCCCGTGTGTATTAAACCATAAGTGGAACACACTCTCCTCACTAATGCTGTTCACCTGGTAATATGCCCTGTGTATATTAAACCATCAGGGGAACACACTCTCCTCACTTATACTGTTCACCTGGGAACATGTCTCGTGTTTATTAAACCATCAGGGGAACACACTCTCCTCACTTATACTGTTCACCTGGTAACATGTCCCGTGTATATTAAACCATCAGGGGAACACACTCTCCTCACTTATACTGTTCACCTGGTAACATGTACCCTGTATATTAAACCATCAGGGGAACACACTCTCCTCAATTATACATTTCACTTGGTGACATGTCCCATGTGTATTGAACAATCAGGGGAACACACTCTCCTCACTTATACTGTTCACCTGCTGACATGTCCCGGGTATATTAAACCATCAGCGGAACACACTCTCCTCACTTATACTGTTCACCTGGCAACATGTCCCGTGAGTATTAAACAATCAGGGAAACACACTCTCCTCACTTATACTGTTCACCTGGTGACATGTCCCGTCAGTATTAAACAATCAGGGGTACTCACTCTCCTCACTTATACTGTTCACCTGGTAACATGTCCCGTGCGTGTTAAACCATCAGGCGAACACACTATCCTCACTTATACTGATCACCTGGTGACATGTCCCGGGTATATTAAAAAATCAGGGGTACTCACTCTCCTCACTTATACTGTTCAGCTGGTATCATGTCCTGTGTATATTAAACCAACAGGGGAACACAGTCTCCTCACTTATACTGTTCACCTGGTAACATGTCCCGTGCGTGTTAAACTATCAGGGGAACACACTCTCCTCACTTATACTGTTCACCTGGTAACATGTCCCGTGCGTGTTAAACCATCAGGGGAACACACTCTCCTCACTTGTACTGTTCACCTGGTGACATGTCCATTGCGTGCTAAACAATCAGGGTAACAATCTCTCCTCACTTATACTGTTCACCTGGCAACATGTCCCGTGTATGCTAAACGATCAGGGGAACACACTCTCCTCATTTATACTGTTCACCTGGAAACATGTCCCGTGTATATTAAACCATCAGGGGAAAGCACTCTCCTCACTTGTACTGTTCACCTGGGAACATGTCCCGTGTATATTAAACCATCAGGGGAACACACTCTCCTCACTTATTCAGTTCACCTGGTAACATGTCCTGTGTATATTAAACCTTCAGGGGAACACACTCTCCTCACTTATACTGTTCACCTGGTAACATGTCCCGTGCGTGTTAAACCATCAGGGGAACACACTCTCCGCACTTATACTGTTCAGCTGGTAACATGTCCCGTGTGTATTAAACAATCAGGGGAACACTCTCTCCTCACTTATACTGTTCACCTGGTAATATGTCCTGTGTGCATTAAACAATCAGCGGAATACACTCCCCTCACTTATACTGTTCACCTGGTAACATGTCCCGTGTATATTAACCCATCAGGGGAACACACTCTCCTCACTTATACTGTTCACCTGCTAACATGTCCCGTGTGCATTAAATAATCAGGGGAACACACTCTCCTCACTTATACTGTTCACCTGGTAACATGTCCCGTGTGTATTAAACCATAAGGGGAACACACTCTCCTCACTTATACTGTTCACCTGGTAATATGCCCTGTGTATATTAAACAATCAGGGGAACACACTCTCCTCACTTATACTGTTCACCTGATAACATGTCCCGTGTGTATTAAACCATAAGGGGAACACACTCTCCTCACTTATACTGTTCACCTGATAAAATGTCCCGTGTATATTAAACCATCAGGGGAACACTCTCTCCTCACTTATACTGTTCACCTGGAAACATATCCCGTGTATATTAAACCATCAGGGGAACACACTCTCCTCACTTATACGGTTCACCTGGTAACATGTCTCCTGTATATTAAACCATCAGGGGAACACATTCTCCTCACTTATACTGTTCACCTGCTAACATGTCCCGTGTATATTAAAACATCAGGGGAATACAGTCTCCTCACTTATACTGTTCAGCTGGTAACATGTCCCGTGTATATTAAACCATCAGGGGAACACACTCTCGTCACTTATACTATTGACCTGGTAACATGTCCCGTGCATGTTAAACCATCAGGGGAACACAGTTTCCTCACTTATACTGTTCACCTGGTAACATGTCCCATGTATATTAAACCATCAGGGGAACACACTCTCCTCACTTATACTGTTCACCTTGTAACATGTCCCGTGTACATTAAACCATCAGGGGAACACACTCTCCTCACTTATGCAGTTCACCTGGTAACATGTCCCGTGTAAATTAAAGCATCAGGGGAAAGCAATCTCCTCAGTTTTACTGTTCACCTGGTAACATGTCCAGTGTATATTAAACCATCAGGGGAACACACTCTCCTCACTTATACTGTTCACCTGATGACATGTCCCGGGTATATTAAACAATCAGGGGAACACACTCTCCTCACTTATACTGTTCACCTGGTAACATGTCCCGTGTATATTAAACCATCAGGGGAACACACTCTCCTCACTTATACTGATCACCTGGTGACATGTCCCGGGTATCTTAAAAAATCAGGGGAACTTACTCTCCTCACCTATACTGTTCAGCTGGTATCATGTCCTGTGTATATTAAACCAACAGGGGAACACAGTCTCCTCACTTATACTGTTCACCTGGTAACATGTCCCGTGCGTGTTAAACAATCAGGGGAACACACTCTCCTCACTTATACTGTTCACCTGGTAACATGTCCCATGCGTGTTAAACCATCAGGGGAACACACTCTCCTCACTTATACTGTTCACCTGGTGACATGTCCCTTGCGTACTAAACAATCAGGGTAACAATCTCTCCTCACTTATACTGTTCACCTGGCAACATGTCCCGTGTATGCTAAACGATCAGGGGAACACACTCTCCTAATTTATACAGTTCACCTGGAAACATGTCCCGTGTATATTAAACCATCAGGGGAAATCACTAACCTCACTTGTACTGATCACCTGGGAACATGTCCCGTGTATATTAAACCATCAGGGGAACACACTCTCCTCACTTATGCAGTTCACCTGGTAACATGTCCTGTGTATATTAAACCTTCAGGGGAACACACTCTCCGCACTTATACTGTTCACCTGATAACATGTCCCGTGTGTATTAAACCATAAGGGGAACACACTCTCCTCACTTATACTGTTCACCTGATAACATGTCCTGTGTATATTAACCCATCAGGGGAACACACTCTCCTCACTTATACTGTTCACCTGATAACATGTCCTGTGTATATTAAACCATCAGGGGAACACACTCTCCTCACTTATACTGTTCACCTGGGAACATATCCCGTGTATATTAAACCATCAGGGGAACACACTCTCCTCACTTATGCGGTTCACCTGGTAACATGTCTCCTGTATATTAAACCATCAGGGGAACACATTCTCCTCACTTATACTGTTCACCTGCTAACATGTCCCGTGTATATTAAAACATCAGGGGAATACAGTCTCCTCACTTATACTGTTCACCTGGTAACATGTCCCGTGTATATTAAACCATCAGGGGAACACACTCTCCTCACTTATACTGTTGACCTGGTAACATGTCCCGATCATGTTAAACCATCAGGGGAACACAGTTTCCTCACATATACTGTTCACCTGGTAACATGTCCCATGTATATTAAACCATCAGGGGAACACACTCTCCTCACTTATACTGTTCACCTGGTGACATGTCCCGTGTGCATTAAACCATCAGTGGAACACACTCTCCTCACTTATGCAGTTCACCTGGTAACATGTCCCGTGTATATTAAACCATCAGGGGAAAGCAATCTCCTCACTTTTACTGTTCACCTGGTAACATGTCCCGTGTATATTAAATCATCAGGGGAACACACTCTCCTCACTTATACTGTTCACCTGATGACATGTCCCGGGTATATTAAACAATCAGGTGAACTCACTCTCCTCACTTATACTGTTCACCTGGTAACATGTCCCGTGCATGTTAAACCATTAAGGGAACACTCTCTCCTCACTTATACTGTTCACCTGGTGACATGTCCCGTCCGTATTTAACAATTAGGGGAACACACTCTCCTCACCTATACTGTTCACCTGTTGACATGTCCTTTGTGTATTAAACCATCAGGGGATCTCACTCTCCTCATTTACACTGTTCACCTGGTAAAAAGTCCCGTGCGTATTAAACCATCAGGGGAACACATTCTCCTCACTTATACTGTTCACCTGGTAACATGTCCCGTGTTTATTAAACAATCCGGGGAATACACTCACCTCACTTATACTGTTCACCTGTTGACATGTACTGTTTCTATTAAACCATCAGGGGGAACACACTCTCCTCACTTATACTGTTCACCTGGTTACATATCCCATGAATATTAAACCATCAGGGGAACACACTCTCCTCACTTCTGCTCTTCACCTGGTGACACGTCCCGTGCGTGTTTAACCATCAGGGGAACACACTCTCCTCACTTATACTGCTCACCTGGTAACATCTCCCGTGATTATTAACAATCAGGGGAACACACTCTCCTCACTTATACTGTTCGCCTGGGAACATGTCCCATGTATATTAAACAATCAGGGGAACACACTCTCCTCACTTATACTGTTCACCTGGTAACATATCCCGTCACTATTAAACAATCAGGGGAACACACTCTCCTCACTTATACTGTTCACTTGGTTTCATGTCCCGTGTGCATTAAACAATCAGGGGAACTCACTCTCTTCACTTATACTGTTCATCTGTTGACATGTCCTGTGTGTATTAAAGCATCAGCGGAACTCACTGTCCTCATTTATACTGTTCACTTGGTTTCATGTCCCGTGTGCATTAAACAATCAGGGGAACTCACTCTCTTCACTTATACTATTCACCTGTAGACATGTCCTGTGTGTATTAAACCATGAGGGGAACACACTCTCCTCACTTATACTGTTCACCTGGGGAAATGTTCTGTCAGTATTAAACCATCAGGGGAGCACACTCTCCTCACTTATATTGTTCACCTGGTAACAAATCCCATGTGTATTAAACCATCAGGGGAACACTCTCTCCTCACTTATGCTGTTCACCTGGGGAAATGTCCCGACAGTATTAAACCATCAGGGGAACACACTCTCCTCACTTATACTGTTCACCTGGTGACATGTCCCGTGGGTATTAAACCATCAGGGGAAGACACTCTCCTCCCTTTTCTGTTCACCTGGTAACATGTCCCGTGCGTATTAAACCATCAGGGGAACACAATCTCCTCCCTTAAACTGTTCACATGGTGACATGTCCCGTCAGTATTAAACAATCAGGGGAACACACTCTCCTCACTTATACTGTTTACCTGTTGACATGCCCTGTGTGTATTAAACCATCAGGGGAACACACTCTCCTCACTTAAACTGTTCACATGGTGACATGCCCCGTCAGTATTAAACAATCTGTGGAACACACTCTCCTCACTTATACTGTTTACCTGGTAACATGTCCCGTGGGTATTAAACAATCAGGGGAACACACTCTCTTCACTTATACTGTTCACCTGGTAACATGTCCCATGTATATTAAACCATTCAGGGGAACACACTCTCTTCACTTATACTGTTCACCTGGTATCGTGTCCCGTGTATATTAAACCTTCAGGGGAAAGCCTTCTCCTGACTTATACTGTTCACCCGGTAACATGTCCCGTGTATATTCTACCATCAGGGGAACACACTCTCCTCACCTATCCTGTTCACCTGGTAACATGTCCCGTGTATATTAAACCATCAGGGCAAAGCACTCTCCTCACTTATACTGTTCACCTGGGAACATGTCCCGTGTATATTAAACCATCAGGGGAACACACTCTCCTCACATATAATGTTCTTCTGGTAACATGTCCCGTCAGTATTAAACCATCTGTGGAACACACTCTCCTCACTTACACTGTTCACCTGGTAACATGACCTGTGAATTTTAAACCATCAGGGGAACACACTCTCCTCACTTATACTGTTTACATGGTAACATGTCACATGTATATTAAACAATCAGGGGAACACGCTCTCTTCACTTCTACTGTTCAACTGGTAACATGTCCCATGTATATTAAACCATCAGGGGAACACACTCAACTCACTTCTACTCTTCACCTGGTGACACGTCCCGTGCGTGTTAAACCATCAGGAGAAAACACTCTCCTCCCTTAAACTGTTCACATGGTAAGATTTCCAGTCAGTGTTAAACAATCAGGGGAACACACTCTCTTCACTTATACTGTTCACCTGGTTACAAGTCCCGTGCGTGTTAAACAATCAGGGGAACACTCTCTCCTCACTTATACTGTTCACCTGGTAACATGTCCCGTGTATATTAGACCATCAGGGGAACACACTCTCCTGACTTCTACTCTTCACCTGGTGACACGTCCCGTGCGTGTTAAACCATCACGGGAACACACTCTGCTCACTTATACTGCTCACCTGGTAACATGTCCCGTGTATATTAAATCATCAGGGGAACACATTCTCTTCACTTATAATGTTCACCTGGTATCATGTCCCGTGTATATTAAACCATCAGGGGAACACATTCTCCTCACTTATGCTGTTCACCTGGTATCATGTCCTGTGTATATTAAACCATCAGGGAAACACACTCTCCTCACTTATACTGTTCACCTGGTAACATGTAATGTGCGTGTTAAACAATCAAGGGAACACACTCTCCTCACTTATACTGTTCACCTGGTAACATGTCCCGTGCGTATTAAACAATCGGGGGAACACACTCACCTCACTTATACTGTTCACTTGGTTACATGTCCCGTGTGTATTAAACAATCAGGGGAACTCACTCTCTTCACTTATACTGTTCACCTGGGGAAATGTCCCGTCAGTATTAAACCTTCAGGGGAACACTCTCTCCTCTCTTATACTGTTCACCTGTTGACATGTCCCGTGCGTGTTAAACCATCAGGTGAACACACTCTCCTCACTTATACTGTTCAGCTGGTAACATGTCCCGTGAGTATTAAACAATCAGGGGAACACACTCTCCTCACTTATACTGTTCACCTGGTAACATGTCCCGTGTGTATTAAACAATCAGGGGAACACACTCTCCTCACTTATACTGTTCACCTGGTAACATGTCCCGAGCGTGTTAAACCTTAAGGGAACACACTCTCCTCACTTATACTGTTCAGCTGGTAACATGTCCCGTGAATATTAATCCATCAGGGGAAAGCACTCCCCTCACTTATACTGTTCTCCTGGTAACATATCCCGTGTATATGAAACCATCAGGGGAACACACTCTCCTTACCTATACTGTTTGCCTGTTGACATGCCCTGTGTGTATTAAACCATCAGGGGAACACACTCTCCTCACTTAAACTGTTCACATGGCGACATGCCCCGTCAGTATTAAACAATCTGGGGAACACACTCTCCTCACTTATACTGTTTACCTGGTAACATGTCCCGTGGGTATTAAACAATCAGGGGAACACACTCTCTTCACTTATACTGTTCACCTGGGAACATGTCCCATGTATATTAAACCATCAGGGGAACACACTCTACTCACTTCTACTCTTCACCTGGTGACACGTCCCGTGCGTGTTGAACCATCAGGGGAAAACACTCTCCTCCCTTAAACTGTTCACATGGTAAGATTTCCAGTCAGTGTTAAACAATCAGGGGAACACACTCTCTTCACTTATACTGTTCACCTGGTTACAAGTCCCGTGCGTGTTAACCAATCAGGGGAACACTCTCTCCTCACTTATACTGTTCACCTGGTAACATGTCCCGTGTATATTAGACCATCAGGGGAACACACTCTCCTCACTTCTACTCTTCACCTGGTGACACGTCCCGTGCGTGTTGAACCATCACGGGAACACACTCTGCTCACTTATACTGCTCACCTGGTAACATGTCCGGTGTATATTAAATCATCAGGGGAACACATTCTCTTCACTTATAATGTTCACCTGGTATCATGTCCAGTGTATATTAAACCATCAGGGGAACACATTCTACTCACTTATGCTCTTCACCTGGTATCATGTCCCATGTATTTTAACCATCAGGGAAACACACTCTCCTCACTTATACTGTTCACCTGGTAACATGTCCCGTGCGTGTTAAACAATCAAGGGAACTCTCTCTCCTCACTGAGACTGTTCACCTGGTAACATGTCCCGTGCGTATTAAACAATCGGGGGAACACACTCACCTCACTTATACTGTTCACTTGGTTACATGTCCCGAGTGTATTAAACAATCAGGGGAACTCACTGTCTTCACTTATACTGTTCACCTGGGGAAATGTCCCGTCAGTATTAAACCATCAGGGGAACACACTCTCCTCACTAATACTGTTCACCTGGTAACATGTCCCGTGCGTGTTAAACCTTCAGGGGAACACACTCTCCTCACTTATGCTGTTCAGCTGGTAACATGTCCCGTGAATATTAAACCATCAGGGGAAAGCACTCCCCTCACTTATACTGTTCTCCTGGTAACATGTCCCGTGTATATGAAACCATCAGGGGAACACACTCTCCTCACTTATACTGTTCACCTTGTAATATACCCTGTGTATATTAAACCATCAGGGGAACACACTCTCCTCACTTATACTGTTCAACTGGTAACATGTCCCGTGTGTATTAAACAATCAAGGGAACACACTCTCCTCAATTATACTGTTTGCCTGTTGACATGCCCTGTGTGTATTAAACCATCAGGGGAACACACTCTCCTCACTTAAACTGTTCACATGGCGACATGCCCCGTCAGTATTAAACAATCTGGGGAACACACTCTCCTCACTTATACTGTTTACCTGGTAACATGTCCCGTGGGTATTAAACAATCAGGGGAACACACTCTCTTCACTTATACTGTTCACCTGGTAACATGTCCCATGTATATTAAACCATCAGGGGAACACACTCTACTCACTTCTACTCTTCACCTGGTGACACGTCCCGTGCGTGTTGAACCATCAGGGGAACACACTCTCCTCACTTAAACTGTTCACATGGCGACATGTCCCGTGTGTATTAAACAATCAGGGGAACACACTCTCCTCACTTATACTGTTCACCTGGTAATATACCCTGTGTATATTAAACCATCAGGGGAACACACTCTCCTCACTTATACTGTTCACCTGGGAACATGTCTCGTGTATATTAAACCATCAGGGGAACACACTCTCCTCACTTATCCTGTTCAACTGGTAACATGTCCCGTGTATATGAAACCATCAGGGGAACACACTCTCCTCACTTATACTGTTCACCTGGTAACATGTCCCGTGTGCATTAAACAATCAGGGGAACACACTCTCCTCACTTATACTGTTCACCTGATAACATGTCCCGTGTGTATTAAACCATAAGGGGAACACACTCTCCTCACTTATACTGTTCACCTGGTAATATACCCTGTGTATATTAAACCATCAGGGGAACACACTCTCCTCACTTATACTGTTCACCTGTGAACATGTCTCGTGTATATTAAACCATCAGGGGAACACACTCTCCTCACTTATGCTGTTCACCTGGTAACATTTACCGTGTATATTAAACCATCAGGGGAACACACTCTCCTCAATTATACATTTCACTTGGTGACATGTCCCGTGTGTATTGAACAATCAGGGGAACACACTCTCCTCACTTATACTGTTCACCTGCTGACATGTCCCGTGTGTATTAAACCATAACGGGAACACACTCTCCTCACTTCTTCTGTTCACCTGGTTATATACCCTGTGTATATTAAACCATCAGTGGAACACCCTCTCCTCAATTATACTGTTCACCTGGCAACATGTCCCGCGAGTATTAAACAATCAGGGAAACACACTCTCCTCACTTATACTGTTCACCCGGTGACATGTCCCGTCAGTATTAAACAATCAGGGGAACTCACTCTCCTCACTTATACTGTTCACCTGGTAACATGTCCCGTGCGTGTTAAACCATCAGGGGAACACACTCTCCTCACTTATACTGTTCACCTGGCAACATGTCCCGTGAGTATTAAACAATCAGGGGAACACACTCTCCTCACTTATACTGTTCACCTGGTGACATGTCCCGTCAGTACTAAACAATCAGGGGAACTCACTCTCCTCACTTATACTGTTCACCTGGTAACATGTCCCGTGCGTGTTAAACCATCAGGGGAACACACTCTCCTCACTTATACTGTTCACCTGGCAACATGTCCCGTGGGTATTAAACCATCAGCGGAACACACTCTACTCACTTATACTGTTCACCTGGTAACATGTCCTGTGTGTATTAAACCATCAGGGGAAGACACTCTCCGCACTTATACTGTTCACCTGGTAACATGTCCCGTGTATATTAAACCATCTGGGGAAAGCACTCTCCTCACTTATACTGTTCACCTGGTAACATGTCCCGTGTATATTAAACCATCAGGGGAATACACTCTCCTCACTTATACTGATCACCTGGTGACATGTCCCGGGTATATTAAAACATCAGGGGAACTCACTCTCCTCACTTATACTGTTCACCTGGTATCATGTCCTGTGTATATTAAAGCAACAGGGGAACACAGTCTCCTCACTTATACTGTTCACCTGGTAACATGTCCCGTGCGTGTTAAACCATCAGGGGAACACACTCTCCTCACTAATACTGTTCATCTGGTAACATGTCCCGTGCGTGTTAAACCATCAGGGGAACACACTCTCCTCACTTATACTGTTCACCTGGTGACATGTCCCTTGCGTACTAAACAATCAGGGTAACAATCTCTCCTCACTTATACTATTCACCTGGTTCAATGTCCCGTGTATGCTAAACGATCAGGGGAACACACTCTCCTCATTTATACTGTTCACCTGGAAACATGTCCCGTGTATATTAAACCATCAGGGGAAAGCACTCTCCTCACTTGTACTGTTCACCTGGGAACATGTCCCGTGTATATTAAACCATCAGGGGAACACACTCTCCTCACTTATGCAGTTCACCTGGTAACATGTCCTGTGTATATTAAACCTTCAGGGGAACACACTCTCCTCACTTATACTGTTCACCAGGTAACATATCCCGTGCGTGTTAAACCATCAGGGGAACACACTCTCCGCACTTATACTGTTCAGCTGGTAACATGTCCCGTGGGTATTAAACAATCAGGGGAACACACTCTCCTCACTTATACTGTTCACCTGGTAATATGTCCTGTGTGCATTAAACAATCAGGGGAATACACTCCCCTCACTTATACTGTTCACCTGGTAACATGTCCCGTTTATATTAAACCATCAGGGGAACACACTC
Source organism: Heterodontus francisci (assembly GCF_036365525.1). NCBI lineage: Eukaryota > Metazoa > Chordata > Chondrichthyes > Heterodontiformes > Heterodontidae > Heterodontus > Heterodontus francisci. The sequence continues at coordinate 2,917,177 of NW_027140567.1, forward strand.
TCCTCACTTATACTGTTCACCTGCTAACATGTCCCGTGTGCATTAAACAATCAGGGGAACACACTCTCCTCACTTATACTGTTCACCTGGTAACATGTCCCGTGTGTATTAAACCATAAGGGGAACACACTCTCCTCACTTATACTGTTCACCTGGTAATATGCCCTGTGTATATTAAACAATCAGGGGAACACACTCTCCTCACTTATACTGTTCACCTGATAACATGTCCCGTGTGTATTAAACCATAAGGGGAACACACTCTCCTCACTTATACTGTTCACCTGATAACATGTCCTGTGTATATTAAACCATCAGGGGAACACTCTCTCCTCACTTATACTGTTCACCTGGGAACATATCCCGTGTATATTAAACCATCAGGGGAACGCACTCTCCTCACTTATACGGTTCACCTGGTAACATGTCTCCTGTATATTAAACCATCAGGGGAACACATTCTCCTCACTTATACTGTTCACCTGCTGACATGTCCCGTGTATATTAAAACATCAGGGGAATACAGTCTCCTCACTTATACTGTTCACCTGGTAACATGTCCCGTGTATATTAAACCATCAGGGGAACACACTCTCCTCACTTATACTGTTCACCTGGTAATATGTCCCGTGTATATTAAACCATCAGGTGAACACACTCTCCTCACTTATACTGTTCGCCTGGTAACGTGTCCCGTGTATATTTAACAATCAGGGGAACACACTCTGCTCACCTATACTGTTCACCTGATAACATGTCCCGTGTATATTAAACCATCAGGGGAACACATAATCCTCACTTATACTGTTCACCTGCTAACATGTCCCGTGTATATTAAACCATCAGGGGAATACAGTCTCCTCACTTATACTGTTCACCTGGTAACATGTCCCGTGAATATTAAACCATCAGCGGAACACACTCGCCTCACTTCTACTGTTCACCTAGTAACATGTCCCGTGTATCTTAAACCATCAGGGGAAAGCACTCTCCTCACTTATACTGTTCACCTGGTGTCATGTCCCGGGTATATTAAAAAATCAGGGGAACTCACTCTCCTCACTTAAACTGTTCACCTGGTATCATGTCCCGTGTATACTAAAGGATCAGGGGAACACACTCTCCTCATTTATACTGTTCACCTGGTAACATGTCCCGTGCGTATTAAACCATAAGGGGAACACACTCTCCTCACTTATACTGTTCACCTGGTAATATGCCCTGTGTATATTAAACAATCAGGGGAACACACTCTCCTCACTTATACTGTTCACCTGATAACATGTCCCGTGTGTATTAAACCATAAATGGGAACACACTCTCCTCACTTATACTGTTCACCTGATAACATGTCCTGTGTATATTAAACCATCAGGGGAACACTCTCTCCTCACTTATACTGTTCACCTGGGAACATATCCCGTGTATATTAAACCATCAGGTGAACACACTCTCCTCACTTATACGGTTCACCTGGTAACATGTCTCCTGTATATTAAACCATCAGGGGAACACACTCTCCTCACTTATACTGTTCACCTGGTAACATGTCCCGTGTATATTAAACCATCAGCGGAACACACTCTTTTCACTTATACTGTTCACCTGGTAACATGTCCCGTGTATATTAATCAATCTGGGGAAAGCACTCTCCTCACTTATACTGTTCACCTGGTAACATGTCCCGTGTATATTAAACCATCAGGGGAATACACTCTCCTCACTTATACTGATCACCTGGTGACATGTCCCGGGGTGATTAAAAAATCAGGGGAACTCACTCTCCTCACTTATACTGTTCACCTGGTATCATGTCCTGTGTATATTAAACCAACAGGGGAACACAGTCTCCTCACTTATACTGTTCACCTGGTAACATGTCCCGTGCGTGTTAAACAATCAGGGGAACACACTCTCCTCACTAATACTGTTCATCTGGTAACATGTCCCGTGCGTGTTAAACCATCAGGGGAACACACTCTCCTCACTTATACTGTTCACGTGGTTACATGTCCCTTGCGTACTAAAGAGTCAGGGTAACAATCTCTCCTCACTTATACTATTCACCTGGTTCAATGTCCCGTGTATGCTAAACGATCAGGGGAACACACTCTCCTCATTTATACTGTTCACCTGGAAACATGTCCCGTGTATATTAAACCATCAGGGGAAAGCACTCTCCTCACTTGTACTGTTCACCTGGGAACATGTCCCGTGTATATTAAACCATCAGGGGAACACACTCTCCTCACTTATGCAGTTCACCTGGTAACATGTCCTGTGTATATTAAACCTTCAGGGGAACACACTCTCCTCACTTATACTGTTCACCAGGTAACATGTCCCGTGCGTGTTAAACCATCAGGGGAACACACTCTCCGCACTTATACTGTTCAGCTGGTAACATGTCCCGTGGGTATTAAACAATCAGGGGAACACACTCTCCTCACTTATACTGTTCACCTGGTAATATGTCCTGTGTGCATTAAACAATCAGGGGAATACACTCCCTCAATTATACTGTTCACCTGGTAACATGTCCCGTTTATGTTAAACCATCAGGGGAACACACTCTCCTCACTTATACTGTTCACCTGCTAACATGTCCCGTGTGCATTAAACAATCAGGGGAACACACTCTCCTCACTTATACTGTTCACCTGGTAACATGTCCCGTGTGTATTAAACCATAAGGGGAACACACTCTCCTCACTTCTACTGTTCACCTGGTAATATGCCCTGTGTATATTAAACAATCAGGGGAACACACTCTCCTCACTTATACTGTTCACCTGGTAACATGTCCCGTGTGTATTAAACCATAAGGGGAACACACTCTCCTCACTTATACTGTTCACCTGGTAATATGCCCTGTGTATATTAAACAATCAGGGGAACACACTCTCCTCACTTATACTGTTCACCTGATAACATGTCCCGTGTGTATTAAACCATAAGGGGAACACACTCTCCTCACTTATACTGTTCACCTGATAACATGTCCTGTTTATATTAAACCATCAGGGGAACACTCTCTCCTCACTTATACTGTTCACCTGGGAACATATCCCGTGTATATTAAACCATCAGGGGAACGCACTCTCCTCACTTATACGGTTCACCTGGTAACATGTCTCCTGTATATTAAACCATCAGGGGAACACATTCTCCTCACTTATACTGTTCACCTGCTAACATGTCCCGTGTATATTAAAACATCATGGGAATACAGTCTCCTCACTTATACTGTTCACCTGGTAACATGTCCCGTGTATATTAAACCATCAGGGGAACACACTCTCCTCACTTATACTGTTCACCTGGTAACATGTCCCGTGTATATTAAACCATCAGGGGAACACACTCTCCTCACTTATACTGTTCGCCTGGTAACGTGTCCCGTGTATATTTAACAATCAGGGGAACACACTCTGCTCACCTATACTGTTCACCTGATAACATGTCCCGTGTATATTAAACCATCAGGGGAACACATAATCCTCACTTATACTGTTCACCTGCTAACATGTCACGTGTATATTAAACCATCAGGGGAATACAGTCTCCTCACTTATACTGTTCACCTGGTAACATGTCACGTGAATATTAAACCATTAGCGGAACACACTCGCCTCACTTCTACTGTTCACCTAGTAACATGTCCCGTGTATCTTAAACCATCAGGGGAAAGCACTCTCCTCACTTATACTGTTCACCTGGTGTCATGTCCCGGGTATATTAAAAAATCAGGGGAACTCACTCTCCTCACTTAAACTGTTCACCTGGTATCATGTCCCGTGTATACTAAAGGAACAGGGGAACACACTCTCCTCATTTATACTGTTCACCTGGTAAGATGTCCCGTGTGTATTAAACCATAAGGGGAACACACTCTACTCACTTATACTGTTCACCTGGTAATATGCCCTGTGTATATTAAACAATCAGGGGAACACACTCTCCTCACTTATACTGTTCACCTGATAACATGTCCCGTGTGTATTAAACCATAAGGGGAACACACTCTCCTCACTTATACTGTTCACCTGATAACATGTCCCGTGTATATTAAACCATCAGGGGAACACTCTCTCCTCACTTATACTGTTCACCTGGGAACATATCCCGTGTATATTAAACCATCAGGGGAACACACTCTCCTCACTTATACGGTTCACCTGGTAACATGTCTCCTGTATATTAAACCATCAGAGGAACACACTCTCCTCACTTATACTGTTCACCTGGTAACATGTCCCGTGTATATTAAACCATCAGCGGAACACACTCTCCTCACTTATACTGTTCACCTGGTAACATGTCCCGTGTATATTAAACAATCTGGGGAAAGCACTCTCCTCACTTATACTGTTCACCTGGTAACATGTCCCGTGTATATTAAACCATCAGGGGAATACACTCTCCTCACTTATACTGATCACCTGGTGACATGTCCCGGGTATATTAAAAAATCAGGGGAACTCACTCTCCTCACTTATACTGTTCACCTGGTATCATGTCCTGTGTATATTAAACCAACAGGGGAACACAGTCTCCTCACTTATACTGTTCACCTGGTAACATGTCCCGTGCGTGTTAAACAATCAGGGGAACACACTCTCCTCACTAATACTGTTCATCTGGTAACATGTCCCGTGCGTGTTAAACCATCAGGGGAACACACTCTCCTCACTTATACTGTTCACCTGGTGACATGTCCCTTGCGTACTAAACAATCAGGGTAACAATCTCTACTCACTTATACTATTCACCTGGTTCAATGTCCCGTGTATGCTAAACGATCAGGGGAACACACTCTCCTCATTTATACTGTTCACCTGGAAACATGTCCCGTGTATATTAAACCATCAGGGGAAAGAACTCTCCTCACTTGTACTGTTCACCTGGGAACATGTCCCGTGTATATTAAACCATCAGGGGAACACACTCTCCTCACTTATGCAGTTCACCTGGTAACATGTCCTGTGTATATTAAACCTTCAGGGGAACACACTCTCCTCACTTATACTGTTCACCAGGTAACATGTCCCGTGCGTGTTAAACCATCAGGGGAACACACTCTCCGCACTTATACTGTTCAGCTGGTAACATGTCCCTTGGGTATTAAACAATCAGGGGAACACACTCTCCTCACTTATACTGTTCACCTGGTAATATGTCCTGTGTGCATTAAACAATCAGGGGAATACACTCCCCTCACTTATACTGTTCACCTGGTAACATGTCCCGTTTATATTAAACCATCAGGGGAACACACTCTCCTCACTTATACTGTTCACCTGCTAACATGTCCCGTGTGCATTAAACAATCAGGGGAACACACTCTCCTCACTTATACTGTTCACCTGGTAACATGTCCCGTGTGTATTAAACCATAAGGGGAACACACTCTCCTCACTTATACTGTTCACCTGGTAATATGCCCTGTGTATATTAAACAATCAGGGGAACACACTCTCCTCACTTATACTGTTCACCTGATAACATGTCCCGTGTGTATTAAACCATAAGGGGAACACACTCTCCTCACTTATACTGTTCACCTGATAACATGTCCTGTGAATATTAAAACATCAGGGGAACACTCTCTCCTCACTTATACTGTTCACCTGGGAACATATCCCGTGTATATTAAACCATCAGGGGAACGCACTCTCCTCACTTATACGGTTCACCTGGTAACATGTCTCCTGTATATTAAACCATCAGGGGAACACATTCTCCTCACTTATACTGTTCACCTGCTAACATGTCCCGTGTATATTAAAACATCAGGGGAATACAGTCTCCTCACTTATACTGTTCACCTGGAAACATGTCCCGTGTATATTAAACCATCAGGGGAACACACTCTCCTCTCTTATACTGTTCACCTGGTAACATGTCCCGTGTATATTAAACCATCAGGGGAACACACTCTCCTCACTTATACTGTTCGCCTGGTAACGTGTCCGTGTATATTTAACAATCAGGGGAACACACTCTGCTCACCTATACTGTTCACCTGATAACATGTCCCGTGTATATTAAACCATCAGGGGAACACATAATCCTCACTTATACTGTTCACCTGCTAACATGTCCCGTGTATATTAAACCATCAGGGGAATACAGTCTCCTCACTTGTACTGTTCACCTGGTAACATGTCCCGTGAATATTAAACCATCAGCGGAACACACTCGCCTCACTTCTACTGTTCACCTAGTAACATGTCCCGTGTATCTTAAACCATCAGGGGAAAGCACTCTCCTCACTTATACTGTTCACCTGGTGTCATGTCCCGGGTATATTAAAAAATCAAGGGAACTCACTCTCCTCACTTAAACTGTTCACCTGGTATCATGTCCCGTGTATACTAAAGGATCAGGGGAACACACTCTCCTCATTTATACTGTTCATCTGGTAACATGTCCCGTGTGTATTAAACCATAAGGGGAACACACTCTCCTCACTTATACTGTTCACCTGGTAATATGCCCTGTGTATATTAAACAATCAGGGGAACACACTCTCCTCACTTATACTGTTCACCTGATAACATGTCCCGTGTGTATTAAACCATAAGGGGAACACACTCTCCTCACTTATACTGTTCACCTGATAACATGTCCCGTGTATATTAAACCATCAGGGGAACACTCTCTCCTCACTTATACTGTTCACCTGGGAACATATCCCGTGTATATTAAACCATCAGGGGAACACAATCTCCTCACTTATACGGTTCACCTGGTAACATGTCTCCTGTATATTAAACCATCAGAGGAACACACTCTCCTCACTTATACTGTTCACCTGGTAACATGTCCCGTGTATATTAAACCATCAGCGGAACACACTCTCCTCACTTATACTGTTCACCTGGTAACATGTCCCGTGTATATTAAACAATCTGGGGAAAGCACTCTCCTCACTTATACTGTTCACCTGGTAACATGTCCCGTGTATATTAAACCATCAGGGGAATACACTCTCCTCACTTATACTGATCACCTGGTGACATGTCCCGGGTATATTAAAAAATCAGGGGAACTCACTCTCCTCACTTATACTGTTCACCTGGCATCATGTCCTGTGTATATTAAACCAACAGGGGAACACAGTCTCCTCACTTATACTGTTCACCTGGTAACATGTCCCGTGCGTGTTAAACAATCAGGGGAACACACTCTCCTCACTAATACTGTTCATCTGGTAACATGTCCCGTGCGTGTTAAACCATCAGGGGAACACACTCTCCTCACTTATACTGTTCACCTGGTGACATGTCCCTTGCGTACTAAACAATCAGGGTAACAATCTCTCCTCACTTATACTATTCACCTGGTTCAATGTCCCGTGTATGCTAAACGATCAGGGGAACACACTCTCCTCATTTATACTGTTCACCTGGAAACATGTCCCGTGTATATTAAACCATCAGGGGAAAGCACTCTCCTGACTTGTACTGTTCACCTGGGAACATGTCCCGTGTATATTAAACCATCAGGGGAACACACTCTCCTCACTTATGCAGTTCACCTGGTAACATGTCCTGTGTATATTAAACCTTCAGGGGAACACACTCTCCTCACTTATACTGTTCACCAGGTAACATGTCCCGTGCGTGTTAAACCATCAGGGGAACACACTCTCCGCACTTATACTGTTCAGCTGGTAACATGTCCCTTGGGTATTAAACAATCAGGGGAACACACTCTCCTCACTTATACTGTTCACCTGGTAATATGTCCTGTGTGCATTAAACAATCAGGGGAATACACTCCCCTCACTTATACTGTTCACCTGGTAACATGTCCCGTTTATATTAAACCATCAGGGGAACACACTCTCCTCACTTATACTGTTCACCTGCTAACATGTCCCGTGTGCATTAAACAATCAGGGGAACACACTCTCCTCACTTATACTGTTCACCTGGTAACATGTCCCGTGTGTATTAAACCATAAGGGGAACACACTCTCCTCACTTATACTGTTCACCTGGTAATATGCCCTGTGTATATTAAACAATCAGGGGAACACACTCTCCTCACTTATACTGTTCACCTGATAACATGTCCCGTGTGTATTAAACCATAAGGGGAACACACTCTCCTCACTTATACTGTTCACCTGATAACATGTCCTGTGAATATTAAAACATCAGGGGAACACTCTCTCCTCACTTATACTGTTCACCTGGGAACATATCCCGTGTATATTAAACCATCAGGGGAACGCACTCTCCTCACTTATACGGTTCACCTGGTAACATGTCTCCTGTATATTAAACCATCAGGGGAACACATTCTCCTCACTTATACTGTTCACCTGCTAACATGTCCCGTGTATATTAAAACATCAGGGGAATACAGTCTCCTCACTTATACTGTTCACCTGGAAACATGTCCCGTGTATATTAAACCATCAGGGGAACACACTCTCCTCTCTTATACTGTTCACCTGGTAACATGTCCCGTGTATATTAAACCATCAGGGGAACACACTCTCCTCACTTATACTGTTCGCCTGGTAACGTGTCCCGTGTATATTTAACAATCAGGGGAACACACTCTGCTCACCTATACTGTTCACCTGATAACATGTCCCGTGTATATTAAACCATCAGGGGAACACATAATCCTCACTTATACTGTTCACCTGCTAACATGTCCCGTGTATATTAAACCATCAGGGGAACACACTCTCCTCTCTTATACTGTTCACCTGGTAACATGTCCCGTGTATATTAAACCATCAGGGGAACACACTCTCCTCACTTATACTGTTCGCCTGGTAACGTGTCCCGTGTATATTTAACAATCAGGGGAACACACTCTGCTCACCTATACTGTTCACCTGATAACATGTCCCGTGTATATTAAACCATCAGGGGAACACATAATCCTCACTTATACTGTTCACCTGCTAACATGTCCCGTGTATATTAAACCATCAGGGGAATACAGTCTCCTCACTTATACTGTTCACCTGGTAACATGTCCCGTGAATATTAAACCATCAGCGGAACACACTCGCCTCACTTCTACTGTTCACCTAGTAACATGTCCCGTGTATCTTAAACCATCAGGGGAAAGCACTCTCCTCACTTATACTGTTCACCTGGTGTCATGTCCCGGGTATATTAAAAAATCAAGGGAACTCACTCTCCTCACTTAAACTGTTCACCTGGTATCATGTCCCGTGTATACTAAAGGATCAGGGGAACACACTCTCCTCATTTATACTGTTCACCTGGTAACATGTCCCGTGTGTATTAAACCATAAGGGGAACACACTCTCCTCACTTATACTGTTCACCTGGTAATATGCCCTGTGTATATTAAACAATCAGGGGAACACACTCTCCTCACTTATACTGTTCACCTGATAACATGTCCCGTGTGTATTAAACCATAAGGGGAACACACTCTCCTCACTTATACTGTTCACCTGATAACATGTCCCGTGTATATTAAACCATCAGGGGAACACTCTCTCCTCACTTATACTGTTCACCTGGGAACATATCCCGTGTATATTAAACCATCAGGGGAACACACTCTCCTCACTTATACGGTTCACCTGGTAACATGTCTCCTGTATATTAAACCATCAGAGGAACACACTCTCCTCACTTATACTGTTCACCTGGTAACATGTCCCGTGTATATTAAACCATCAGCGGAACACACTCTCCTCACTTATACTATTCACCTGGTAACATGTCCCGTGTATATTAAACAATCTGGGGAAAGCACTCTCCTCACTTATACTGTTCACCTGGTAACATGTCCCGTGTATATTAAACCATCAGGGGAATACACTCTCCTCACTTATACTGATCACCTGGTGACATGTCCCGGGTATATTAAAAAATCAGGGGAACTCACTCTCCTCACTTATACTGTTCACCTGGTATCATGTCCTGTGTATATTAAACCAACAGGGGAACACAGTCTCCTCACTTATACTGTTCACCTGGTAACATGTCCCGTGCGTGTTAAACAATCAGGGGAACACACTCTCCTCACTAATACTGTTCATCTGGTAACATGTCCCGTGCGTGTTAAACCATCAGGGGAACACACTCTCCTCACTTATACTGTTCACCTGGTGACATGTCCCTTGCGTACTAAACAATCAGGGTAACAATCTCTCCTCACTTATACTATTCACCTGGTTCAATGTCCCGTGTATGCTAAACGATCAGGGGAACACACTCTCCTCATTTATACTGTTCACCTGGAAACATGTCCCGTGTATATTAAACCATCAGGGGAAAGCACTCTCCTGACTTGTACTGTTCACCTGGGAACATGTCCCGTGTATATTAAACCATCAGGGGAACACACTCTCCTCACTTATGCAGTTCACCTGGTAACATGTCCTGTGTATATTAAACCTTCAGGGGAACACACTCTCCTCACTTATACTGTTCACCAGGTAACATGTCCCGTGCGTGTTAAACCATCAGGGGAACACACTCTCCGCACTTATACTGTTCAGCTGGTAACATGTCCCTTGGGTATTAAACAATCAGGGGAACACACTCTCCTCACTTATACTGTTCACCTGGTAATATGTCCTGTGTGCATTAAACAATCAGGGGAATACACTCCCCTCACTTATACAGTTCACCTGGTAACATGTCCCGTTTATATTAAACCATCAGGGGAACACACTCTCCTCACTTATACTGTTCACCTGCTAACATGTCCCGTGTGCATTAAACAATCAGGGGAACACACTCTCCTCACTTATACTGTTCACCTGGTAACATGTCCCGTGTGTATTAAACCATAAGGGGAACACACTCTCCTCACTTATACTGTTCACCTGGTAATATGCCCTGTGTATATTAAACAATCAGGGGAACACACTCTCCTCACTTATACTGTTCACCTGATAACATGTCCCGTGTGTATTAAACCATAAGGGGAACACACTCTCCTCACTTATACTGTTCACCTGATAACATGTCCTGTGAATATTAAAACATCAGGGGAACACTCTCTCCTCACTTATACTGTTCACCTGGGAACATATCCCGTGTATATTAAACCATCAGGGGAACGCACTCTCCTCACTTATACGGTTCACCTGGTAACATGTCTCCTGTATATTAAACCATCAGGGGAACACATTCTCCTCACTTATACTGTTCACCTGCTAACATGTCCCGTGTATATTAAAACATCAGGGGAATACAGTCTCCTCACTTATACTGTTCACCTGGAAACATGTCCCGTGTATATTAAACCATCAGGGGAACACACTCTCCTCTCTTATACTGTTCACCTGGTAACATGTCCCGTGTATATTAAACCATCAGGGGAACACACTCTCCTCACTTATACTGTTCGCCTGGTAACGTGTCCCGTGTATATTTAACAATCAGGGGAACACACTCTGCTCACCTATACTGTTCACCTGATAACATGTCCCGTGTATATTAAACCATCAGGGGAACACATAATCCTCACTTATACTGTTCACCTGCTAACATGTCCCGTGTATATTAAACCATCAGGGGAATACAGTCTCCTCACTTATACTGTTCACCTGGTAACATGTCCCGTGAATATTAAACCATCAGCGGAACACACTCGCCTCACTTCTACTGTTCACCTAGTAACATGTCCCGTGTATCTTAAACCATCAGGGGAAAGCACTCTCCTCACTTATACTGTTCACCTGGTGTCATGTCCCGGGTATATTAAAAAATCAAGGGAACTCACTCTCCTCACTTAAACTGTTCACCTGGTATCATGTCCCGTGTATACTAAAGGATCAGGGGAACACACTCTCCTCATTTATACTGTTCACCTGGTAACATGTCCCGTGTGTATTAAACCATAAGGGGAACACACTCTCCTCACTTATACTGTTCACCTGGTAATATGCCCTGTGTATATTAAACAATCAGGGGAACACACTCTCCTCACTTATACTGTTCACCTGATAACATGTCCCGTGTGTATTAAACCATAAGGGGAACACACTCTCCTCACTTATACTGTTCACCTGATAACATGTCCCGTGTATATTAAACCATCAGGGGAACACTCTCTCCTCACTTATACTGTTCACCTGGGAACATATCCCGTGTATATTAAACCATCAGGGGAACACACTCTCCTCACTTATACGGTTCACCTGGTAACATGTCTCCTGTATATTAAACCATCAGAGGAACACACTCTCCTCACTTATACTGTTCACCTGGTAACATGTCCCGTGTATATTAAACCATCAGCGGAACACACTCTCCTCACTTATACTATTCACCTGGTAACATGTCCCGTGTATATTAAACAATCTGGGGAAAGCACTCTCCTCACTTATACTGTTCACCTGGTAACATGTCCCGTGTATATTAAACCATCAGGGGAATACACTCTCCTCACTTATACTGATCACCTGGTGACATGTCCCGGGTATATTAAAAAATCAGGGGAACTCACTCTCCTCACTTATACTGTTCACCTGGTATCATGTCCTGTGTATATTAAACCAACAGGGGAACACAGTCTCCTCACTTATACTGTTCACCTGGTAACATGTCCCGTGCGTGTTAAACAATCAGGGGAACACACTCTCCTCACTAATACTGTTCATCTGGTAACATGTCCCGTGCGTGTTAAACCATCAGGGGAACACACTCTCCTCACTTATACTGTTCACCTGGTGACATGTCCCTTGCGTACTAAACAATCAGGGTAACAATCTCTCCTCACTTATACTATTCACCTGGTTCAATGTCCCGTGTATGCTAAACGATCAGGGGAACACACTCTCCTCATTTATACTGTTCACCTGGAAACATGTCCCGTGTATATTAAACCATCAGGGGAAAGCACTCTCCTGACTTGTACTGTTCACCTGGGAACATGTCCCGTGTATATTAAACCATCAGGGGAACACACTCTCCTCACTTATGCAGTTCACCTGGTAACATGTCCTGTGTATATTAAACCTTCAGGGGAACACACTCTCCTCACTTATACTGTTCACCAGGTAACATGTCCCGTGCGTGTTAAACCATCAGGGGAACACACTCTCCGCACTTATACTGTTCAGCTGGTAACATGTCCCTTGGGTATTAAACAATCAGGGGAACACACTCTCCTCACTTATACTGTTCACCTGGTAATATGTCCTGTGTGCATTAAACAATCAGGGGAATACACTCCCCTCACTTATACAGTTCACCTGGTAACATGTCCCGTTTATATTAAACCATCAGGGGAACACACTCTCCTCACTTATACTGTTCACCTGCTAACATGTCCCGTGTGCATTAAACAATCAGGGGAACACACTCTCCTCACTTATACTGTTCACCTGGTAACATGTCCCGTGTGTATTAAACCATAAGGGGAACACACTCTCCTCACTTATACTGTTCACCTGGTAATATGCCCTGTGTATATTAAACAATCAGGGGAACACACTCTCCTCACTTATACTGTTCACCTGATAACATGTCCCGTGTGTATTAAACCATAAGGGGAACACACTCTCCTCACTTATACTGTTCACCTGATAACATGTCCTGTGAATATTAAAACATCAGGGGAACACTCTCTCCTCACTTATACTGTTCACCTGGGAACATATCCCGTGTATTTTAAACCATCAGGGGAACGCACTCTCCTCACTTATACGGTTCACCTGGTAACATGTCTCCTGTATATTAAACCATCAGGGGAACACATTCTCCTCACTTATACTGTTCACCTGCTAACATGTCCCGTGTATATTAAAACATCAGGGGAATACAGTCTCCTCACTTATACTGTTCACCTGGAAACATGTCCCGTGTATATTAAACCATCAGGGGAACACACTCTCCTCTCTTATACTGTTCACCTGGTAACATGTCCCGTGTATATTAAACCATCAGGGGAACACACTCTCCTCACTTATACTGTTCGCCTGGTAACGTGTCCCGTGTATATTTAACAATCAGGGGAACACACTCTGCTCACCTATACTGTTCACCTGATAACATGTCCCGTGTATATTAAACCATCAGGGGAACACATAATCCTCACTTATACTGTTCACCTGCTAACATGTCCCGTGTATATTAAACCATCAGGGGAATACAGTCTCCTCACTTATACTGTTCACCTGGTAACATGTCCCGTGAATATTAAACCATCAGCGGAACACACTCGCCTCACTTCTACTTTTAACCTAGTAACATGTCCCGTGTATCTTAAACCATCAGGGGAAAGCACTCTCCTCACTTATACTGTTCACCTGGTGTCATGTCCCGGGTATATTAAAAAATCAAGGGAACTCACTCTCCTCACTTAAACTGTTCACCTGGTATCATGTCCCGTGTATACTAAAGGATCAGGGGAACACACTCTCCTCATTTATTCTGTTCACCTGGTAACATGTCCCGTGTGTATTAAACCATAAGGGGAACACACTCTCCTCACTTATACTGTTCACCTGGTAATATGCACTGTGTATATTAAACAATCAGGGGAACACACTCTCCTCACTTATACTGTTCACCTGATAACATGTCCCGTGTGTATTAAACCATAAGGGGAACACACTCTCCTCACTTATACTGTTCACCTGATAACATGTCCTGTGTATATTAAACCATCATGGGAACACTCTCTCCTCACTTATACTGTTCACCTGGGAACATATCCCGTGTATATTAAACCATCAGGGGAACACACTCTCCTCACTTATACGGTTCACTTGGTAACATGTCTCCTGTATATTAAACCATCAGGGGAACACACTCTCCTCACTTATACTGTTCACCTGGTAACATGTCCCGTGTATATTAAACCATCAGCGGAACACACTCTCCTCACTCATAATGTTCACCTGGTGACATGTCCCCAGTGTATTAAACAATCAGGGGAACACACTCTCCTCACTTATACTGTTCACCTCGCAACATGTCCCGTGTGTATTAAACAATCAGGGGAACTCACTCTCCTCACTTTTAATGTTCACCTGGCGACATGTCCCGTGTGTATTAAACAATCAGGGGAACACACTCTCCTCAATTATACTTTTCACCTGGTAACATGTCCCGTGCGTGTTAAACCATCAGGGGAACACACTCTCCTCACATATACTGTTCACCGGGTAACATGTCCCGTGAGTATTAAACAATCAGGGGAACACACTCTCCTCACTTATACTGTTCACCTGGTAACATGTCCTGTGAAAATGAAACCATCAGGGGAACACATTCTCCTCGCTTATACTGTTCACCTGGTAACATGTCCTGTGTGTATTAAACCATCAGGGGAACGCACTCTACTCACTTATACTGTTCACCTGGTAACATGTCCCGTGAATATTAAACCATCAGGGGAACACACTCTCCTCACTTCTTCTGTTCACCTGGTAACATGTCCCGTGTGCATTAAACCATCAGGGGAACACACTCTCCTCACTTACACTGTTCACATGGTGACATGTCCCGTCAGTATTAAACAATCAGGGGAACACACTCTCCTCACTTATACTGTTCACCTTGTAACATGTCCCGTGCGTGTTAAACCATCAGGGGAGCACACTCTACTCACATATACTGTTCACCTGGTAACATGTCCCGTGAGTATTAAACAATCAGGGGAACACACTCTCCTCACTTATACTGTTCACCTGGTAACATGTCCTGTGTATATTAAACCATCAGGGGAACACATTCTCCTCAGTTGTACTGTTCACCTGGTAATATGTCCCGTGTATATTAAACCATCAGGGGAACACACTCTCCTCACTTATGCTGTTCACCTTGTAACATGACCCGTGTGCATTAAACAATCAGGGGAACACACTCTCCTCACTTATACTGTTCACCTGATAACATGTCCCGTGTGTATTAAACCATAAGGGGAACACACTCTCCTCACTTATACTGTTCACCTGGTAATATGCCCTGTGTATATTAAACCATCAGGGGAACACACTCTGCTCACCTATACTGTTCACCTGGGAACATGTCCCGTGTATATTAAACCATCAGGGGAACACACTCTCCTCACTTATACTGTTCACCTGGTAACATGTACCGTGCACATTAAACCATCTGGGGAACACACTCTCCTCAATTATACATTTCACTTGGTGACATGTCCCGTGTGTATTGAACAATCAGGGGAACACACTCTCCTCACTTATACTGTTCACCTGGTAACATGTCCCCTGTATATTAAACCATCAGGGGAAGACACTCTCCTCACTTATACTGTTCTCCTGGTAACATGTACCGTGAATATTAAACCATCAGGGGAACACACTCTCCTCAATTATACATTTCACCTGGTAACATGTCCCCTGTATATTAAACCATCAGCGGAACACACTCTCCTCACTTATACGGTTCACCTGGTAACATGTCCCGTGCGTGTTAAACCATCAGGGGAACACACTCTCCTCACTTATACTGTTCACCTGGCAACATGTCCCGTGAGTATTAAACAATCAGGGGAACACACTCTCCTCACTTATACTGTTGACCTGGTGACATGTCCCGTGTGTATTAAACAATCAGGGGAACACACTCTCCTCACTTATACTATTCACCTGCTGACATGTCCCGGGTATATTAAACCATCAGCGGAACACTCTCTCCTCACTTATACTGTTCACCTGGTAACATGTCCCATGCGTGTTGAACCATCAGGGGAACACACTCTCCTCACATATACTGTTCACCGGGTAACATGTCCCGTGAGTATTAAACAATCAGGGGAACAAGCTCTCCTCTATTTTACTGTTCACCTGGTAACATGTCCTGTGAAAATTAAACCATCAGTGGAACACATTCTCCTCACTTATACTGTTCACCTGGTAACATGTCCTGTGTGTATTAAACCATCAGGGGAACACACTCTCATCACTTATACTGTTCACCTGGTAACATGTCCCGTGAATATTAAACCATCAGGGGAAAACACTCTCCTCACTTATACTGTTCACCTGGTAACATGTCCTGTGTGTATTAAACCATCAGGGGAACACACTCTCCTCACTTATACTGTTCACCTGGTAACATGTCCCGTGAATATTAAACCATCAGGGGAAAGCACTCTCCTCACTTATACTGTTCACCTGGTAACATGTCCCGTGCGTGTCAAACCATCAGGGGAACACACTCTCCTCACTTATACTGTTCACCTGGCAACATGTCCCGTGAGTATTAAAGCATCAGCGGAACACACTCTCCTCACTTATACTGTTCACCTGGTAACATGTCCTGTGTATATTAAACCATCAGGGGAACACATTCTCCTCACTTATACTGTTCACCTGGTAACATGTCCCGTGTATATTAAACAATCAGGGGAACACACTCTCCTCACTTACACTGTTCACCTGGTAACATGTCCTGTGTGTATTAAACCATCAGAGGAACACACTCTCCTCACTTATACTGATCAACTGGTGACATGTCCCGGGTATATTTAAAAATCAGGGGAACTCACTCTCCTCACTTATACTGTTCACCTGGTATCATGTCCTGTGTATATTAAACCAACAGGGGAACACACTCTCCTCACTTATACTGTTCACCTGGTAACATGTCCCGTGCGTGTTAAACAATCAGGGGAACACACTCTCCTCACTTATACTGTTCACCTAGTGACATGTCCCGTGCGTACTAAGCCATCAGGGGAACACACTCTCCTCATTTATACTGTTCACCTGGAAACATGTCCCGTGTATATTAAACCATCAGTGGAAAGCACTCTCCTCACTTGTACTGTTCACCTGGGAACATGTCCCCTGTATATTAAACCATCAGGGGAACACACTCTCCTCACTTAAACTGTTCACCTGGTAACAAGTCCCATGTATATTAAACAATCAGGGGAACACACTCTCCTCACTTATACAGTTCACCTGGTAACATGTCCTGTGTATATTAAACCTTCAGGGGAACACACTCCCCTAAATTATACTGTTCACCTGGTGCCATCTCCCGGGTATATTAAACAATCAGGGGAAAACACTGTCCTCACTTATACTGTTCACCTGGTAACATGTCCCGCGCGTGTTAAACCATCAGGGGAACACATTCTCCGCACCTATACTGTTCAGCTGGTAACATGTCCCGTGGGTATTAAACAATCAGGGGAACACACTCTCCTCACTTATACTGTTCACCTGGTAACATGTCGTGTGTATATTAAACCATCAGGGGATCACCCTCTCCTCACTTATACTGTTCAGCTGGTAACATGTCCTGTGTGTATTAAACAATCAGGGGAACACACTCTCCTCACTTATACTGTTCACCTGCTAACATGTCCCGTGTATATTAAACCATCTGGGGAAAGCACTCTCCTCACTTATACTGTTCACCTGGTAACATGTCCCGTGTATATTTAACCATCAGGGGAACACACTCTCCTCACTTATACTGATCACCTGGTGACATGTCCCGGGTATATAAAAAAATCAGTGGAACTCATTCTCCTCACTTATACTGTTCACCTGGTATCATGTCCTGTGTATATTAAACCATCAGGGGAACACATTCTCCTCACTTATACTGTTCACCTGGTAACATGTCCTGTGTGTATTAAACCAGAAGGGGAACTCACTCTCCTCACTTATACTGTTCACCTGGTAACATGTCCCGTGCGTGTTAAACCATCAGGTGAACACACTCTCCTCACTGATACTGTTCATCTGGTGACATGTCCCGTGCATATTAAACAATCAGGGGAACACACACTTCTCACTTTTACTGTTCACCTGGTAACATGTCCCGTGTATGCTAAACGATCAGGGGAACACACTCTCCTCATTTATACTGTTCACCTGGAAACATGTCCCGTGTATATTAACCATCAGGGGAAAGCACTCTCCTCACTTGTACTGTTCACCTGGGAACATGTCCCGTGTATATTAAACCATCAGGGGAACACACTCTCCTCACTTATACTGTTCACCTGGTAACAAGTCCCATGTATATTAAACAATCAGGGGAACACATTCTCCTCACTTATACAGTTCACCTGGTAACATGTCCTGTGTATATTAAACCTTCAGGGGAACGCACTCCCCTAAATTATACTGTTCACCTGGTGCCATCTCCCGGGTATATTAAACAATCAGGGGAAAACACTCTCCTCACTTATACTGTTCACCTGGTAATATGTCCCCTGTATATTAAACAATCAGGGGAACACACTTTCCTGACTTATACTGTTCACCTGGTGACATGTCCCGTCAGTATTAAACAATCAGGGGAACTCACTCTCCTCACTTATAATGTTCACCTGGTGACATGTCCCGGGTATATTAAACCATCAGCGGAACACACTCTCCTCACTCATACTGTTCACCTGGTAACATGCCCCGTGCGTGTTAAACCATCAGGGGAACACACTCTCCTCACATATACTGTTCACCTGGTAAATGTCCCGTGAGTATTAAACAATCAGGGGAACACACTCTCCTCACTTATACTGTTCACCTGGTAACATGTCCTGTGAAAATTAAACCATCAGGGGAACACATTCTCCTCACTTATACTGTTCACCTGGTAACATGTCCTGTGTGTATTAAACCAGAAGGGGAACTCACTCTCCTCACTTATACTGTTCACCTGGTATCATGTCCTGTGTATATTAAACCAACAGGGGAACACACTCTCCTCACTTATACTGTTCACCTGGTAACATGTCCCGTGCGTGTTAAACAATCAGGGGAACACACTCTCCTCACTTATACTGTTCACCTGGTAACATGTCCCGTGCGTGTTAAACCATCAGGGGAACACACTCTCCTCACTTATACTGTTCACCTGGCGACCTGTCCCGTGCGTACTAAACCATCAGGGGAACACACCCTCCGCATTTATACTGTTCACCTGGAAACATGTCCCGTGTATATTAAACCATCAGGGGAAAGCACTCTCCTCACTTGTACTGTTCACCTGGGAACATGTCCCCTGGAAATTAAACGATCAGGGGAACACACTCTCCTCACTTATACTGTTCACCAGGTAACAAGTCCCATGTATATTACACAATCAGGGGAACACACTCTCCTCACTTACACAGTTCACCTGGTAACATGTCCTGTGTATATTAAACCTTCAGGGGAACACACACCCCTAAATTATACTGTTCACCTGGTGCCATCTCCCGTGTATATTAAACAATCAGGGGAAAACACTGTCCTCACATATACTGTTCACCTGGTAACATGTCTCGTGCGTGTTAAACCATCAGGGGAACACACTCTCCGCACCTATACTGTTCAGCTGGTAACATGTCCCGTGGGTATTAAACAATCAGGGGAACACACTCTCCTCACTTATACTGTTCACCTGGTAACATGTCGTGTGTATATTAAACCATCAGGGGAAAGCCCTCTCCTCACTTACACTGTTCACCTGGTAACATGTCCTGTGTGTATTAAACCATCAGGGGAATACACTCTCCTCACTTATACTGTTCACCTGCTAACATGTCCTGTGTGCATTAAACCATCAGGGGAACACACTCTCCTCACTTATACTGTTCACCTGGTAACATGTCCCGTGAATATTAAACCATCAGGGGAAAGCACTCTCCTCACTTATACTGTTCACCTGGTAACATGTCCCGTGCGTGTCAAACCATCAGGGGAACACACTCTCCTCAATTATACTGTTCACCTGTCAACATGTCCCGTGAGTATTAAAGCATCAGCGGAACACACTCTCCTCACTTATACTGTTCACCTGGTAACATGTCCTGTGTATATTAAACCATCAGGGGAACACATTCTCCTCACTTATACTATTCACCTGGTAACATGTCCCGTGTATATTAAACAATCAGGGGAACACACTCTCCTCACTTATACTGTTCACCTGGTAACATGTCCTGTGTGTATTAAACAATCAGAGGAACACACTCTCCTCACTTATACTGATCAACTGGTGACATGTCCCGGGTATATTTAAAAATCAGGGGAACTCACTCTCCTCACTTATACTGTTCACCTGGTATCATGTCCTGTGTATATTAAACCAACAGGGGAACACACTCTCCTCACTTATACTGTTCACCTGGTAACATGTCCCGTGCGTGTTAAACAATCAGGGGAACACACTCTCCTCACTTATACTGTTCACCTAGTGACATGTCCCGTGCGTACTAAACCATCAGGGGAACACACTCTCCTCATTTATACTGTTCACCTGGAAACATGTCCCGTGTATATTAAACCATCAGTGGAAAGCACTCTCCTCACTTGTACTGTTCACCTGGGAACATGTCCCCTGTATATTAAACCATCAGGGGAACACACTCTCCTCACTTAAACTGTTCACCTGGTAACAAGTCCCATGTATATTAAACAATCAGGGGAACACACTCTCCTCACTTATACAGTTCACCTGGTAACATGTCCTGTGTATATTAAACCTTCAGGGGAACACACTCCCCTAAATTATACTGTTCACCTGGTGCCATCTCCCGGGTATATTAAACAATCAGGGGAAAACACTGTCCTCACTTATACTGTTCACCTGGTAACATGTCCCGTGCGTGTTAAACCATCAGGGGAACACATTCTCCGCACCTATACTGTTCAGCTGGTAACATGTCCCGTGGGTATTAAACAATCAGGGAAACACACTCTCCTCACTTATACTGTTCACCTGGTAACATGTCGTGTGTATATTAAACCATCAGGGGAAAGCCCTCTCCTCACTTATACTGTTCACCTGGTAACATGTCCCGTGCGTGTTAAACCATCAGGGGAACACACTCTCCTCACTTATACTGTTCACCTGGCGACCTGTCCCGTGCGTACTAAACCATCAGGGGAACACACCCTCCGCATTTATACTGTTCACCTGGAAACATGTCCCGTGTATATTAAACCATCAGGGGAAAGCACTCTCCTCACTTGTACTGTTCACCTGGGAACATGTCCCCTGGAAATTAAACGATCAGGGGAACACACTCTCCTCACTTATACTGTTCACCAGGTAACAAGTCCCATGTATATTACACAATCAGGGGAACACACTCTCCTCACTTACACAGTTCACCTGGTAACATGTCCTGTGTATATTAAACCTTCAGGGGAACACACACCCCTAAATTATACTGTTCACCTGGTGCCATCTCCCGTGTATATTAAACAATCAGGGGAAAACACTGTCCTCACATATACTGTTCACCTGGTAACATGTCTCGTGCGTGTTAAACCATCAGGGGAACACACTCTCCGCACCTATACTGTTCAGCTGGTAACATGTCCCGTGGGTATTAAACAATCAGGGGAACACACTCTCCTCACTTATACTGTTCACCTGGTAACATGTCGTGTGTATATTAAACCATCAGGGGAAAGCCCTCTCCTCACTTACACTGTTCACCTGGTAACATGTCCTGTGTGTATTAAACCATCAGGGGAATACACTCTCCTCACTTATACTGTTCACCTGCTAACATGTCCTGTGTGCATTAAACCATCAGGGGAACACACTCTCCTCACTTATACTGTTCACCTGGTAACATGTCCCGTGAATATTAAACCATCAGGGGAAAGCACTCTCCTCACTTATACTGTTCACCTGGTAACATGTCCCGTGCGTGTCAAACCATCAGGGGAACACACTCTCCTCAATTATACTGTTCACCTGTCAACATGTCCCGTGAGTATTAAAGCATCAGCGGAACACACTCTCCTCACTTATACTGTTCACCTGGTAACATGTCCTGTGTATATTAAACCATCAGGGGAACACATTCTCCTCACTTATACTATTCACCTGGTAACATGTCCCGTGTATATTAAACAATCAGGGGAACACACTCTCCTCCCTTATACTGTTCACCTGGTAACATGTCCTGTGTGTATTAAACAATCAGAGGAACACACTCTCCTCACTTATACTGATCAACTGGTGACATGTCCCGGGTATATTTAAAAATCAGGGGAACTCACTCTCCTCACTTATACTGTTCACCTGGTATCATGTCCTGTGTATATTAAACCAACAGGGGAACACACTCTCCTCACTTATACTGTTCACCTGGTAACATGTCCCGTGCGTGTTAAACAATCAGGGGAACACACTCTCCTCACTTATACTGTTCACCTAGTGACATGTCCCGTGCGTACTAAACCATCAGGGGAACACACTCTCCTCATTTATACTGTTCACCTGGAAACATGTCCCGTGTATATTAAACCATCAGTGGAAAGCACTCTCCTCACTTGTACTGTTCACCTGGGAACATGTCCCCTGTATATTAAACCATCAGGGGAACACACTCTCCTCACTTAAACTGTTCACCTGGTAACAAGTCCCATGTATATTAAACAATCAGGGGAACACACTCTCCTCACTTATACAGTTCACCTGGTAACATGTCCTGTGTATATTAAACCTTCAGGGGAACACACTCCCCTAAATTATACTGTTCACCTGGTGCCATCTCCCGGGTATATTAAACAATCAGGGGAAAACACTGTCCTCACTTATACTGTTCACCTGGTAACATGTCCCGTGCGTGTTAAACCATCAGGGGAACACATTCTCCGCACCTATACTGTTCAGCTGGTAACATGTCCCGTGGGTATTAAACAATCAGGGAAACACACTCTCCTCACTTATACTGTTCACCTGGTAACATGTCGTGTGTATATTAAACCATCAGGGGAAAGCCCTCTCCTCACTTATACTGTTCAGCTGGTAACATGTCCTGTGTGTATTAAACAATCAGGGGAACACACTCTCCTCACTTATACTGTTCACCTGCTAACATGTCCCGTGTATATTAAACCATCTGGGGAAAGCACTCTCCTCACTTATACTGTTCACCTGGTAACATGTCCCGTGTATATTTAACCATCAGGGGAACACACTCTCCTCACTTATACTGATCACCTGGTGACATGTCCCGGGTATATAAAAAAATCAGGGGAACTCATTCTCCTCACTTATACTGTTCACCTGGTATCATGTCCTGTGTATATTAAATCAACAGGGGAACACACTCTCCTCACTTATACTGTTCACCTGGTAACATGTCCCGTGCGTGTTAAACCATCAGGGGAACACACTCTCCTCACTTATACTGTTCACCTGGTGACATGTCCCGTGCATATTAAACAATCAGGGGAACACACACTCCTCACTTATACTGTTCACCTGGTAACATGTCCCGTGTATGCTAAACGATCAGGGGAACACACTCTCCTCATTTATACTGTTCACCTGGAAACATGTCCCGTGTATATTAACCATCAGGGGAAAGCACTCTCCTCACTTGTACTGTTCACCTGGGAACATGTCCCGTGTATATTAAACCATCAGGGGAACACACTCTCCTCACTTATACGGTTCACCTGGTAACAAGTCCCATGTATATTAAACAATCAGGGGAACACATTCTCCTCACTTATACAGTTCACCTGGTAACATGTCCTGTGTATATTAAACCTTCAGGGGAACACACTCCCCTAAATTATACAGTTCACCTGGTGCCATCTCCCGGGTATATTAAACAATCAGGGGAAAACACTCTCCTCACTTATACTGTTCACCTGGTAATATGTCCCCTGTATATTAAACAATCAGGGGAACACACTTTCCTGACTTATACTGTTCACTTGGTGACA
This sequence comes from Heterodontus francisci, assembly GCF_036365525.1. Taxonomy (NCBI): domain Eukaryota; kingdom Metazoa; phylum Chordata; class Chondrichthyes; order Heterodontiformes; family Heterodontidae; genus Heterodontus; species Heterodontus francisci. The sequence continues at coordinate 2,941,820 of NW_027140567.1, forward strand.
TGTCCCGTCAGTATTAAACAATCAGGGGAACTCACTCTCCTCACTTATAATGTTCACCTGGTGACATGTCCCGGGTATATTAAACCATCAGCGGAACACACTCTCCTCACTCATACTGTTCACCTGGTAACATGTCCCGTGCGTGTTAAACCATCAGGGGAACACACTCTCCTCACATATACTGTTCACCTGGTAACATGTCCCGTGAGTATTAAACAATCAGGGGAACACACTCTCCTCACTTATACTGTTCACCTGGTAACATGTCCTGTGAAAATTAAACCATCAGGGGAACACATTCTCCTCACTTATACTGTTCACCTGGTAACATGTCCTGTGTGTATTAAACCATCAGGGGAACTCACTCTCCTCACTTATACTGTTCACCTGGTATCATGTCCTGTGTATATTAAACCAACAGGGGAACACACTCTCCTCACTTATACTGTTCACCTGGTAACATGTCCCGTGCGTGTTAAACAATCAGGGTAACACACTCTCCTCACTTATACTGTTCACCTGGCGACCTGTCCCGTGCGTACTAAACCATCAGGGGAACACACTCTCCTCATTTATACTGTTCACCTGGAAACATGTCCCGTGTATATTAAACCATCAGGGGAAAGCACTCTCCTCACTTGTACTGTTCACCTGGGAACATGTCCCCTGTATATTAAACCATCAGGGGAACACACTCTCCTCACTTATACTGTTCACCTGGTAACAAGTCCCATGTATATTAAACAATCAGGGGAACACACTCTCCTCACTTACACAGTTCACCTGGTAACATGTCCTGTTTATATTAAACCTTCAGGGGAACACACTCCCCTAAATTATACTGTTCACCTGGTGCCATCTCCCGGGTATATTAAACAATCAGGGGAAAACACTGTCCTCACATATACTGTTCACCTGGTAACATGTCTCGTGCGTGTTAAACCATCAGGGGAACACACTCTCCGCACCTATACTGTTCAGCTGGTAACATGTCCCGTGGGTATTAAACAATCAGTGGAACACACTCTCCTCACTTATACTGTTCACCTGGTAACATGTCGTGTGTATATTAAACCATCAGGGGAAAGCCCTCTCCTCACTTACACTGTTCACCTGGTAACATGTCCTGTGTGTATTAAACCATCAGGGGAACACACTCTCCTCACTTATACTGTTCACCTGCTAACAGGTCCCGTGTATATTAAAACATCTGGGGAAAGCACTCTCCTCACTTATACTGTTCACCTGGTAACATGTCCCGTGTATATTTAACCATCAGGGGAACACACTCTCCTCGCTTATACTGATCACCTGGTGACATGTCCCAGGTATATTAAAAAATCAGGGGAACTCATTCTCCTCACTTATACTGTTCACCTGGTATCATGTCCTGTGTATATTAAACCAACAGGGGAACACACTCTCCTCAATTATACTGTTCACCTGGTAACATGTCCCGTGCGTGTTAAACAATCAGGGGAACACACTCTCCTCACTTATACTGTTCACCTGGTAACATGTCCCGTGCGTGTTAAACCATCAGGGGAACACACTCTCCTCACTTATACTGTTCACCTGGTGACATGTCCCGTGCATATTAAACAATCAGGGGAACACACACTCCTCACTTATACTGTTCACCTGGTAACATGTCCCGTGTATGCTAAACGATCATGGGAACACACTCTCCTCATTTATACTGTTCACCTGGAAACATGGCCCGTGTATATTAAACCATCAGGGGAAAGCACTCTCCTCACTTGTACTGTACACCTGGGAACATGTCCCGTGTATATTAAACCATCAGGGGAACACACTCTCCTCACTTATACTGTTCACCTGGTAACAAGTCCCATGTGTATTAAACAATCAGGGGAACACATTCTCCTCACTTATACAGTTCACCTGGTAACATTTCCTGTGTATATTAAACCTTCAGGGGAACACACTCCCCTAAATTATACTGTTCACGTGGTGCCATCTCACGGGTATATTAAACAATCAGGGGAAAACACTCTCCTCACTTATACTGTTCACCTGGTAATATGTCCCCTGTATATTAAACAATCAGGGGAACACACTTTCCTCACTTATACTGTTCACCTGGTGACATGTCCCGTCAGTATTAAACAATCAGGGGAACTCACTCTCCTCACTAATAATGTTCACCTGGTGACATGTCCCGTATGTATTAAACAATCAGGGGATCACACTCTCCTCAATTACACTGTTCACCTGGTAACATGTCCTGTGAAAATTAAACCATCAGGGGAACACATTCTCCTCACTTATACTGTTCACCTGGTAACATGTCCTGTGTGTATTAAACCATCAGGGGAACACACTCTCCTCACTTATACTGTTCACCTGGTAACATGTCCCGTGAATATTAAACCATCAGGGGAAAGCACTCTCCTCACTTATACTGTTCACCTGGTAACATGTCCCGTGTGCATTGAACCATCAGGGGAACACACTCTCCTCACATATACTGTTCACCTGGTAACATTTCCCGTGAGTATTAAACAATCAGGGGAACACACTCTCCTCACTTATACTGTTCACCTGTTAACATGTCCTGTGAAAATTAAACCATCAGGGGAACACATTCTCCTCACTTATACTGTTCACCTGGTAACATGTCCTGTGTGTATTAAACCATCAGAGGAACACACTCTCCTCACTTATACTGTTCACCTGGTAACATGTCCCGTGAATATTAAACCATCAGGGGAAAGCACTCTCCTCACTTATACTGTTCACCTGGTAACATGTCCCGAGAGTATTAAACAATCAGGGGAACACACTCTCCTCACTTATACTGTTCACCTGGTAATATGCCCTGTGTATATTAAACCATCAGGGGAACACACTCTCCTGACTTATACTGTTCACCTGGGAACATGTAACGTGTATATTAAACAATCAGGGGAACACACTCTCCTCACTTATACTGTTCACCTGGTAATATGTCCCCTGTATATTAAACCATCAGGGGAACACACTCTCCTCACTTATACTGTTCATCTGCTAACATGTCCCGTGTATATTAAACCATCAGGGGAACACACTCTCCTCACATCTACTCTTCACCTGGTGACACATCCCGTCAGTATTAAACAATCATTGGATCACACTCTCCTCACTTATCCTGTTCACCTGGTAACATGTCCCAGGTGTATTAAAGCATCAGGGGAACACAGTCTCCTCACTTATACTGTTCACCTTGTAACATGTCCCGTGAGTATTAAACAATCAGGGGAACACACTCTCCTCACTTATACTGTTCACCTGGTAACATGTCCTGTGTATATAAAACAATCAGGGGAACACACTCTCCTCACTTGTACTGTTCACCTAGTAACATGTCCCGTGTATATTAAACCATCAGGGGAACACATTCTCCTCACTTATACTGTTCCCCTGCTAACATGTCCCGTGTATATTAAACCATCAGGGGAACACATTCTCCTCACTTATACTGTTCACCTGGTAACATGTCCCGTGTATATTAAACCATCAGGGGAACACATTCCCCACACTTATACTGTTCACCTGGTAACATGTCCCGTGTGTATTAAACCATCAGGGGAACACACTCTCCTCACTTACACTGTTCGCCTGGTAACATGTCCCGTGTATATTAAACCATCAGAGGAACACACTCTCCTCACTTATACTGTTCACCTGGTAACATGTCCCGTGTGTATTAAACCATCAGGGGAACACACTCTCCTCACTTGTACTGTTCACCTGGCAACATGTCCCGTGTATATTAAACCATCAGGGGAACACATAATCCTCACTTTTACTGTTCAACTGCTAACATCTCCCGTGTATATTAAACCATCAGGGGAATACAGTCTCCTCACTTATACTGTTCACCTGGTAACATGTCCCGTGTATATTAAACCATCAGCGGAACACACTCTCCTCACTTATACTGTTGACCTGGTAACATGTCTCGTGTATATTAAACCATCAGGGGAATACACTCTCCTCACTTATACTGATCACCTGGTGACATGTCCCGGGTATATTAAAAAATCAGGGGAACTCACTCTCCTCACTTATACTGTTCACCTGGTATCATGTCCTGTGTATATTAAACCAACAGGGGAACACACTCTCCTCACTTATACTGTTCACCTGGTAACATGTCCTGTGAAAATTAAACCATCAGGGGAACACATTCTCCTCACTTATACTGTTCACCTGGTAACATGTCCTGTGTGTATTAAACCATCAGGGGAACACACTCTCCTCACTTATACTGTTCACCTGGTAACATGTCCCGTGAATATTAAACCATCAGGGGAAAGCACTCTCCTCACTTATACTGTTCACCTGGTAACATGTCCCGTGTGCATTGAACCATCAGGGGAACACACTCTCCTCACTTATACTGTTCACCTGGTGACATGTCCCGTGTGTGTTAAACCATCAGGGGAACACACTCTCCTCACTTATACTGTTCAGCTGGTAACATGTCCCGAGAGTATTAAACAATCAGGGGAACACACTCTCCTCACTTATACTGTTCACCTGGTAATATGCCCTGTGTATATTAAACCATCAGGGGAACACACTCTCCTGACTTATACTGTTCACCTGGGAACATTTAACGTGTATATTAAACAATCAGGGGAACACACTCTCCTCACTTATACTGTTCACCTGGTAATATGTCCCCTGTATATTAAACCATCAGGGGAACACACTCTCCTCACTTATACTGTTCACCTGGTAACATGTCCCGTGTATATTAAACCATCAGGGGAACACACTCTCCTCACTTCTACTCTTCACCTGGTGACACATCCCGTCAGTATTAAACAATCATTGGATCACACTCTCCTCACTTATACTGTTCACCTGGTAACATGTCCCAGGTGTATTAAAGCATCAGGGGAACACAGTCTCCTCACTTATACTGTTCACCTGGTAACATGTCCCGTGAGTATTAAACAATCAGGGGAACACACTCTCCTCACTTATACTGTTCACCTGGTAACATGTCCTGTGTATATTAAACAATCAGGGGAACACACTCTCCTCACTTGTACTGTTCACCTGGTAACATGTCCCGTGTATATTAAACCATCAGGGGAACACATTCTCCTCACTTATAATGTTCACCTGCTAACATGTCCCGTGTATATTAAACCATCAGGGGAACACATTCTCCTCACTTATACTGTTCACCTGGTAACATGTCCCGTGTATATTAAACCATCAGGGGAACACATTCTCCTCACTTATACTGTTCACCTGGTAACATGTCCCGTGTGTATTAAACCATCAGGGGAACACACTCTCCTCACTTACACTGTTCGCCTGGTAACATGTCCCGTGTATATTATACCATCAGAGGAACACACTCTCCTCACTTATGCTGTTCACCTGGTAACATGTCCCGTGTGTATTAAACCATCAGGGGAACACACTCTCCTCACTTGTACTGTTCACCTGGCAACATGTCCCGTGTATATTAAACCATCAGGGGAACACATAATCCTCACTTATACTGTTCAACTGCTAACATCTCCCGTGTATATTAAACCATCAGGGGAATACAGTCTCCTCACTTATACTGTTCACCTGGTAACATGTCCCGTGTATATTAAACCATCAGCGGAACACACTATCCTCACTTATACTGTTCACCTGGTAACATGTCCCGTGTATATTAAACCATCAGGGGAATACACTCTCCTCACTTATACTGATCACCTGGTGACATGTCCCGGGTATATTAAAAAATCAGGGGAACTCACTATCCTCACTTATACTGTTCACCTGGTATCATGTCCTGTGTATATTAAACCAACAGGGGAACACACTCTCCTCACTTATACTGTTCACCTGGTAACATGTCCCGTGCGTGTTAAACCATCAGGGGAACACACTCTCCTCACTTATACTGTTCACCTGGTGACATGTCCCGTGCATATTAAACAATCAGGGGAACACACACTCCTCACTTATACTGTTCACCTGGTAACATGTCCCGTGTATGCTAAACGATCAGGGGAACACACTCTCCTCATTTATACAGTTCACCTGGAAACATGGCCCGTGTATATTAAACCATCAGGGGAAAGCACTCTCCTCACTTGTACTGTACACCTGGGAACATGTCCCGTGTATATTAAACCATCAGGGGAAGACACTCTCCTCTCTTATACTGTTCACCTGGTAACAAGTCCCATGTGTATTAAACAATCAGGGGAACACATTCTCCTCACTTATACAGTTCACCTGGTAACATTTCCTGTGTATATTAAACCTTCAGGGGAACACACTCCCCTAAATTATACTGTTCACCTGGTGCCATCTCACGGGTATATTAAACAATCAGGGGAAAACACTCTCCTCACTTATACTGTTCACCTGGTAATATGTCCCCTGTATATTAAACAATCAGGGGAACACACTTTCCTCACTTATACTGTTCACCTGGTGACATGTCCCGTCTGTATTAAACAATCAGGGGAACTCACTCTCCTCACTAATAATGTTCACCTGGTGACATGTCCCGTATGTATTAAACAATCAGGGGATCACACTCTCCTCAATTACACTGTTCACCTGGTAACATGTCCTGTGAAAATTAAACCATCAGGGGAACACATTCTCCTCACTTATACTGTTCACCTGGTAACATGTCCTGTGTGTATTAAACCATCAGGGGAACACACTCTCCTCACATATACTGTTCACCTGGTGACATTTGCCGTGAGTATTAAACAATCAGGGGAACACACTCTCCTCACTTATACTGTTCACCTGGTAACATGTCCTGTGAAAATTAAACCATCAGGGGAACACATTCTCCTCACTTATACTGTTCACCTGGTAACATGTCCTGTGTGTATTAAACCATCAGGGGAACACACTCTCCTCACTTATACTGTTCACCTGGTAACATGTCCCGTGAATATTAAACCATCAGGGGAACACATTCTCCTCACTTATACTGTTCACCTGGTAACATGTCCTGTGTGTATTAAACCATCAGGGGAACACACTCTCCTCACTTATACTGTTCACCTGGTAACATGTCCCGTGAATATTAAACCATCAGGGGAAAGCACTCTCCTCACTTATACTGTTCAGCTGGTAACATGTCCCGTGTGCATTGAACCATCAGGGGAACACACTCTCCTCACTTATACTGTTCACCTGGTGACATGTCCCGTGTGTGTTAAACCATCAGGGGAACACACTCTCCTCACTTATACTGTTCAGCTGGTAACATGTCCCGAGAGTATTAAACAATCAGGGGAACACACTCTCCTCACTTATACTGTTCACCTGGTAATATGCCCTGTGTATATTAAACCATCAGGGGAACACACTCTCCTGACTTATACTGTTCACCTGGGAACATTTAACGTGTATATTAAACAATCAGGGGAACACACTCTCCTCACTTATACTGTTCACCTGGTAATATGTCCCCTGTATATTAAACCATCAGGGGAACACACTCTCCTCACTTATACTGTTCACCTGGTCACATGTCCCGTGTATATTAAACCATCAGGGGAACACACTCTCCTCACTTCTACTCTTCACCTGGTGACACATCCCGTCAGTATTAAACAATCATTGGATCACACTCTCCTCACTTATACTGTTCACCTGGTAACATGTCCCAGGTGTATTAAAGCATCAGGGGAACACAGTCTCCTCACTTATACTGTTCACCTGGTAACATGTCCCGTGAGTATTAAACAATCAGGGGAACACACTCTCCTCACTTATACTGTTCACCTGGTAACATGTCCTGTGTATATTAAACAATCAGGGGAACACACTCTCCTCACTTGTACTGTTCACCTGGTAACATGTCCCGTGTATATTAAACCATCAGGGGAACACATTCTCCTCACTTATAATGTTCACCTGCTAACATGTCCCGTGTATATTAAACCATCAGGGGAACACATTCTCCACACTTATACTGTTCACCTGGTAACATGTCCCGTGTATATTAAACCATCAGGGGAACACATTCTCCTCACTTATACTGTTCACCTGGTAACATGTCCCGTGTGTATTAAACCATCAGGGGAACACACTCTCCTCACTTACACTGTTCGCCTGGTAACATGTCCCGTGTATATTATACCATCAGAGGAACACACTCTCCTCACTTATGCTGTTCACCTGGTAACATGTCCCGTGTGTATTAAACCATCAGGGGAACACACTCTCCTCACTTGTACTGTTCACCTGGCAACATGTCCCGTGTATATTAAACCATCAGGGGAACACATAATCCTCACTTATACTGTTCAACTGCTAACATCTCCCGTGTATATTAAACCATCAGGGGAATACAGTCTCCTCACTTATACTGTTCACCTGGTAACATGTCCCGGGTATATTAAACCATCAGCGGAACACACTATCCTCACTTATACTGTTCACCTGGTAACATGTCCCGTGTATATTAAACCATCAGGGGAATACACTCTCCTCACTTATACTGATCACCTGGTGACATGTCCCGGGTATATTAAAAAATCAGGGGAACTCACTATCCTCACTTATACTGTTCACCTGGTATCATGTCCTGTGTATATTAAACCAACAGGGGAACACACTCTCCTCACTTATACTGTTCACCTGGTAACATGTCCCGTGCGTGTTAAACCATCAGGGGAACACACTCTCCTCACTTATACTGTTCACCTGGTGACATGTCCCGTGCATATTAAACAATCAGGGGAACACACACTCCTCACTTATACTGTTCACCTGGTAACATGTCCCGTGTATGCTAAACGATCAGGGGAACACACTCTCCTCATTTATACAGTTCACCTGGAAACATGGCCCGTGTATATTAAACCATCAGGGGAAAGCACTCTCCTCACTTGTACTGTACACCTGGGAACATGTCCCGTGTATATTAAACCATCAGGGGAAGACACTCTCCTCTCTTATACAGTTCACCTGGTAACAAGTCCCATGTGTATTAAACAATCAGGGGAACACATTCTCCTCACTTATACAGTTCACCTGGTAACATTTCCTGTGTATATTAAACCTTCAGGGGAACACACTCCCCTAAATTATACTGTTCACCTGGTGCCATCTCACGGGTATATTAAACAATCAGGGGAAAACACTCTCCTCACTTATACTGTTCACCTGGTAATATGTCCCCTGTATATTAAACAATCAGGGGAACACACTTTCCTCACTTATACTGTTCACCTGGTGACATGTCCCGTCTGTATTAAACAATCAGGGGAACTCACTCTCCTCACTAATAATGTTCACCTGGTGACATGTCCCGTATGTATTAAACAATCAGGGGATCACACTCTCCTCAATTACACTGTTCACCTGGTAACATGTCCTGTGAAAATTAAACCATCAGGGGAACACATTCTCCTCACTTATACTGTTCACCTGGTAACATGTCCTGTGTGTATTAAACCATCAGGGGAACACACTCTCCTCACTTATACTGTTCACCTGGTAACATGTCCCGTGAATATTAAACCATCAGGGGAAAGCACTCTCCTCTCTTATACTGTTCACCTGGTAACATGTCCCGTGTGCATTGAACCATCAGGGGAACACACTCTCCTCACATATACTGTTCACCTGGTGACATTTGCCGTGAGTATTAAACAATCAGGGGAACACACTCTCCTCACTTATACTGTTCACCTGGTAACATGTCCTGTGAAAATTAAACCATCAGGGGAACACATTCTCCTCACTTATACTGTTCACCTGGTAACATGTCCTGTGTGTATTAAACCATCAGGGGAACACACTCTCCTCACTTATACTGTTCACCTGGTAACATGTCCCGTGAATATTAAACCATCAGGGGAAAGCACTCTCCTCACTTATACTGTTCACCTGGTAACATGTCCCGTGTGCATTGAACCATCAGGGGAACACACTCTCCTCACTTATACTGTTCACCTGGTGACATGTCCCGGGTATATTAAACAATCAGGGGAAAACACTCTCCTCACTTATACTGTTCAGCTGGTAACATGTCCCGAGAGTATTAAACAATCAGGGGAACACACTCTCCTCACTTATACTGTTCACCTGGTAATATGCCCTGTGTATATTAAACCATCAGGGGAACACACTCTCCTGACTTATACTGTTCACCTGGGAACATGTAACGTGTATATTAAACAATCAGGGGAACACACTCTCCTCACTTATACTGTTCAACTGGTAATATGTCCCCTGTATATTAAACCATCAGGGGAACACACTCTCCTCACTTATACTGTTCACCTGGTAACATGTCCCGTGTATATTAAACCATCAGGGGAACACACTCTCCTCACTTCTACTCTTCACCTGGTGACACATCCCGTCAGTATTAAACAATCATTGGAGCACACTCTCCTCACTTATACTGTTCACCTGGTAACATGTCCCAGGTGTATTAAAGCATCAGGGGAACACAGTCTCCTCACTTATACTGTTCACCTGGTAACATGTCCCGTGAGTATTAAACAATCAGGGGAACACACTCTCCTCACTTATACTGTTCACCTGGTAACATGTCCTGTGTATATTAAACAATCAGGGGAACACACTCTCCTCACTTGTACTGTTCACCTGGTAACATGTCCCGTGTATATTAAACCATCAGGGGAACACATTCTCCTCACTTATACTGTTCACCTGCTAACATGTCCCGTGTATATTAAACAATCAGGGGAACACATTCTCCTCACTTATACTGTTCACCTGGTAACATGTCCCGTGTATATTAAACCATCAGGGGAACACATTCTCCTCACTTATCCTGTTCACCTGGTAACATGTCCCGTGTATATTAAACAATCAGGGGAACACACTTTCCTCACTTATACTGTTCACCTGGTGACATGTCCCGTCAGTATTAAACAATCAGGGGAACTCACTCTCCTCACTAAGAATGTTCACCTGGTGACATTTCCCGTATGTATTTAACAATCAGGGGATCACACTCTCCTCAATTACACTGTTCACCTGGTAACTTGTCCTGTGAAAATTAAACCATCAGGGGAACACATTCTCCTCACTTATACTGTTCACCTGGTAACATGTCCTGTGTGCATTGAACCATCAGGGAACACACTCTCCTCACATATACTGTTCACCTGGTAACATTTCCCGTGAGTATTAAACAATCAGGGGAACACACTCTCCTCACTTATACTGTTCACCTGGTAACATGTCCTGTGAAAATTAAAAATTAGGGGAACACATTCTCCTCACTTATACTGTTCACCTGGTAACATGTCCTGTGTGTATTAAACCATCAGAGGAACACACTCTCCTCACTTATACTGTTCACCTGGTAACATGTCCCGTTAATATTAAACCATCAGGGGAAAGCACTCTCCCCACTTATACTGTTCACCTGGTAACATGTCCCGTGTGCATTGAACCATCAGGGGAACACACTCTCCTCACTTATACTGTTCAGCTGGTAACATGTCCCGAGAGTATTAAACAATCAGGGGAACACACTCTCCTCACTTATACTGTTCACCTGGTAATATGCCCTGTGTATATTAAACCATCAGGGGAACACACTCTCCTGACTTATACTGTTCACCTGGGAACATGTAACGTGTATATTAAACAATCAGGGGAACACACTCTCCTCACTTATACTGTTCACCTGGTAATATGTCCCCTGTATATTAAACCATCAGGGGAACACACTCTCCTCACTTATACTGTTCACCTGGTAACATGTCCCGTGTATATTAAACCATCAGGGGAACACACTCTCCTCACTTCTACTCTTCACCTGGTGACACATCCCGTCAGTATTAAACAATCATTGGATCACACTCTCCTCACTTATACTGTTCACCTGGTAACATGTCCCAGGTGTATTAAAGCATCAGGGGAACACAGTCTCCTCACTTATACTGTTCACCTGGTAACATGTCCCGTGAGTATTAAACAATCAGGGGATCACACTCTCCTCACTTATACTGTTCACCTGGTAACATGTCCTGTGTATATTAAACAATCAGGGGAACACACTCTCCTCATTTGTACTGTTCACCTGGTAACATGTCCCGTGTATATTAAACCATCAGGGGAACACATTCTCCTCACTTATACTGTTCACCTGCTAACATGTCCCGTGTATATTAAACCATCAGGGGAACACATTCTCCTCACTTATACTGTTCACCTGGTAACATGTCCCGTGTATATTAAACCATCAGGGGAACACACTCTCCTCACTTGTACTGTTCACCTGGCAACATGTCCCGTGTATATTAAACCATCAGGGGAACACATAATCCTCACTTATACTGTTCAACTGCTAACATCTCCCGTGTATATTAAACCATCAGGGGAATACAGTCTCCTCACTTATACTGTTCACCTGGTAACATGTCCCGTGTATATTAAACCATCAGCGGAACACACTCTCCTCACTTATACTGTTCACCTGGTAACATGTCCCGTGTATATTAAACCATCAGGGGAATACACTCTCCTCACTTATACTGATCACCTGGTGACATGTCCCGGGTATATTAAAAAATCAGGGGAACTCACTCTCCTCACTTATACTGTTCACCTGCTATCATGTCCTGTGTATATTAAACCAACAGGGGAACACACTCTCCTCACTTATACTGTTCACCTGGTAACATGTCCTGTGAAAATTAAACCATCAGGGGAACACATTCTCCTCACTTATACTGTTCACCTGGTAACATGTCCTGTGTGTATTAAACCATCAGGGGAACACATTCTCCTCACTTATACTGTTCACCTGGTAACATGTCCCGTGAATATTAAACCATCAGGGGAAAGCACTCTCCTCACTTATACTGTTCACCTGGTAACATGTCCCGTGTGCATTGAACCATCAGGGGAACACACTCTCCTCACTTATACTGTTCACCTGGTGACATGTCCCGGGTATATTAAACAATCAGGGGAAAACACTCTCCTCACTTATACTGTTCACCTGGTAACATGTCCCGTGTGTGTTAAACCATCAGGGGAACACACTCTCCTCACTTATACTGTTCAGCTGGTAACATGTCCCGAGAGTATTAAACAATCAGGGGAACACACTCTCCTCACTTATACTGTTCACCTGGTAATATGCCCTGTGTATATTAATCCATCAGGGGAACACACTCTCCTGACTTATACTGTTCACCTGGGAACATGTAACGTGTATATTAAACAATCAGGGGAACACACTCTCCTCACTTATACTGTTCACCTGGTAATATGTCCCCTGTATATTAAACCATCAGGGGAACACACTCTCCTCACTTATACTGTTCACCTGGTAACATGTCCCGTGTATATTAAACCATCAGGGGAACACACTCTCCTCACTTCTACTCTTCACCTGGTGACACATCCCGTCAGTATTAAACAATCATTGGATCACACTCTCCTCACTTATACTGTTCACCTGGTAACATGTCCCAGGTGTATTAAAGCATCAGGGAAACACAGTCTCCTCACTTATACTGTTCACCTGGTAACATGTCCCGTGAGTATTAAACAATCAGGGGAACACACTCTCCTCACATATACTGTTCACCTGGTAACATGTCCTGTGTATATTAAACAATCAGGGGAACACACTCTCCTCACTTGTACTGTTCACCTGGTAACATGTCCCGTGTATATTAAACCATCAGGGGAACACATTCTCCTCACTTATACTGTTCACCTGCTAACATGTCCCGTGTATATTAAACCATCAGGGGAACACATTCTCCTCACTTATACTGTTCACCTGGTAACATGTCCCGTGTGTATTAAACCATCAGGGGAACACATTCTCCTCACTTATACTGTTCACCTGGTAACATGTCCCGTGTGTATTAAACCATCAATGGAACACACTCTCCTCACTTACACTGTTCGCCTGGTAACATGTCCCGTGTGTATTAAACCATCAGGGGAACACACTCTCCTCACTTGTACTGTTCACCTGGCAACATGTCCCGTGTATATTAAACCATCAGTGGAACACATAATCCTCACTTATACTATTCAACTGCTAACATCTCCCGTGTATATTAAACCATCAGGGGAATGCAGTCTCCTCACTTATACTGTTCACCTGGTAACATGTCCCGTGTATATTAAACCATCAGCGGAACACACTCTCCTCACTTATACTGTTCACCTGGTAACATGTCCCGCGTATATTAAACCATCAGGGGAATACACTCTCCTCACTTATACTGATCACCTGGTGACATGTCCCGGGTATATTAAAAAATCAGGGGAACTCACTCTCCTCACTTATACTGTTCACCTGGTATCATGTCCTATGTATATTAAACCAACAGGGGAACACACTCTCCTCACTTATACTGTTCACCTGGTAACATGTCCCGTGCGTGTTAAACAATCAGGGGAACACACTCCCCTCACTTATACTGTTCACCTGGTAACATGTCCCGTGCTTGTTAAGCCATCAGGTGAACACACTCTCGTCACGTATACTGTTCACCTGGTGACATGTCCCGTGCGTACTAAACAATCAGGGTAACAATCTTTCCTCACTTATACTGTTCACCTGGCAACATGTCACGTGTATACTAAACGATCAGGGGAACACACTCTCCTCACTTATACTGTTCACCTGGGAACATGTCCCGTGTATATTAAACCATCAGGGGAACACACTCTCCTCACTTAAACTGTTCACCTGGTAACAAGTCCCATGTATATTAAACCATCAGGGGAACACACTCTCCTCACTTAAACTGTGCACCTGGTAACAAGTCCCATGTATATTAAACCATCAGGGGAACACATTCTCCTCAGTTATACTGTTCACCTGGTAACATGTCCCGTGCGTGTTAAACCATCAGGGGAACACACTCCCCTCACTTATACTGTTCACCTGGTAACATGTCCCGTGCGTGCTAAACCATCAGGGGAACACATTCTCCTCACTTATACTGTTCACCTGGTAACACGTCCCGTGTGTATTAAACCATCAGGGGAACACACTCTCCTCACTTATACTGTTCGCCTGTTAACGTGTCCCGTGTATATTTAACAATCAGGGGAACACACTCTGCTCACTTATACTGTTCACCTTGTAACAAGTCCCATGTATATTAAACCATCAGGGGAACACACTCTCCTCACTTAAACTGTTCACCTGGTAACAAGTCCCATGTATATTAAACCAACAGGGGAACACACTCTCCTCACTTAAACTGCTCACCTGGTAACAAGTCCCATGTATATTAAACCATCAGGGGAACACATTCTCCTCACTTATACTGTTCACCTGGTAACATGTCCCGTGTGTATTAAACAATCAGGAGAACACACTCTCCTCACTTATACATTTCACCTGGTAACTTGTCCCATGTATATTAAACCATCATGGGAACACACTCTCTTCGCTTATGCTGTTCAGCTGGTAACATGTCCCGTGCGTGTTAAACAATCAGGGGAACACACTCCTCTCACTTATACTGTTCACCTGGTAACATGTCCCGTGCGTGTTAAACCATCAGGGGAACACACTCTCCTCACTTATACTGTTCACCTGGTAACATGTCCCGTGTATATTAAACCATCAGGGGAACACACTGTCCTCACTTATACTGTTCACCTGGTAACACGTCCCGTGTGTATTTAACCATCAGGGGAACACACTCTCCTCACTTATACTGTTCGCCTGGTATCGTGTCCCGTGTATATTTAACAATCAGGGGAACACACTCTGCTCACTTACACTGTCAACCTGGTAACATGTACCGTGTATATTAAATCATCAGGGGAACATTTTCTCCTCACTTATACTGTTCGCCTGGTAACGTGTCCCGTGTATATTTAACAATAAGGGGAACAGACTCTGCTCACTTATACTGTTCACCTGGTAACATGTACCGTGTATATTAAACCATCAGGGGAACACATAACCCTCACTTATACTGTTCACCTGCTAACATGTCCCGTGTATATTAAACCATCAGGGGAATACAGTCTCCTCACTTATACTGTTCACCTGGTAACATGACCCGTGTATATCAAACCATCAGCAGAACACACTCTCCTCACTTATACTGTTCACCTGGTAACATGACCCGTGTATATTAAACCATCAGGGGAAAGCACTCTCCTCACTTATACTGTTCACCTGGTAACATGTCCCGTGTATATTAAACCATCAGCGGAACACACTCTCCTCACTTATACTGTTCACCTGGTAACATGTCCCGTGTATATTAAACCATCAGGGGAAAGCACTCTCCTCACTTATACTGTTCACCTGGTAACATGTCCCGTGTATATTAAACCATCAGCGGAACACACTCTCCTCACTAAGACTGTTCACCTGGTAACATGACCCGTGTATATTAAATCATCAGGGGAAAGCACTCTCCTCACTTATACTGTTCACCTGGTAACATGTCCCGTGTATATTAAACCATCAGCGGAACACACTCTCCTCACTTATACTGTTCACCTGGTAACATGACCCGTGTATATTAAACCATCAGGGGAAATTACTCTCCTCACTTATACTGTTCACCTGGTCTCATGACCCTTGCGTGTTAAACAATCAGGGGAACACACTCCCCTCACTTATACTGTTCACCTGGTAACATGTCCCGTGCGTGTTAAACCATCAGGGGAACACACTCTCCTCACTTATACTGTTCACCTGGTAACATGTCCCGTGCGTGTTAAACAATCAGGGGAACACACTCCCCTCACTTATACTGTTCACCTGGTAACATGTCCCGTGCGTGTTAAACCATCAGGGGAACACACTCTCCTCACTTATACTGTTCACCTGGTGACATGTCCCGTGCGTACTAAACAATCAGGGTAACAATCTCTCCTCACTTATACTGTTCACCTGGCAACATGTCCCGTGTATACTAAACAATCAGGGTAACAATCTCTCCTCACTTATACTGTTCACCTGGCAACATGTCCCGTGTATACTAAACGATCAGGGGAACACATTCTCCTCACTTATACTGTTCACCTGGTAACATGTCCTGTGTGTATTAAACCATCAGGGGAACACATTCTCCTCACTTATACTGTTCACCTGGTAACATGTCCCGTGAATATTAAACCATCAGGGGAAAGCACTCTCCTCACTTATACTGTTCACCTGGTAACATGTCCCGTGTGCATTGAACCATCAGGGGAACACACTCTCCTCACTTATACTGTTCACCTGGTGACATGTCCCGGGTATATTAAACAATCAGGGGAAAACACTCTCCTCACTTATACTGTTCACCTGGTAACATGTCCCGTGTGTGTTAAACCATCAGGGGAACACACTCTCCTCACTTATACTGTTCAGCTGGTAACATGTCCCGAGAGTATTAAACAATCAGGGGAACACACTCTCCTCACTTATACTGTTCACCTGGTAATATGCCCTGTGTATATTAATCCATCAGGGGAACACACTCTCCTGACTTATACTGTTCACCTGGGAACATGTAACGTGTATATTAAACAATCAGGGGAACACACTCTCCTCACTTATACTGTTCACCTGGTAATATGTCCCCTGTATATTAAACCATCAGGGGAACACACTCTCCTCACTTATACTGTTCACCTGGTAACATGTCCCGTGTATATTAAACCATCAGGGGAACACACTCTCCTCACTTCTACTCTTCACCTGGTGACACATCCCGTCAGTATTAAACAATCATTGGATCACACTCTCCTCACTTATACTGTTCACCTGGTAACATGTCCCAGGTGTATTAAAGCATCAGGGAAACACAGTCTCCTCACTTATACTGTTCACCTGGTAACATGTCCCGTGAGTATTAAACAATCAGGGGAACACACTCTCCTCACATATACTGTTCACCTGGTAACATGTCCTGTGTATATTAAACAATCAGGGGAACACACTCTCCTCACTTGTACTGTTCACCTGGTAACATGTCCCGTGTATATTAAACCATCAGGGGAACACATTCTCCTCACTTATACTGTTCACCTGCTAACATGTCCCGTGTATATTAAACCATCAGGGGAACACATTCTCCTCACTTATACTGTTCACCTGGTAACATGTCCCGTGTGTATTAAACCATCAGGGGAACACATTCTCCTCACTTATACTGTTCACCTGGTAACATGTCCCGTGTGTAATAAACCATCAATGGAACACACTCTCCTCACTTACACTGTTCGCCTGGTAACATGTCCCGTGTGTATTAAACCATCAGGGGAACACACTCTCCTCACTTGTACTGTTCACCTGGCAACATGTCCCGTGTATATTAAACCATCAGTGGAACACATAATCCTCACTTATACTATTCAACTGCTAACATCTCCCGTGTATATTAAACCATCAGGGGAATGCAGTCTCCTCACTTATACTGTTCACCTGGTAACATGTCCCGTGTATATTAAACCATCAGCGGAACACACTCTCCTCACTTATACTGTTCACCTGGTAACATGTCCCGTGTATATTAAACCATCAGGGGAATACACTCTCCTCACTTATACTGATCACCTGGTGACATGTCCCGGGTATATTAAAAAATCAGGGGAACTCACTCTCCTCACTTATACTGTTCACCTGGTATCATGTCCTATGTATATTAAACCAACAGGGGAACACACTCTCCTCACTTATACTGTTCACCTGGTAACATGTCCCGTGCGTGTTAAACAATCAGGGGAACACACTCCCCTCACTTATACTGTTCACCTGGTAACATGTCCCGTGCTTGTTAAGCCATCAGGTGAACACACTCTCGTCACGTATACTGTTCACCTGGTGACATGTCCCGTGCGTACTAAACAATCAGGGTAACAATCTTTCCTCACTTATACTGTTCACCTGGCAACATGTCACGTGTATACTAAACGATCAGGGGAACACACTCTCCTCACTTATACTGTTCACCTGGGAACATGTCCCGTGTATATTAAACCATCAGGGGAACACACTCTCCTCACTTAAACTGTTCACCTGGTAACAAGTCCCATGTATATTAAACCATCAGGGGAACACACTCTCCTCACTTAAACTGTGCACCTGGTAACAAGTCCCATGTATATTAAACCATCAGGGGAACACATTCTCCTCAGTTATACTGTTCACCTGGTAACATGTCCCGTGCGTGTTAAACCATCAGGGGAACACACTCCCCTCACTTATACTGTTCACCTGGTAACATGTCCCGTGCGTGCTAAACCATCAGGGGAACACATTCTCCTCACTTATACTGTTCACCTGGTAACACGTCCCGTGTGTATTAAACCATCAGGGGAACACACTCTCCTCACTTATACTGTTCGCCTGTTAACGTGTCCCGTGTATATTTAACAATCAGGGGAACACACTCTGCTCACTTATACTGTTCACCTTGTAACAAGTCCCATGTATATTAAACCATCAGGGGAACACACTCTCCTCACTTAAACTGTTCACCTGGTAACAAGTCCCATGTATATTAAACCATCAGGGGAACACACTCTCCTCACTTAAACTGCTCACCTCGTAACAAGTCCCATGTATATTAAACCATCAGGGGAACACATTCTCCTCACTTATACTGTTCACCTGGTAACATGTCCCGTGTGTATTAAACAATCAGGAGAACACACTCTCCTCACTTATACATTTCACCTGGTAACTTGTCCCATGTATATTAAACCATCATGGGAACACACTCTCTTCACTTATGCTGTTCAGCTGGTAACATGTCCCGTGCGTGTTAAACAATCAGGGGAACACACTCCTCTCACTTATACTGTTCACCTGGTAACATGTCCCGTGCGTGTTAAACCATCAGGGGAACACACTCTCCTCACTTATACTGTTCACCTGGTAACATGTCCCGTGTATATTAAACCATCAGGGGAACACACTGTCCTCACTTATACTGTTCACCTGGTAACACGTCCCGTGTGTATTTAACCATCAGGGGAACACACTCTCCTCACTTATACTGTTCGCCTGGTATCGTGTCCCGTGTATATTTAACAATCAGGGGAACACACTCTGCTCACTTACACTGTCAACCTGGTAACATGTACCGTGTATATTAAATCATCAGGGGAACATTTTCTCCTCACTTATACTGTTCGCCTGGTAACGTGTCCCGTGTATATTTAACAATAAGGGGAACAGACTCTGCTCACTTATACTGTTCACCTGGTAACATGTACCGTGTATATTAAACCATCAGGGGAACACATAACCCTCACTTATACTGTTCACCTGCTAACATGTCCCGTGTATATTAAACCATCAGGGGAATACAGTCTCCTCACTTATACTGTTCACCTGGTAACATGACCCGTGTATATCAAACCATCAGCAGAACACACTCTCCTCACTTATACTGTTCACCTGGTAACATGACCCGTGTATATTAAACCATCAGGGGAAAGCACTCTCCTCACTTATACTGTTCACCTGGTAACATGTCCCGTGTATATTAAACCATCAGCGGAACACACTCTCCTCACTTATACTGTTCACCTGGTAACATGTCCCGTGTATATTAAACCATCAGGGGTAAGCACTCTCCTCACTTATACTGTTCACCTGGTAACATGTCCCGTGTATATTAAACCATCAGCGGAACACACTCTCCTCACTAAGACTGTTCACCTGGTAACATGACCCGTGTATATTAAATCATCAGGGGAAAGCACTCTCCTCACTTATACTGTTCACCTGGTAACATGTCCCGTGTATATTAAACCATCAGCGGAACACACTCTCCTCACTTATACTGTTCACCTGGTAACATGACCCGTGTATATTAAACCATCAGGGGAAATTACTCTCCTCACTTATACTGTTCACCTGGTCTCATGACCCTTGCGTGTTAAACAATCAGGGGAACACACTCCCCTCACTTATACTGTTCACCTGGTAACATGTCCCGTGCGTGTTAAACCATCAGGGGAACACACTCTCCTCACTTATACTGTTCACCTGGTAACATGTCCCGTGCGTGTTAAACAATCAGGGGAACACACTCCCCTCACTTATACTGTTCACCTGGTAACATGTCCCGTGCGTGTTAAACCATCAGGGGAACACACTCTCCTCACTTATACTGTTCACCTGGTGACATGTCCCGTGCGTACTAAACAATCAGGGTAACAATCTCTCCTCACTTATACTGTTCACCTGGCAACATGTCCCGTGTATACTAAACGATCAGGGGAACACACTCTCCTCACTTATACTGTTCACCTGGGAACATGTCCCGTGTATACTAAACGATCAGGGGAACACACTCTCCTCACTTATACTGTTCACCTGGTAACATGTACCGTGTGTTTTAAGCAATCAGGGGAACTCACTCTCCTCACTTATACGGATCAGCTGGCAACATGTCCCGTGTATACTAAACGATCAGGGGAACACACTATCCTCACTTATACTGTTCACCTGGGAACATGTCCGTTTATATTAAACCATCAGGGGAACACACTCTCCTCACTTATACTGTTCACCTGGGAACATGTCCCGTGTATATTAAACCATCAGGGGAACACACTCTCCTCACTTATACTGTTCACCTGGTATCATGTCCCGTGTATATTAAACCATCAGGGGAACACACTCTCCTGACTTATACTGTTCACCTGGTAACATGTACCGTGTGTATTAAACAATCAGGGGAACACACTCTCCTCACTTACACTGTTCACCTGGTGACATGTCCCGTGTGTATTAAACAATCAGGGGAACACACTGTCCTCACTTATACTGTTCACTTGGTTACATATCCCGTGTATATTAAACCATCAGGGGAAAGCACTCTCCTCACTTATACTGTTCACCTGGGAACATGTCCCGTGTATATTAAACCATCAGGGGAACACACTCTCCTCACTTTTGCTGTTCACCTGGTAACATGTCCTGTGTATATTAAACCATCAGGGGAACACATTCTCCACACTTATACTGTTCACCTGGTAACATGTCCCGTGTATATTAAACCATCAGGGGAATACAGTCTCCTCACTTATACTGTTCACCTGGTAACATGTCCCGTGTATATTAAACCATCAGGGGAACACACTCTCCTCACTTATAGTGTTCACCTGGTAACATGTCCCGTGTGTATTAAACCATCAGGGGAACACACTCTCCACACTTATACTGTTCACCTGGTAACATGACCCGTGTATATTAAACCATCAGGGGAAATTACTCTCCTCACTTATACTGTTCACCTGGTCTCATGACCCTTGCGTGTTAAACAATCAGGGGAACACACTCCCCTCACTTATACTGTTCACCTGGTAACATGTCCCGTGCGTGTTAAACCATCAGGGGAACACACTCTCCTCACTTATACTGTTCACCTGGTAACATGTCCCGTGCGTGTTAAACAATCAGGGGAACACACTCCCCTCACTTATACTGTTCACCTGGTAACATGTCCCGTGCGTGTTAAACCATCAGGGGAACACACTCTCCTCACTTATACTGTTCACCTGGTGACATGTCCCGTGCGTACTAAACAATCAGGGTAACAATCTCTCCTCACTTATACTGTTCACCTGGCAACATGTCCCGTGTATACTAAACGATCAGGGGAACACACTCTCCTCACTTATACTGTTCACCTGGGAACATGTCCCGTGTATATTAAACCATCAGGGGAACACACTCTCCTCACTTATACTGTTCACCTGGTAACATGTACCGTGTGTTTTAAGCAATCAGGGGAACTCACTCTCCTCACTTATACGGATCAGCTGGCAACATGTCCCGTGTATACTAAACGATCAGGGGAACACACTATCCTCACTTATACTGTTCACCTGGGAACATGTCCGTTTATATTAAACCATCAGGGGAACACACTCTCCTCACTTATACTGTTCACCTGGGAACATGTCCCGTGTATATTAAACCATCAGGGGAACACACTCTCCTCACTTATACTGTTCACCTGGTATCATGTCCCGTGTATATTAAACCATCAGGGGAACACACTCTCCTGACTTATACTGTTCACCTGGTAACATGTACCGTGTGTATTAAACAATCAGGGGAACACACTCTCCTCACTTACACTGTTCACCTGGTGACATGTCCCGTGTGTATTAAACAATCAGGGGAACACACTGTCCTCACTTATACTGTTCACTTGGTTACATATCCCGTGTATATTAAACCATCAGGGGAAAGCACTCTCCTCACTTATACTGTTCACCTGGGAACATGTCCCGTGTATATTAAACCATCAGGGGAACACACTCTCCTCACTTTTGCTGTTCACCTGGTAACATGTCCTGTGTATATTAAACCATCAGGGGAACACATTCTCCACACTTATACTGTTCACCTGGTAACATGTCCCGTGTATATTAAACCATCAGGGGAATACAGTCTCCTCACTTATACTGTTCACCTGGTAACATGTCCCGTGTATATTAAACCATCAGGGGAACACACTCTCCTCACTTATAGTGTTCACCTGGTAACATGTCCCGTGTGTATTAAACCATCAGGGGAACACACTCTCCTCACTTATACTGTTCGCCTGGTAACGTGTCCCGTGTGTATTAAACAATCAGGGGAACACACTCTCCTCACTTACACTGTTCACCTGGTGACATGTCCCGTGTGTATTAAACAATCAGGGGAACACTGTCCTCACTTATACTGTTCACTTGGTTACATATCCCGTGTATATTAAACCATCAGGGGAAAGCACTCTCCTCACTTATACTGTTCTCCTGGGAACATGTCCCGTGTATATTAAACCATCAGGGGAACACACTCTCCTCACTTATACTGTTCACCTGGTAACATGTCCTGTGTATATTAAACCATCAGGGGAACACATTCTCCTCACTTATACTGATCACCTGCTAACATGTCCCGTGTATATTAAACCATCAGGGGAATACAGTCTCCTCACTTATACTGTTCGCCTGGTAACGTGTCCCGTGTATATTTAACAATCAGGGGAACACACTCGGCTCACGTATACTGTTCACCTGGTAACATGTCCCATGTATATTAAACCATCAGGGGAACACATAATCCTCACTTATACTGTTCACCTGCTAACATGTCCCGTGCATATTAAACCATTAGGGGAATACAGTCTCCTCACTTATACTGTTCACCTGGTAACATGACCCGTGTATATTAAACCATCAGGGGAAAGCACTCTCCTCACTTATACTTTTCACCTGGTAACATGTCCCGTGCGTGTTAAACCATCAGGGGAACACACTCTCCTCACTTATACTGTTCGCCTGGTAACGTGTCCCGTGTATATTTAACAATCAGGGGAACACACTCTCCTCACTTATACTGTTCACCTGGTAACATGTCCCATGTATATTAAACCATCAGGGGAACACATAATCCTCACTTAAACTGTTCACCTGCTAACATGTCCCGTGTATATTAAACCATTAGGGGAATACAGTCTCCTCACTTATACTGTTCACCTGGTAACATGTCCCGTGTATGTTAAACCATCAGGGGAACACACTCTCCTCACTTATACTGTTCACCTGGTATCATGTCCCGTGTATATTAAACCATCAGGGGAACACACTCTCCTCACTTATACTGTTCACCTGGTAACATGTACCGTGTGTATTAAACAATCAGGGGAACACACTCTCCTCACTTACACTGTTCACCTGGTGACATGTCCCGTGTGTATTAAACAATCAGGGGAACACACTGTCCTCACTTATACTGTTCACTTGGTTACATATCCCGTGTATATTAAACCATCAGGGGAAAGCACTCTCCTCACTTATACTGTTCACCTGGGAACATGTCCCGTGTATATTAAACCATCAGGGGAACACACTCTCCTCACTTATACTGTTCACCTGGTAACATGTCCTGTGTATATTAAACCATCAGGGGAACACATTCTCCTCACTTATACTGTTCACCTGCTAACATGTCCCGTGTATATTAAACCATCAGGGGAATACAGTCTCCTCACTTATACTGTTCACCTGGTAACATGTCCCGTGTATATTAAACCATCAGGGGAACACACTCTCCTCTCTTATAGTGTTCACCTGGTAACATGTCCCGTGTGTATTAAACCATCAGGGGAACACACTCTCCTCACTTATACTGTTCGCCTGGTAAGGTGTCCCGTGTATATTTAACAATCAGGGGAACACACTCGGCTCACTTATACTGTTCACCTGGTAACATGTCCCATGTATATTAAACCATCAGGGGAACACATAATCCTCACTTATACTGTTCACCTGCTAACATGTCCCGTGTATATTAAACGATTAGGGGAATACAGTCTCCTCACTTATACTGTTCACCTGGTAACATGTCCCGTGTATGTTAAACCATCAGCGGAACACACTCTCCTCACTTATACTGTTCACCTGGTAACATGACCCGTGTATATTAAACCATCAGGGGAAAGCACTCTCCTCACTTATACTTTTCACCTGGTAACATGTCCCGTGCGTGTTAAACCATCAGGGGAACACACTCTCCTCACTTATACTGTTCACCTGGTAACATGTTCCTTGCGTACTAAACAATCAGGGTAACAATCTCTCCTCACTTATCCTGTTCACCTGGCAACATGTCCCGTGTATACTAAACGATCAGGGGAACACACTCTCCTCACTTATACTGTTCACCTGGGAACATGTCCCGTGTATTTTAAACCATCAGGGGAACACACTCTCCTCACTTATACTGTTCACCTGGCAGCATGTCCCATGCATATTAAACCATCAGGGGAAAGCACTCTCCTCACTTATGCTGTTCAACTGGTGACATGTCACGTGTGCATTAAATAATCAGTGGAACACACTCTCCTCACTTATACTGTTCACCTGGTATCATGTCCCGTGTGTATTAAACCATCAGGGGAACACACTCTCCTCACTTACACTGTTCACCTGGTGACATGTCCCGTGTATATTAAACCATCAGGGGAAAGCACTCTCCTCAATTATACTGTTCACCTGGTATCATGTCCCGTGTGTATTAAACCATCAGGGGAACACACTCTCCTCACTTACACTGTTCACCTGGTAACAAGTCCCATGTATATTAAACCATCAGGGGAACACACTCTCCTCACTTATACTGATCACCTGATAACATTTACCGTGAGTATTAAACCATCAGGGGAACACACTCTCCTCACATCTACTCTTCACCTGTTGAAGCGTCCCGTCAGTATTAAACAATCATTGGATCACACTCTCCTCACTTATACTGTTCACCTGGTAACATGTCCCGTGTATATTAAACCATCAGGGGAACACATTCTCCTCACTTATACTTTTCACCTGGTAACATGTCCCGCGTGTATTAAAGCATCAGGGGAACACGCTCTCCTCACTTATACTGTTCACCTGATAACATTTACCGTGAGTATTAAACAATCAGGGGAACACACTCTCCTCACTTATACTGTTCACCTGGTATCATGTTCTGTGTATATTAAACCATCAGGGGAACACACTCTCCTCAATTATACTGTTCACCTGGTAACATGTCCCGCGCGTGTTAAACAATCAGGGGAACACACTCTCCTCACTTATGCTGTTCACCTGGTATCATGTCCTGTGTATATTAAACCATCAGGGGAACACACTCTCCTCACTTACACTGTTCACCTGGTGACATGTCCCGTGTGTATTAAACAATCAGGGGAACACACTGTCCTCACTTATACTGTTCACTTGGTTACATGTCCCGTGTATATTAAACCATCAGGGGAAAGCACTCTCCTCACTTATACTGTTCACCTGGGAACATGTCCCGTGTATGATAAACCATCAGCGGAACACACTCTCCTCATTTATACGGTTCACCTGGTAACATGACCCGTTTATATTAAACCATCAGGGGAAAGCACTCTCCTCACTTATACTGTTCACCTTGTAACATGTCCCGTGCGTGTTAAACCATCAGGGGAACACACTCTCCTCACTTATACTGATCACCTGGTGACATGTCCCGGGTATATTAAAAAATAAGGGGAACTCACTCTCCTCACTTATACTGTTCACCTGGTATCATGTCCTTTGTATATTAAATGAACAGGGGAACACACTCTCCTCACTTATACTGTTCACCTGGCAACATGTCCCGTGCGTGTTAAGCAATCAGGGGAACACACTCCCCTCACTTGTACTGTTCACCTGGTAACATGTCCCGTGCGTGTTAAGCCATCAGGGGAACACACTCTCCTCACTTATACTGTTCACCTGGTGACATGTCCCGTGCGTAATAAACAATCAGGGTAACAATCTCTCCTCACTTATACTGTTCACCTGGCAACATGTCCCGTGAATACTAAACGATCAGGGGAACACACTCTCCTCACTTATACTGTTCACCTGGGAACATGTCCCGTGTATTTTAAACCATCAGGGGAACACACTCTCCTCACTTATACTGTTCACCTGGTAACAAGTCCCATGTATATTAAACCATCAGGGGAAAGCACTCTCCTCACTTATACTGTTCAACTGGTGACAAGTCACGTGTGCATTAAACAATCAGGGGAACACACTCTCCTCACTTACACTGTTCACCTGGTGACATGTCCCGTGTATATTAAACCATCAGGGGAAAGCACTCTCCTGAATTATACTGTTCACCTGGGAACATGTCCCGTGTATATTTAACAATCAGGGGAACACACTCGGCTCACTTATACTGTTCACCTGCTAACATGTCCCGTGTATATTAAACCATCAGGGGAATACAGTCTCCTCACTTATCCTGTTCACCTGGTAACATGTCGCGTGTATATTAAACCATCAGGGGAACACACTCTCCTCACTTATACTGTTCACCTGGTGACATGTCCCGTGCGTACTAAACAGTCAGGGTAACAATCTCTCCACACTTATACTGTTCACCTGGCAACATGTCCCGTGTATACTAAACGATCAGGGGAACACACTCTCCTAATTTATACTGTTCACCTGGAAACATGTCCCGTGTTTATTAAACCATCAGGGGAAAGCACTCTCCTCACTTATACTGTTCACCTGGGAACATGTCCCGTGTATATTAAACCATCAGGGGAACACACTCTCCTCACTTATACTGTTCACCTGGTAACATGCCCCGTGCGTATTAAACCATCAGGGGAACACACTCTCCTCACTTATACTGTCACCTGGTAACATGTCCCTTGTATATTAAACCATCAGGGGAAAGCCCTCTCCTCACTTATACTGTTCAACTGGTGTCATGTCACGTGTGTATTAAACAATCAGGGGAACACACTCTCCTCACTTATACTGTTCACCTGGTATCATGTCCCGTGTGTATTAAACAATCAGGGGAACACACTCTCGTCACTTACACTGTTCACTTGGTTACATGTCCCGTGCGGATTAAACAATCAGGGGAACTCACTCTCTTCACTTTTACTGTTCATCTGTTGACATGTCGTGTGTTTTAAACCATCAGGGGAACACACTCTCCTCACTTATACTGTTCACCTGGTGACATGTCCCGTGAGTATTAAACCATCAGGGGAACACACTCTCCTCACTTATACTGTTCACCTGGTAACATTTCCCGTGTATATTAAACCATCATGGGAACACACTTCCCTCACTTATACTGTTCACCTGGTAACATGTCCCGTGTATATTAAACCATCAGGGGAACACACTTTCCTCAATTATTCTGTTCACCTGGTGACATGTCCCGAGTGCATTAAACAATCAGGGGAACACACTCTCCTCAATTATACTCTTCACCTGGTAACATGTCCCGTGTGCATTCAACAATCAGGGGAACACACTCTCCTCACTTATACTGTTCACCTGGTAACATGTCCCGTGTGCATTAAACAATCAGGGGAACACACTCTCCTCACTTATACTGTTCTCCTGGTAACATGTCCCGTGTATATTAAACCATCAGGGGAAAGCCCTCTCCTCACTTATGCTGTTCAACTGGTGACATGTGACGTGTGCATTAAACAATCAGGGGAACACACTCTCCTCACTTATACTGTTCACCTGATAACATGTCCCGTGCGCGTTAAACAATCAGGGGAACACACTCTCCTCACTTATACTGTTCACCTGGTATCATGTCCTGTGTATATTAAACCATCAGGGGAACACACTCTCCTCACTTATACTGTTCACCTGGTAACATGTCCCGTGCATGTTAAACAATCAGGGTAACAATCTCTCGTCACTTATACTGTTCACCTGGCAACATGTCCCGTGTATACTAAACGACCAGGGGAACACACTCTCCTCACTTAAACTGTTCACCTGGTAACATGTACCGTGTGTATTAAACAATCAGGGGAACACACTCTCCTCACTTACACTGTTCACCTGGTGACATGTCCCGTGTGTATTAAACAATCAGGGGAACACACTGTCCTCACTTATACTGTTCACTTGGTTACATGTCCCGTGTATATTAAACCATCAGGGGAAAGTAGTCTCCTCACTTATACTGTTCACCTGGGAACATGTCCCGTGTATATTTAACCATCAGAGGAACACACTCTCCTCACTTATACTGTTCATCTGGTGACATGTCCGATGTATATTAAACCATCAGGGGAACACATAATCCTCACTTATACTGTTCACCTGCTAACATGTCCCGTGTATATTAAACCATCAGGGGAATACAGTCTCCTCACTTATACTGTTCAACTGGTGTCATGTCACGTGTGTATTAAACAATCAGGGGAACACACTCTCTTCACTTATACTGTTCACCTGGTATCATGTCCCGTGTGTATTAAACAATCAGGGGAACACACTCTCGTCACTTACACTGTTCACTTGGTTACATGTCCCGTGCGTATTAAACAATCAGGGGAACTCACTCTCTTCACTTTTACTGTTCACCTGTTGACATGTCGTGTGTTTCAAACCATCAGGGGAACACACTCTCCTCACTTATACTGTTCACCTGGTGACATGTCCCGTGAGTATTAAACCATCAGGGGAACACACTCTCCTCACTTATACTGTTCACCTGGTAACATGTCCCGTGTATATTAAACCATCAGGGGAACACACTCTCCTCACTTATACTGTTCACCTGGTAACATGTCCCGCGTATATTAAACCATCAGGGGAACAATTTCTCCTCACTTATACTGTTCACCTGGTAACATGTCCCGGGTGTATTAAAGCATCAGGGGAACACACTCTCCTCACTTATACTGTTCACATGGTAACTTGTCCCGTGAGTATTAAACAATCAGGGGAACACACTCTCCTCACTGATAATGTTCACCTGGTAACATGTCCCGTGTATATTAAACCATCAGGGGAAAGCCCTCTCCTCACTGATACTGTTCAACTGGTGACATGTCACGTGCGTGTTAAACAATCAGGGGAACACACTCTCCTCACTTATACTGTTCACCTGGTCTCATGTCCTGTGTATATTAAACCATCAGGGGAACACACTCTCCTCACTTACACTGTTCACCTGGTGACATGTCCCGTGTGTATTAAACAAACAGGGGAACACACTGTCCTCGCTTATACTGTTCACTTGGTTACATGTCCCGTGTATATTAAACCATCAGGGGAAAGCACTCTCCTCACTTATACTGTTCCCCTGGGAACATGTCCCGTGTATATTAAACCATCAGGGGAACACACTCTCCTCACTTATACTGTTCACCTGGTAACATGTCCTGTGTATATTAAACCATCAGGGGAACACATTCTCCTCACTTATACAGTTCACCTGCTAACATGTCCCATGTGTATTAAACCATCAGGGGAACACACTCTCCTCACTTATACTGTTCACCTGGTAACATGTCCCATGTATATTAAACCATCAGGGGAAAACATAATCCTCACTTATACTGTTCACCTGCTAACATGTCCCGTGTATATTAAACCTTTAGGGGAATACAGTCTCCTCACTTATCCTGTTCACCTGGTAACATGTCCCGTGTATATTAAACCATCAGGGGAACACACTCTCCTCAATTATACTGTTCACCTGGTGACATGTCCCGTGCGTACTAAACAGTCAGGGTAACAATCTCTCCACACTTATACTGTTCACATGGCAACATGTCCCGTGTATACTAAACGATCAGGGGAACACACTCTCCTAATTTACACAGTTCACCTGGAAACATGTCCCGTGTTTATTAAACGATCAGGGGAAAGCACTCTCCTCACTTATACTGTTCACCTGGGAACATGTCCCGTGTATATTAAACCATCAGGGGAACACACTCTCCTCACTTATACTGTTCACCTGGTAACATGCCCCGTGCCTATTAAACCATCAGGGGAACACAGTCTCCTCACTTATACTTTTCACCTGGTAAAATGTCCCTTGTATATTAAACCATCAGGGGAAAGCCCTCTCCTCACTTATACTGTTCAACTGGTGTCATGTCACGTGTGTATTAAACAATCAGGGGAACACACTCTCCTCACTTATACTGTTCACCTGGTATCATGTCCCGTGTGTATTAAACAATCAGGGGAACACACTCTCGTCACTTACACTGTTCACTTGGTTACATGTCCCGTGCGGATGAAACAATCAGGGGAACTCACTCTCTTCACTTTTACTGTTCATCTGTTGACATGTCGTGTGTTTTAAACCATCAGGAGAACACACTCTCCTCACTTATACTGTTCACCTGGTGACATGTCCCGTGAGTATTAAACCATCAGGGGAACACACTCTCCTTACTTATACTGTTCACCTGGTAACATGTCCCGTGTATATTAAACCATCATGGGAACACACTCCCCTCACTTATACTGTTCACCTGGTAACATGTCCCGTGTATATTAAACCATCAGGGGAACACACTCTCCTCAATTATTCTGTTCACCTGGTGACATGTCCCGTGTGCATTATACAATCAGGGGAACACACTCTCCTCAATTATACTCTTCACCTGGTAACATGTCCCGTGTGCATTCAACAATCAGGGGAACACACTCTCCTCACTTATACTGTTCACCTGGTAACATGTCCCGTGTGCATTAAACAATCAGGGGAACACACTCTCCTCACTTATACTGTTCTCCTGGTAACATGTCCCGTGTATATTAAACCATCAGGGGAAAGCCCTCTCCTCACTTATACTGTTCAACTGGTGACATGTGACGTGTGCATTAAACAACCAGGGGAACACACTCTCCTCACTTATACTTTTCACCTGATAACATGTCCCGTGCGCGTTAAACAATCAGGGGAACACAATCTCCTCACTTATACTGTTCACCAGGTATCATGTCCTGTGTATATTAAACCATCAGGGGAACACACTCTCCTCACTTATACTGTTCACCTGGTAACATGTCCCGTGCATGCTAAACAATCAGGGTAACAATCTCTCCTCACTTATACTGTTCACCTGGCAACATGTCCCGTGTATACTAAACGATCAGGGGAACACACTCTCCTCACTTATACTGTTCACCTGGGAACATGGCCCGAGTATATTAAACCATCAGGGGAACACACTCTCCTCACTTATACCGTTCACATGGTATCATGTCCCGTGTATATTAAACCATCAGGGGAACACACTCTCCTCACTTAAACTGTTCACCTGGTAACATGTACCGTGTGTATTAAACAATCAGGGGAACACACTCTCCTCACTTACACTGTTCACCTGGTGACATGTCCCGTGTGTATTAAACAATCAGGGGAACACACTGTCCTCACTTATACTGTTCACTTGGTTACATGTCCCGTGTATATTAAACCATCAGAGGAAAGCACTCTCCCCACTTATACTGTTCACCTGGGAACATGTCCCGTGTATATTTAACAATCAGGGGAACACACTCTCCTCACTTATACTGTTCATCTGGTGACATGTCCCATGTATATTAAACCATCAGGGGAACACATAATCCTCACTTATACTGTTCACCTGCTAACATGTCCCGTGTATATTAAACCATCAGGGGAATACAGTCTCCTCACTTATACTGTTCACCTGGTAACATGTCCCGTGTATATTAAACCATCAGGGGAACACACTCTCCTCACTTATACTGTTCACCTGGTATCATGTCCCGTGTGTATTAAACAATCAGGGGAACACACTCTCGTCACTTACACTGTTCACTTGGTTACATGTCCCGTGCGTATTAAACAATCAGGGGAACTCACTCTCTTCACTTTTACTGTTCACCTGTTGACATGTCGTGTGTTTCAAACCATCAGGGGAACACACTCTCCTCACTTATACTGTTCACCTGGTGACATGTCCCGTGAGTATTAAACCATCAGGGGAACACACTCTCTTCACTTATACTGTTCACCTGGTAACATGTCCCGTGTATATTAAACCATCAGGGGAACACACTCTCCTCACTTATACTGTTCACCTGGTAACATGTCCCGTGTATATTAAACCATCAGGGGAACACACTCTCCTCAATTATTCTTTTCACCTGGTGACATGTCCCGTGTGCATTAAACAATCAGGGGAACACACTCTCCTCAATTATACTGTTCACCTGGTAACATGTCCCGTGTGCATTAAACAATCAGGGGAACACACTCTCCTCACTTATGCTGTTCACCTGATAAAATGTCCCGTGCGCGTTAAACAATCAGGGGAACACACTCTCCTCACTTATACTGTTCACCTGGTATCATGTCCTGTGTATATTAAACCATCAGGGGAACACACTCTCCTCACTTATACAGTTCACCTGGTAACATGTCCCGTGCGTGTTAAACAATCAGGGTAACAATCTGTCCTCACTTATACTGTTCACCTGGCAACATGTCCCGTGTATCCTAAACGATCAGGGGAACACACTCTCCTCACTTATACTGTTCACCTGGGAACATGTCCCGTGTATATTAAACCATCAGGGGAACACACTCTCCTCACTTATACTGTTCACCTGGTTTCATGCCCCGTGTATATTAAACCATCAGGGGAACACACTCTCCTCACTTATACTGTTCACCTGGTAACATGTCCCGTGCGTGTTAAACAATCAGGGGAACACACTCTCCTCACTTATACTGTTCACCTGGTAACATGTACCGTGTGTATTAAACCATCAGGGGAACACACTCTCCTCACTTACACTGTTCACCTGGTGACATGTCCCGTGTGTATTAAACAATCAGGGGAACACACTGTCCTCACTTATACTGTTCACTTGGTTACATGTCCCGTGTATATTAAACCATCAGGGGAAAGCACTCTCCTCACTTATACTGTTCACCTGGGAACATGTCCCGTGTATATTTAACAATCAGGGGAACACACTCTCCTCACTTATACTGTTCACCTGGTAACATGTCCCATGTATATTAAACCATCAGGGGAACACATAATCCTCACTTATACTGTTCACCTGCTAACATGTCCCGTGTATATTAAACCATCAGGGGAATACAGTCTCCTCACTTATACTGTTCAGCTGGTAACATGTCCCGTGTATATTAAACCATCAGCGGAACACACTCTCCTCACTTATACTGTTCACCGGGTAACATGACCCGTGTATATTAAACCATCAGGGGAAAGCACTCTCCTCACTTATACTGTTCACCTGGTAACATGTCCCGTGCATGTTAAACCATCAGGGGAACACACTCTCCTCAGTTATACTGATCACCTGGTGACATGTCCCGGGTATATTAAAAAATCAGGGGAACTCACTCTCCTCACTTATACTGTTCTCCTGGTGACATGTCCCGTGCGTACTAAACAAGCAGGGTAACGATCTCTACTCACTTATACTGTTCACCTGGCAACATGTCCCATGTATACTAAAAGATCAGGGGAACACACTCTCCTCACTTATACTGTTCACCTGGGAACATGTCCCGTGTATTTTAAACCATCAGGGGAACACACTCTCCTCACTTCTACTTTTCAACTGGTGACATGTCACGTGTGCATTAATCAATCAGGGGAACACACTCTCCTCACTTATACTGTTCACCTGGTATCATGTCCCGTGTGTATTAAACCATCAGGGGAACACACTCTCCTCACTTACACTGTTCACCTGGTGACATGTCCCGTCTATATGAAACCATCAGGGGAAAGCACTCTCCTCAATTATACTGTTCACCTGGGAACATGTCCCGTGTATATTAAACCATCAGGGGAACACACTCTCCTCACTGATACTGTTCACCTGGTAACATGTCCCGTGTATAATAAACCATCAGGGGAACACGCTCTCCTCACTTATACTGATCACCTGGTGACATGTCCCGGGTATATTAAAAAAATCAGGGGAAATCACTCTCCTCACTTATACTGTTCACCTGGTAACATGTCCTGTGTATACTAAACGATCAGGGGAACACACTCTCCTCACTTATACTGTTCACCTGGCAACATGTCCCGTGTATACTAAACGATCAGGGGAACACACTCTCCTCACTTATACTGTTCACCTGGGAACATGTCCCGTGTATTTTAAACCATCAGGGGAACACACTCTCCTCACTTATACTATTCACCTGGTAACAAGTCCCATGTATATTAAACCATCAGGGGAAAGCACTCTCCTCACTTATACTGTTCAACTGGTGACATGTCATGTGTGCATTATCAATCAGGGGAACACACTCTCCTCACTTATACTGTTCATCTGGTATCATGTCCCGTGTGTATTAAACCATCAGGTGAACACACTGTCCTCATTTACACTGTTCACCTGGTGACATGTCCCGTGTATATTAAACCATCAGGGGAAAGCATTCTCCTCAATTATACAGTTCACCTGGGAACATGTCCCGTGTATATTAAACCATCAGCGGAACACACTCTCCTCACTTATAGTGTTCACCTGGTTACAAGTCCCATGTATTTTAAACCATCAGGGAAAAGCACTCTCTTCACTTATACTGTTCACCTGGTAACATGTCCCTTGCGTATTAAATGATCATGGGAACACACTCTCCTCACTTATACTGTTCACCTGGTAACATGTCCCGCGTATATTAAACCATCAGGGGAACACACTCTCCTCACTACTACTCTTCACCTGGTGACACGTCCCGTCAGTATTAAACAATCATTGGATCACACTCTCCTCACTTATACTGTTCACCTGGTAACATGTCCCGCGTATATTAAACCATCAGGGGAACACATTCACCTCACTTATACTGTTCACCTGGTAACATGTCCCGGGTGTATTAAAGCATCAGGGGAACACACTCTCCTCACTTATACTGTTCACCTGGTAACATTTCCCGTGAGTATTAAACAATCAGGGGAACACACTCTCCTCACTTATACTGTTCACCTGGTAACATGTCCCGTGTATATTAAACCATCAGGGGAAAGCCCTCTCCTCACTTATACTGTTCAACTGGTGACATGTCACGTGTGCATTAAACAATCAGGGGAACATACTCTCCTCACTTATACTGTTCACCTGGTATCATGTCCTGTGTATATTAAACCATCAGGGAAACACACTCTCCTCAATTATACTGTTCACCTGGTAACATGTCCCTTGCGTGTCAAACAATCAGGTGAACACACTCTCCTCACTTATACTGTTCACCTGCTAACATGTCCCGTGTATATTAAACCATCAGGGGAACACACTCTCCTCACTTATACTGTTCACCTGCTAACATGTCCCGTGTATATTAAACCATCAGGGGAATACAGTCTCCTCACTTATCCTGTTCACCTGGTAACATGTCCCGTGTATATTAAACCATCAGGGGAACACACTCTCCTCACTTATACTGTTCACCTGGTATCATGTCCTGTGTATATTAAACCATTAGGGGAACACATTCTCCTCACTTACACTGTTCACCTGCTAACATGTCCCGTCTATATTAAACCATCAGGGGAATACAGTCTCCTCACTTATACTGTTCACCTGGTAACATGTCCCGTGTGTATTAAACCATCAGGGGAACACACTCTCCTCACTTATACTGTTCGCCTGGTAACGTGTCCCGTGTATATTTAACAATCAGGGGAACACACTCTCCTCACTTATACTGTTCACCTGGTAACATGTCCCATGTATATTAAACCATCAGGGGAAGACATAATCCTCACTTATACTGTTCACCTGCTAACATGTCCCGTGTATATTAAACCATCAGGGGAATACAGTCTCCTCACTTATACTGTTCACCTGGTAACATGTCCCGTGTATATTAAACCATCAGCGGAACACACTCTCCTCACTTATACTGTTCACCTGGTCACATGACCCGTGTATATTAAACTATCAGGGGAAAGCACTCTCCTCACTTATACTGTTCACCTGGTAACATGTCCCGTGCATGTTAAACCATCATGGGAACACACTCTCCTCAGCTATACTGATCACCTGGTGACATGTCCCGGGTATATTAAAAAATCAGGGGAACTCACTCTCCTCACTTATACTGTTCACCTGGTAACATGTCCCGTGCGTGTTAAACAATCAGGGGAACACACTCCCCTCACTTATACTGTTCACCTGGTCACATGACCCGTGTATATTAAACCATCAGGGGAAAGCACTCTCCTCACTTATACTGTTCACCTGGTAACATGTCCCGTGCATGTTAAACCATCAGGGGAACACACTCTCCTCAGCTATACTGATCACCTGGTGACATGTCCCGGGTATATTAAAAATCAGGGGAACTCACTCTCCTCACTTATACTGTTCACCTGGTGACATGTCCCGTGCGTACTAAACAATCAGGGGAACACACTCCCCTCACTTATACTGTTCACCTGGTCACATGACCCGTGTATATTAAACCATCAGGGGAAAGCACTCTCCTCACTTATACTGTTCACCTGGTAACATGTCCCGTGCATGTTAAACCATCAGGGGAACACACTCTCCTCAGCTATACTGATCACCTGGTGACATGTCCCGGGTATATTAAAAATCAGGGGAACTCACTCTACTCACTTATACTGTTCACCTGGCAACATGTCCCCTGTATACTCAAAGATCAGGGGAACACACTCCCCTCACTTATACTGTTCACCTGGGAACATGTCCCGTGTATTTTAAACCGTCAGGGGAACACACTCTCCTCACTTATACTGTTCAACTGGTGACATGTCACGTGTGCATTAAACAATCAGGGGAACACACTCTCCTCACTTATACTGTTCACCTGATAACATGTCCCGTGTATATTAAACCATCAGGGGAACACACTCTCCTCACTTACACTGTTCACCTGGTGACATGTCCCGTGTATATTAAACCATCAGGGGAAAGCACTCTCCTCAATTATACTGTTCACCTGGGAACATATCCCGTGTATATTAAACCATCAGGGGAACACACTCTCCTCACTGATACTGTTCACCTGGTAACATGTCCCGTGTATAATAAACCATCAGGGGAACACACTCTCCTCACTTCTACTGATCACCTGGTGACATGTCCCGGGTATATTAAAAAATCAGGGGAACTCACTCTCCTCACTTATACTGTTCACCTGGTAACATGTCCTGTGTATACTAAACGATCAAGGGAACACACTCTCCTCACTTATACTGTTCACCTGGCAACATGTCCCGTGTATACTAAACGATCAGGGGAACACACTCTCCTCAATTATACTGTTCACCTGGGAACATATCCCGTGTATTTTAAACCATCAGGGGAACACACTCTCCTCACTTATACTGTTCACCTGGTAACAAGTCCCATGTATATTAAACCATCAGGAGAAAGCACTCTCCTCACTTATACTGTTCAACTGGTGACATGTCACGTGTGCATTAAACAATCAGTGGAACACACTCTCCTCACTTATACTGTTCACCTGGTATCATGTCCCGTGTGTATTAAACCATCAGGTGAACACACTCTCCTCACTGATACTGTTCACCTGCTATCATGTCCCGTGTATATTAAACCATCAGGGGAACACACTCTCCTCATTTATACTGTTCACCTGGTAACATGTCCCGTGCGTGTTAAACAATCAGGGGAACACACTCTCCTCACTTATACTGTTCACCTGGTAACATGTACCGTGTGTATTAAACAATCAGGGGAACACACTCTCCTCACTTACACTGTTCACCTGGTGACATGCCCCGTGTGTATTAAACAATCAGGGGAACACACTGTCCTCACTAATACTGTTCACTTGGTTACATGTTTCTTCTTTTGGGCCTCCTTATCTCGAGAGACAATGGATACGCGCCTGGAGGTGGTCAGTGGTTTGTGAAGCAGCGCCTGGAGTGGCTATAAAGGCCAATTCTGGAGTGACAGGCTCTTCCACAGGTGCTGCAGAGAAATTTGTTTGTTGGGGCTGTTGCACAGTTGGCTCTCCCCTTGCGCCTCTGTCTTTTTTCCTGCCAACTACTAAGTCTCTTCGACTCGCCACAATTTAGCCCTGTCTTTATGGCTGCCCGCCAGCTCTGGCGAATGCTGGCAACTGACTCCCACGACTTGTGATCAATGTCACACGATTTCATGTCGCGTTTGCAGACGTCTTTATAACGGAGACATGGACGGCCGGTGGGTCTGATACCAGTGGCGAGCTCGCTGTACAATGTGTCTTT
The DNA here is from genome assembly GCF_036365525.1 of Heterodontus francisci. Classification (NCBI taxonomy): domain Eukaryota; kingdom Metazoa; phylum Chordata; class Chondrichthyes; order Heterodontiformes; family Heterodontidae; genus Heterodontus; species Heterodontus francisci. Next base: position 2,981,350 of record NW_027140567.1, read on the forward strand.
GGGGATCCTGCCATCTTCCATGCGGCTCACATGGCCAAGCCATCTCAAGCGCCGCTGACTCAGTAGTGTGTATAAGCTGGGGATGTTGGCCGCTTCAAGGACTTCTGTGTTGGAGATATAGTCCTGCCACCTGATGCCAAGTATTCTCCGAAGGCAGCGAAGATGGAATGAATTGAGACGTCGCTCTTGGCTGGCATACGTTGTCCAGGCCTCGCTGCCGTAGAGCAAGGTACTGAGGACACAGGCCTGATACACTCGGACTTTTGTGTTCCGTGTCAGTGCGCCATTTTCCCACACTCTCTTGGCCAGTCTGAACATAGCAGTGGAAGCCTTACCCATGCGCTTGTTGATTTCTGCATCTAGAGACAGGTTACTGGTGATAGTTGAGCCTAGGTAGGTGAACTCTTGAACCACTTCCAGAGCGTGGTCGCCAATATTGATGGATGGAGCATTTCTGACATCCTGCCCCATGATGTTCGTTTTCTTGAGGCTGATGGTTAGGCCAAATTCATTGCAGGCAGACGCAAACCTGTCGATGAGACTCTGCAGGCATTCTTCAGTGTGAGATGTTAAAGCAGCATCGTCAGCAAAGAGGAGTTCTCTGATGAGGACTTTCCGTACTTTGGACTTCGCTCTTAGACGGGCAAGGTTGAACAACCTGCCCCCTGATCTTGTGTGGAGGAAAATTCCTTCTTCAGAGGATTTGAACGCATGTGAAAGCAGCAGGGAGAAGAAAATCCCAAAAAGTGTGGGTGCGAGAACACAGCCCTGTTTCACACCACTCAGGATAGGAAAGGGCTCTGATGAGGAGCCACCATGTTGAATTGTGCCTTTCATATTGTCATGGAATGAGGTGATGATACTTAGTAGCTTTGGTGGACATCCGATCTTTTCTAGTAGTCTGAAGAGACCACGTCTGCTGACGAGGTCAAAGGCTTTGGTGAGATCAATGAAAGCAATGTAGAGGGGCATCTGTTGTTCACGGCATTTCTCCTGTATCTGACGAAGGGAGAACAGCATGTCAATAGTCGATCTCTCTGCACGAAAGCCACACTGTGCCTCAGGGTAGACGCGCTCGGCCAGCTTCTGGAGCCTGTTCAGAGCGACTCGAGCAAAGACTTTCCCCACTATGCTGAGCAGGGAGATTCCACGGTAGTTGTTGCAGTCACCGCGGTCACCTTTGTTTTTATAGAGGGTGATGATGTTGGCATCGCGCATGTCCTGGGGTACTGCTCCCTCGTCCCAGCACAGGCATAGCAGTTCATGTAGTGCTGAGAGTATAGCAGGCTTGGCACTCTTGATTATTTCAGGGGTAATGCTGTCCTTCCCAGGGGCTTTTCCGCTGGCTAGGGAATCAATGGCATCACTGAGTTCCGATTTGGTTGGCTGTATGTCCAGCTCATCCATGACTGGTAGAGGCTGGGCTGCATTGAGGGCAGTCTCAGTGACAGCATTCTCCCTGGAGTACAGTTCTAGGTAGTGCTCAACCCAGCGGTCCAACTGTTTGCGTTGGTCAGTGATTATGTCCCCCGATTTAGATTTGAGGGGGGTGATCTTCTTGATGGTTGGCCCAAGAGCTCTCTTCATGCCATCATACATTCCTCTGATGTTTCCGGTGTCTGAGGCCAGCTGAATATGACTGCATAGGTGTTGCCAGTAGTCGTTTGCGCAACGCCTAGCTGTTCTTTGTGCAGTACTTCTGGCTGCTTTAAGTGCTGCGGATGTTAAATCGCTGGGGGCTTTCTTGTAGTTCAAAAGTGCAATGCGCTTAGTGGCTATGACAGGTTCCAACTCTTCATTATGAGATTGAAACCAGTCTGCATTTCTCTTCGCACTTTTGCCGTAGGTGGTCAAAGCTGACTCATAGATGGCGTCTCTGATGTGGGCCCACATGGTCTCAGCATCCCCTGTGGGAGTGTTTTGAAGGGCTGTTACAAGTGAATTTAGACATTTTTGTAACAGCTGTGGGTGAGAAATTCTGCTCGTGTTGATGCGCGGGTGGCCCTTCTGCTTGGAATGATGCAACTTCTTTGGTCTGAGTCTAACCTTGCTGCACACCAGGGAGTGGTCGGTGTCGCAGTCCGCACTGTGGAAGCTGCGTGTGATTTGAACACTGTTTAAGGCGGCTCGCCTTGTGACAATGAGGTCTAGCTGGTGCCAACGACGTGATCTTGGGTGCCTCCATGAAACCTGGTGACAGGGTTTAGTGTGAAAGAACGAGTTGGTGATGCAGAGGTTATGATAGGTACACAACTCAAGCAGTCTCTGCCCGTTCTCATTCATCCTTCCAACGCCATAGCGCCCAAGGCAGGAGGGCCATGATTCATGGTCGGCCCCAACCCTGGCATTAAAGTCCCCCAGCAGGAATAGGTGTTCGGTGTTGGGGATGCTGCTAATGATGTTATGGAGTTGTTCATAGAACTGGTCTTTAGCTTCAGGTGCGGAACAGAGTGTTGGAGCATAGATGCTGAGCAGGTGTACTGGACCAGAGGTGGTGAGCAGTCGGATGGACAGTATGCGTTCCGAGCCATTTGAGGGAGGCTCTATCATGCTGAGCAAGGAGTTTCTGATGGCGAAGCCCACTCCATGCTGTCTTGGTTCTTCAGGATCCCTGCCCTGCCAGAAGAAGGTGTAGTCTTGCTCTGCAAGAGAGCCACTCGCGGGGAGGCGAGTCTCCTGAAGTGCTGCAATGTCCACATTGAGTCTACTGAGCTCGTTGTCAATGATGGCGGTCTTCCGAGAATCGTTGATTTGTGTAAGGTCTTCCGACAGGCCAGGACACATAGTTCTGACGTTCCAGCTTGCAAAGCGAAGGGCTGGTACCTTCTTTTCTTTTTTCATGTTGTTTGGTGCGGTGTATCAGTCCACCTTTCGGGCAATGACCCTGAGCTCCAAGCACCCATTGAAGCAGGCAGACTGTGGCGGGACAGAACCTTATTGACCGGGGGCTGCCCGGTTTGAGGCGGGCGGTAGCTGTCCAGTGAGGTGCAATGACCTCTCCCACCGACAAAGGCAACCCGTGGCGCCCAGTTTCTACGCCAATTTATCTGGACTTATAACCCGTAACTGCTGCCTTCCGTGTTGTTTCAGTCGCTGTGAGGCAACTATGGAGTGACCTCTCCATGGCGCATGCCTGGGCAAATTTATGGAGGTTGAGAGTTGCCCAGTCGTCAAAACCCCCCTCTCGGCCTTTCTGGTGGGGTCCAAAGGAGTGCAGGACACGACGTTTGGCACCAGTATGGCTGCAGGAACTGCCGGAAACATGCCAAAAGTGACACATGACCGCCTACGGGGTTCCGCTCCGGATTTTCTGTTAGGGTTTACTCCCTTAGCCTTGGTCTCTCCAGAGACGCCCACAAGGCAGTGGGGTTGTTGGGGCCCCTACACAGGTGTAGGATGGTGCCGGTGGGAGGAGGGAATGCAAGGGGGAGGGGTAGAGGGAGGGGGTGTGGGGGGGTGCAGGGGAAGGGGGTGCGGGGTGAAGATGGTGCGAGGGGGGGGCGGGCTGGGACGGAGTTGTGAGGGGGTGAGCTGAGAGGGTGGAGCAGGGAAGGGGACGGGGGTGGGGGGGTGGAAGGGGGGTAAAGGGGGGGGTGGAATTTGGTGCAGGTAATAAGCCATTTCCTCAGTGCCCACCATCGACGTCCGGAAAGCTCATCCACGTCCTTCGGGAGGTGAAGCATCATTTGGCAGACTTAGAGGTGATTACATTTGCTAAGGGTTTTTTTTTTTTGCAGTGGTTTAAATAAAGGCATGCAGCATTGCCGACAATGCGCTGCAGATGCTCTCCGAGCCATCTCCCGCGGGCGCTTTGAAGTTGCGGCCGGGGGGGCCGTTCGTGGATGTTTTGGGTGTTCGGGGCACCTTTTCACAGGACTTCTCTCGGGTCCCGCAGCTCCTTCTTCACCTCAATGGACTTACCGCATGCCGTGGCTGCAGACACTCTGGACTGTGAAGACAGCAGGATCGGAGATTAAAGTATCGGCAGCTGTTCTCGTCAGTTTCATCCGGATCAATTTCATTGAGAAAACAAAGAGCAGGTGTGGCTGGGGGAGGGCAGTGGGCCCAGGTAACATACACTAAACTAACTGTTAACTTTTAGATAGGGCTAAAATGAACTGATTTAAAGAGCCAGGGGAATTTAAACAGTTTAAGAGGGCAGATTGGGGGAGAAAACGTTAGGGATGGGAGCAGATGGCCATGGATAGAGTTGAACAGCAAGGGAGCTTCCTAGGGAGCTTCCAGCCCAGGAGCCATCTTGAAAGTCCCGTGTATATTAAACCATCAGGGGAAAGCACTCTCCTCACTTACACTGTTCACCTGGGAACATGTCCCGTGCATATTAAACCATCAGGGGAACACACTCTCCTCGCTTATACTGTTCACCTGGTATCATGTCCTGTGTATATTAAACCATCAGGGGAACACATTCTCCTCACTTATACTGTTCACCTGCTAACATGTCCCGTGTATATTAAACCATCAGGGGAATACAGTCTCCTCACTTATACTGTTCACCTGGTAACATGTCCCGTGTATATTAAACCATCAGGGGAACACACTCTCCTCACTTATACTGTTCACCTGGTAACATGTCCCGTGTGTATTAAACCATCAGGGGAACACACTCTCCTCACTTATACTGTTCGCCTGGTAACGTGTCCCGTGTATATTTAACAATCAGGGGAACACACTCTCCTCACTTATACTGTTCACCTGGTAACATGTCCCATGTATATTAAACCATCAGGGGAAGACATAATCCTCACTTATACTGTCCACCTGATAACATGTCCCTTGTATATTAAACCATCAGGGGAATACAGTCTCCTCACTTATACTGTTCACCTGGTAACATGTCCCGTGTATATTAAACCATCAGCGGAACACACTCTCCTCACTTATACTGTTCACCTGGTCACATGACCAGTGTATATTAAACCATCAGGGGAAAGCACTCTCCTCACTTATACTGTTCACCTGGTAACATGTCCCGTGCATGTGAAACAATCAGGTGAACACACTCTCCTCACTTATACTGTTCACCTGCTAACATGTCCCGTGTATATTAAACCATCAGGGGAACACACTCTCCTCACTTATACTGTTCACCTGCTAACATGTCCCGTGTATATTAAACCATCAGGGGAATACAGTCTCCTCTCTTATCCTGTTCACCTGGTAACATGTCCCGTGTATATTAAACCATCAGGGGAACACACTCTCCTCACTTATACTGTTCACCTGGTATCATGTCCTGTGTATATTAAACCATCAGGGGAACACATTCTCCTCACTTATACTGTTCACCTGCTAACATGTCCCGTGTATATTAAACCATCAGGGGAATACAGTCTCCTCACTTATACTGTTCACCTGGTAACATGTCCCGTGAATATTAAACCATCAGGGGAACACACTCTCCTCACTTATACTGTTCACCTGGTAACATGTCCCGTGTGTATTAAACCATCAGGGAACACACTCTCCTCACATATACTGTTCGCCTGGTAACGTGTCCCGTGTATATTTAACAATCAGGGGAACACACTCTCCTCACTTATACTGTTCACCTGGTAACATGTCCCATGTATATTAAACCATCAGGGGAAGACATAATCCTCACTTATACTGTTCACCTGCTAACATGTCCCGTGTATATTAAACCATCAGGGGAATACAGTCTCCTCACTTATACTGTTCACCTGGTAACATGTCCCGTGTATATTAAACCATCAGCGGAACACACTCTCCTCACTTATACTGTTCACCTGGTCACATGACCCGTGTATATTAAACCATCAGGGGAAAGCACTCTCCTCACTTATACTGTTCACCTGGTAACATGTCCCGTGCATGTTAAACCATCAGGGGAACACACTCTCCTCAGCTATACTGATCACCTGGTGACATGTCCCGGGTATATTAAAAAATCAGGGGAACTCACTCTGCTCACTTATACTGTTCACCTGGTAACATGTCCCGTGCATGTTAAACAATCAGGGGAACACACTCCCCTCACTTATACTGTTCACCTGGTGACATGTCCCGTGCGTACTAAACAATCAGGGTAACAATCTCTACTCACTTATACTGTTCACCTGGCAACATGTCCCCTGTATACTAAAAGATCAGGGGAACACACTCTCCTCACTTATACTGTTTACCTGGGAACATGTCCCGTGTATTTTAAACCATCAGGGGAACACACTCTCCTCACTTATACTGTTCAACTGGTGACATGTCACGTGTGCATTAAACAATCAGGGGAACACACTCTCCTCACTTATACTGTTCACCTGATAACATGTCCCGTGTATATTAAACCACCAGGGGAACACACTCTCCTCACTTACACTGTTCACCTGGTGACATGTCCCGTGTATATTAAATCATCAGGGGAAAGCACTCTCCTCAATTATACTGTTCACCTGGGAACATATCCAGTGTATATTAAACCATCAGGGGAACACACTCTCCTCACTGATACTGTTCACCTGGTAACATGTCCCGTGTATAATAAACCATCAGGGGAACACACTCTCCTCACTTATACTGATCACCTGTTGACATGTCCCGGGTATATTATAAAATCAGGGGAACTCACTCTCCTCACTTATACTGTTCACCTGGTAACATGTCCTGTGTATACTAAACGATCAGGGGAACACACTCTCCTCACTTATACTGTTCACCTGGCAACATGTCCCGTGTATACTAAACGATCAGGGGAACACACTCTGCTCAATTATACTGTTCACCTGGGAACATGTCCCGTGTATTTTAAACCATCAGGGGAACACACCCTCCTCACTTATACTGTTCACCTGGTAACAAGTCCCATGTATATTAAACCATCAGGGGAAAGCAATCTCCTCACTTATACTGTTCAACTGGTGACATGTCACGTGTGCATTAAACAATCAGGGGAACACACTCTCCTCACTTATACTGTTCACCTGGTATCATGTCCCGTGTGTATTAAACCATCAGGTGAACACACACTCCTCACTTACACTGTTCACCTGGTGACATGCCCCGTGTATCTTAAACCATCAGGGGAAAGCACTCTCCTCAATTATACTGTTCACCTGGGAACATGTCCCGTGTATATTAAACCATCAGCGGAACACACTCTCCTCACTTATAGTGTTCAGCTGGTAACAAGTCCCATGTATATTAAACCATCAGGGGAAAGCACTCTCCTCACTTATACTGTTCACCTGGTAACATGTCCCTTGCGTATTAAACCATCAGGGGAACACACTCTCCTCACTTATACTGTTCACCTGGTAACATGTCCCGCGTATATTAAACCATCAGGGGAGCACACTCTCCTCACTTCTACTCTTCACCTGGTGACACGTCCCGTCAGTATTAAACAATCATTGGATCACACTCTCCTCACTTATACTGTTCACCTGGTAACATGTCCCGCGTATATTAAACCATCAGGGGAACACATTTTCCTCACTTATACTGTTCACCTGGTAACATGTCCCGGGTGTATTAAAGCATCAGGGGAACACACTCTCCTCACTTATACTGTTCACCTGGTAACATTTCCCGTGAGTATTAAACAATCAGGGGAACACACTCTCCTCACTTATACTGTTCACCTGGTAACATGTCCCGTGTATATTAAACCATGAGGGGAAAGCCCTCTCCTCACTTATACTGTTCAACTGGTGACATGTCACGTGTGCATTAAACAATCAGGGGAACACACTCTCCTCACTTATACTGTTCACCTGGTAACATGTCCCGTGTATATTAAACCATCAGGGGAAAGCCCTCTCCTCACTTATACTGTTCAACTGGTGACATGTCCCGTGTGCATTAAACAATCAGGGGAACACACTCTCTTCACTTATACTGTTCACCTGGTATCATGTCCTGTGTATATTAAACCATCAGGGGAACACACTCTCCTCACTTACACTGTTCACCTGGTGACATGTCCCGTGTGTATTAAACAATCAGGGGAACACATTGTCCTCACTTTTACTGTTCACTTGGTTAACTGTCCCGTGTATATTAAACCATCAGGGGAAAGCACTCTCCTCACTTATACTGTTCACCTGGGAACATGTCCCGTGTATGTTAAACCATCAGGGGAACACACTCTCCTCACTTAGACTGTTCACCTGGTAACATGACCCGTGTATATTAAACCATCAGGGGAAAGCACTCTCCTCAGTTATACTGTTCACCTGGTAACATGTCCCGTGCGTGTTAAACCATCAGGGGAACACACTCTCCTCACTTATACTGATCACCTGGTGACATGTCCTGTGTGTATTAAACCATCAGGGGAACACACTCTCCTCACTTACACTGTTCACCTGGTGACATGCCCCGTGTGTATTAAACAATCTGGGGAACACACTGTCCTCACTAATACTGTTCACTTGGTTACATGTCCCGTGTATATTAAACCATCAGGGGAAAGCACTCTCCTCACTTATACTGTTCACCTGGGAACATGTCCCGTGCATATTAAACCATCAGGGGAACACACTCTCCTCACTTATACTGTTCACCTGGTATCATGTCCTGTGTATATTAAACCATCAGGGGAACACATTCTCCTGACTTATACTGTTCACCTGCTAACATGTCCCGTATATATTAAACCATCAGGGGAACACACTCTCCTCACTTATACTGTTCACCTGGTAACAAGTCCCATGTATATTAAACCATCAGGGGAAAGCAATCTCCTCACTTATACTGTTCAACTGGTGACATGTCACGTGTGCATTAAACAATCAGGGGAACACACTCTCCTCACTTATACTGTTCACCTGGTATCATGTCCCGTGTGTATTAAACCATCAGGTGAACACACACTCCTCACTTACACTGTTCACCTGGTGACATGCCCCGTGTATATTAAACCATCAGGGGAAAGCACTCTCCTCAATTATACTGTTCACCTGGGAACATGTCCCATGTATATTAAACCATCAGGGGAACACACTCTCCTCACTTATAGTGTTCAGCTGGTAACAAGTCCCATGTATATTAAACCATCAGGGGAAAGCACTCTCCTCACTTATACTGTTCACCTGGTAACATGTCCCTTGCGTATTAAACCATCAGGGGAACACACTCTCCTCACTTATACTGTTCACCTGGTAACATGTCCCGCGTATATTAAACCATCAGGGGAGCACACTCTCCTCACTTCTACTCTTCACCTGGTGACACGTCCCGTCAGTATTAAACAATCATTGGATCACACTCTCCTCACTTATACTGTTCACCTGGTAACATGTCCCGCATATATTAAACCATCAGGGGAACACATTCTCCTCACTTATACTGTTCACCTGGTAACATGTCCCGGGTGTATTAAAGCATCAGGGGAACACACTCTAATCACTTATACTGTTCACCTGGTAACATTTCCCGTGAGTATTAAACAATCAGGGGAACACACTCTCCTCACTTATACTGTTCACCTGGTAACATGTCCCGTGTATATTAAACCATCAGGGGAAAGCCCTCTCCTCACTTATACTGTTCAACTGGTGACATGTCTCGTGTGCATTAAACAATCAGGGGAACACACTCTCCTCACTTATACTGTTCACCTGGTAACATGTCCTGTGTATATTAAACCATCAGGGGAACACACTCTCCTCAATTATACTGTTCACCTGGTAACATGTCCCGTGCGTGTTAAACAATCAGGGGAACACACTCTCCTCACTTATACTGTTCACCTGGTATCATGTCCTGTGTATATTAAACCATCAGGGGAACACACTCTCCTCACTTACACTGTTCACCTGGTGACATGTCCCGTGTGTATTAAACAATCAGGGGAACACACTGTCCTCACTTTTACTGTTCACTTGGTTACATGTCCCGTGTATATTAAACCATCAGGGGAAAGCACTCTCCTCACTTATACTGTTCACCTGGGAACATGTCCCGTGTATGTTAAACCATCAGGGGAACACACTCTCCTCACTTAGACTGTTCACCTGGTAACATGACCCGTGTATATTAAACTATCAGGGGAAAGCACTCTCCTCAGTTATACTGTTCACCTGGTAACATGTCCCGTGCGTGTTAAACCATCAGGGGAACACACTCTCCTCACTTATACTGATCACCTGGTGACATGTCCTGTGTGTATTAAACCATCAGGGGAACACACTCTCCTCACTTACACTGTTCACCTGGTGACATGCCCCGTGTGTATTAAACAATCAGGGGAACACACTGTCCTCACTAATACTGTTCGCTTGGTTACATGTCCCGTGTATATTAAACCATCAGGGGAAAGCACTCTCCTCACTTATACTGTTCACCTGGGAACATGTCCAGTGCATATTAAACCATCAGGGGAACACACTCTCCTCACTTATACTGTTCACCTGGTATCATGTCCTGTGTATATTAAACCATCAGGGGAACACATTCTCCTCACTTATACTTTTCACCTGCTAACATGTCCCGTATATATTAAACCATCAGGGGAATACAGTCTCCTCACTTATACTGTTCACCTGGTAACATGTCCCGTGTATATTAAACCATCAGGGGAACACACTCTCCTCACTTATACTGTTCACCTGGTAACATGTCCCGTGTGTATTAAACCATCAGGGGAACACACTCTCCTCACTTATGCTGTTCACCTGGTAACATGTCCCATGTATATTAAACCATCAGGGGAAGACATAATCCTCACTTATACTGTTCACCTGCTAACATGTCCCGTGTATATTAAAACATCAGGGGAATACAGTCTCCTCACTTATACTGTTCACCTGGTAACATGTCCCGTGTATATTAAACCATCAGCGGAACACACTCTCCTCACTTATACTGTTCACCTGGTCACATGACCCGTGTATATTAAACCATCAGGGGAAAGCACTCTCCTCAATTATACTGTTCACCTGGTAACATGTCCCGTGCATGTTAAACCATCAGGGGAACACACTCTCCTCAGCTATACTGATCACCTGGTGACATGTCCCGGGTATATTAAAAAATCAGGGGAACTCACTCTCCTCACTTATACTGTTCACCTGGTAACATGTCCCGTGCGTGTTAAACAATCAGGGGAACACACTCCCCTCACTTATACTGTTCACCTGGCAACATGTCCCCTGTATACTAAATGATCAGGGGAACACACTCTCCTCACTTATACTGTTCACCTGGGAACATGTCCCGTGTATTTTAAACCATCAGGGGAACACACTCTCCTCACTTATACTGTTCAACTGGTGACATGTCACGTGTGCATTAAACAATCAGGGGAACACACTCTCCTCACTTATACTGTTCACCTGATAACATGTCCCGTGTATATTAAACCATCATGGGAACACACTCTCCTCACTTACACTGTTCAACTGGTGACATGTCCCGTGTATATTAAACCATCAGGGGAAAGCACTCTCCTCAATTATACTGTTCACCTGGGAACATATCCAGTGTATATTAAACCATCAGGGGAACACACTCTCCTCACTGATACTGTTCACCTGGTAACATGTCCCGTGTATAATAAACCATCAGGGGAACACACTCTCCTCACTTATACTGATCACCTGGTGACATGTCCCGGGTATATTAAAAAATCAGGGGAACTCACTCTCCTCACTTATACTGTTTACCTGGTAACATGTCCTGTGTATACTAAACGATCAGGGGAACACACTCTCCTCACTTATACTGTTCACCTGGCAACATGTCCCGTGTATACTAAACGATCAGGGGAACACACTCTCCTCAATTATACTGTTCACCTGGGAACATGTCCCGTGTATTTTAAACCATCAGGGGAACACACTCTCCTCACTTATACTGTTCACCTGGTAACAAGTCCCATGTATATTAAACCATCAGGGGAAAGCACTCTCCTCACTTATACTGTTCAACTGGTGACATGTCACGTGTGCATTAAACAATCAGGGGAACACACTCTCCTCACTTATACTGTTCACCTGGTATCATGTCCCGTGTGTATTAAACCATCAGGTGAACACACACTCCTCACTTACACTGTTCACCTGGTGACATGCCCCGTGTATATTAAACCATCAGGGGAAAGCACTCTCCTCAATTATACTGTTCACCTGGGAACATGTCCCGTGTATATTGAACCATCAGGGGAACACACTCTCCTCACTTATAGTGTTCAGCTGGTAACAAGTCCCATGTATATTAAACCATCAGGGGAAAGCACTCTCCTCACTTATACTGTTCACCTGGTAACATGTCCCTTGCGTATTGAACCATCAGGGGAACACACTCTCCTCACTTATACTGTTCACCTGGTAACATGTCCCGCGTATATTAAACCATCAGGGGAGCACACTCTCCTCACTTCTACTCTTCACCTGGTGACACGTCCCGTCAGTATTAAACAATCATTGGATCACACTCTCCTCACTTGTACTGTTCACCTGGTAACATGTCCCGCGTATATTAAACCATCAGGGGAACACATTCTCCTCACTTATACTGTTCACCTGGTAACATGTCCCGGGTGTATTAAAGCATCAGGGGAACACACTCTCCTCACTTATACTGTTCACCTGGTAACATTTCCCGTGAGTATTAAACAATCAGGGGAACACACTCTCCTCACTTATACTGTTCACCTGGTAACATGTCCCGTGTATATTAAACCATCAGGGGAAAGCCCTCTCCTCACTTATACTGTTCAACTGGTGACATGTCACGTGTGCATTAAACAATCAGGGGAACACACTCTCCTCACTTATACTGTTCACCTGGTAACATGTCCTGTGTATATTAAACCATCAGGGGAACACACTCTCCTCAATTATACTGTTCACCTGGTAACATGTCCCGTGCGTGTTAAACAATCAGGGGAACACACTCTCCTCACTTATACTGTTCACCTGGTATCATGTCCTGTGTATATTAAACCATCAGGGGAACACACTCTCCTCACTTACACTGTTCACCTGGTGACATGTCCCGTGTGTATTAAACAATCAGGGGAACACACTGTCCTCACTTATACTCTTCACTTGGTTACATGTCCCGTGTATATTAAACCATCAGGGGAAAGCACTCTCCTCACTTATACTGTTCACCTGGGAACATGTCCCGTGTATGTTAAACCATCAGCAGAACACACTCTCCTCACTTATACTGTTCACCTGGTATCATGACCCGTGTATATTCAACCATCAGGGGAAAGCAATCTCCTCAGTTATACTGTTCACCTGGTAACATGTCCCGTGCGTGTTAAACCATCAGGGGAACACACTCTCCTCACTTATACTGATCACCTGGTGACATGTCCTGTGTATATTAAACCATCAGGGGAACACACTCTCCTCACTTACACTGTTCACCTGGTGACATGTCCCGTGTGTATTAAACAATCAGGGGAACACACTGTCCTCACTTATACTGTTCACTTGGTTACATGTCCCGTGTATATTAAACCATCAGGGGAAAGCTCTCTCCTCACTTATACTGTTCACCTGGTATCATGTCCTGTGTATATTAAACCAACAGGGGAACACACTCTCCTCACTTATACTGTTCACCTGGTAACATGTCCCTTGCGTGTTAAACAATCTGGGGAACACACTCCCCTCACTTATACTGTTCACCTGGTAACATGTCCCGTGCGTGTTAAGCCATCATTTGAACACACTCTCCTCACTTATACTGTTCACCTGGTGACATGTCCCGTGCGTACTAAACAATCAGGGTAATAATCTCTCCTCACTTATACTGTTCACCTGGCAACATGTCCCGTGTATACTAAACGATCAGGGGAACACACTCTCCTCACTTATACTGTTCACCTGGGAACATGTCCCGTGTATTTTAAACCATCAGGGGAACACGCTCTCCTCACTTATACAGTTCACCTGGTAACAAGTCCCATGTATATTAAACCATCAGGGGAAAGCACTCTCCTCACATATAGTGTTCAACTGGTGACATGTCCCGTGTATATTAAACCATCAGGGTAAAGCACTCTCCTCAATTATACTGTTCACCTGGGATCATGTCCCGTGTATATTAAACCATCAGGGGAACACACTCCCCTCACTTTTAGTGTTCACCTGGTAACATGTCCCTTGCGTATTATACCATCAGGGGAACACAATCTCCTCACTTTTACTGTTCGCCTGGTCACATGTCCCGCGTATATTAAACCATCAGGGGAACACACTCTCCTCACTTCTACGCTTCACCTGGTGACACGTCCCGTCAGTCTTAAACAATCATTGAATCACACTCTCCTCACTTATACTGTTCACCTGGTAACATGTCCCGCGTATATTAAACCATCAGGGGAACACATTCTCCTCACTTATACTGTTCACCTGGTAACATGTCCCGGGTGTATTAAAGCATCAGGGGAACACACTCTCCTCACTTATACTGTTCACCTGGTAACATGTCCCGTGAGTATTAAACAATCAGGGGAACACACTCTCCTCACTTAGACTGTTCACCTGGTAACATGTCCCGTGTATATTAAACCATCAGGGGAAAGCCCTCTCCTCACTTATACTGTTCAACTGGTGACATGTCCCGAGTGTATTAAACCATCAGGGGAACACACTCTCCTCACTTATACTGTTCACCTGCTAACATGTCCCGTGTATATTAAACCATCAGGGGAATACAGTCTCCTCACTTGTACTGTTCACCTGGTAACATGTCCCGTGTGTATTAAACCATCAGGGGAACACACTCTCCTCACTTATACTGTTCACCTGGTAACATGTCCCATGTATATTAAACCATCAGGGGAACACATAATCCTCACTTATACTGTTCACCTGCTAACATGTCCCGTGCGTGTTAAACCATCAGGGGAACACACTCTCCTCACTTATAGTGATCACCTGGTGACATGTCCTGTGTATATTAAACCATCAGGGGAACACACTCTCCTCACTTACACTGTTCACCAGGTGACATGTCCCGTGTGTATTAAACAATCAGGGGAACACACTGTCCTCACTTATACTGTTCACTTGGTTACATGTCCCGTGTATATTAAACCATCAGGGGAAAGCACTCTCCTCACTTATACTGTTCACCTGGTATCATGTCCTGTGTATATTAAACCAACAGGGGAACACACTCTCCTCACTTATACTGTTCACCTGGTAACATGTCCCGTGAGTATTAAACAATCAGGGGAACACACTCTCCTCGCTTAGACTGTTCACCTGGTAACATGTCCCGTGTATATTAAACCATCAGGGGAAAGCCCTCTCCTCACTTATACTGTTCAACTGGTGACATGTACCGTGTGTATTAAACCATCAGGGGAACACACTCTCCTCACTTATACTGTTCACCTGCTAACATGTCCCGTGTATATTAAACCATCAGGGGAATACAGTCTCCTCACTTGTACTGTTCACCTAGTAACATGTCCCGCGTGTATTAAACCATCAGGGGAACACACTCTCCTCACTTATACTGTTCACCTGGTAACATGTCCCATGTATATTAAACCATCAGGGGAACACATAATCCTCACTTATACTGTTCACCTGCTAACATGTCCCGTGTATATTAAACCATCAGGGGAATACAGTCTCCTCAGTTATACTGTTCACCTGGTAACATGTCCCGTGTATATTAAACCATCAGCAGAACACACTCTCCTCACTTATACTGTTCACCTGGTAACATGTCCCGTGCATGTTAAACCATCAGGGGAACACAATCTCCTCAGTTATACTGATCACCTGGTGACATGTCCCGGGTATATTAAAAAATAAGGGGAACTCACTCTCCTCACTTATACTGTTCACCTGGTAACATGTCCCGTGCGTGTTAAACAATCAGGGGAACACACTCCCCTCACTTATACTGTTCACCTGGTGACATGTCCCGTGCGTACTAAACAATCAGGGTAACAATCTCTGCTCACTTATATTGTTCACCTGGCAACATGTCCCCTGTATACTAAAAGATGAGGGGAACACACTCTCCTCACTTATACTGTTCACCTGGGAACATGTCCCGTGTATATTAAACCATCAGGGGAAGACATAATCCTCACTTATACTGTTCACCTGATAACATGTCCCTTGTATATTAAACCATCAGGGGAATACAGTCTCCTCACTTATACTGTTCACCTGGTAACATGTCCCGTGTATATTAAACCATCAGCGGAACACACTCTCCTCACTTATACTGTTCACCTGGTATCATGTCCCCTGTGTATTAAACCATCAGGGGAATACACTCTCCTCACTTACACTGTTCACCTGGTGACATGTCCCGTGTATATTAAACCATCAGGGGAAAGCACTCTCCTCAATTATACTGTTCACCTGGGAACAT
Source organism: Heterodontus francisci (assembly GCF_036365525.1). NCBI lineage: Eukaryota > Metazoa > Chordata > Chondrichthyes > Heterodontiformes > Heterodontidae > Heterodontus > Heterodontus francisci. Next base: position 2,997,691 of record NW_027140567.1, read on the forward strand.
GTCCCGTGTATATTAAACCATCAGGGGAACACACTCTCCTCACTGATACTGTTCACCTGGTAACATGTCCCGTGTATAACAAACCATCAGGGGCACACACTCTCCTCACTTATACTGTTCACCTGGTGACATGTCCCGGGTATATTAAAAAATCAGGCGAACTCACTCTCCTCACTTATACTGTTCACCTGGTAACATGTCCTGTGTATATTAAACCAACAGGGGAACACACTCTCCTCACTTATACTGTTCACCTGGTAACATGTCCCGTGCGTGTTAATCAATCAGGGGAACACACTCTCATCACTTATACTGTTCACCTGGTAACATGTCCCGTGCGGGTTAAACCATCAGAGGAACACACTCTCCTCACTTATACTGCTTTCCTGGTGACATGTCCCGTGCGTACTAAACAGTCAGGGTAACAATCTCTCCTCACTTATACAGCTCACCTGGCAACATGTCCCGTGTGTACGAAACGATCAGGGGAACACACTCTCCTAATTTATACTGTTCACCTGGAAACATGTCCCGTGTATTTTAAACAATCAGGGGAACACACTCTCCTCACTTATACTGTTCACCTGGGAACATGTCCCGTGCATATTAAACCATCAGGGGAACACACTCTCCTTACTTATACTGTTCACCAGGTAACAAGTCCCGTGCGTATTAAACCATCAGGGGAACACACTCTCCTCACTTATACTGTTCACCTGCTATCATGTCCCGTGTATATTAAACCATCAGGGGAAAGCCCTCTCCTCACTTATAATGTTCAACTGGTGTCATGTCACGTGTGTATTAAACAATCAGGGGAACACACTCTCCACACTTATACTGTTCACCTGGTATCATGTCCCGTGTGTATTTAACAATCAGGGGAACTCACTCTCTTCACTTTTACTGTTCACCTGTTGACATGTCGTGTGTTTTAAACCATCAGGGGAACACACTCTCCTCACTTATACTGTTCACCTGGTGACATGTCCCGTGAGTATTAAACCATCAGGGGAACACACTCTCCTCACTTATACTGTTCACCTGGTAACATGTCCCGTGTATATTAAACCATCAGGGGAACACACTCTCCTCAATTATTCTGTTCACCTGGTGACATGTCCCGTGTGCATTAAACAATCAGGGGAACACACTCTCCTCAATTATTCTGTTCACCTGGCGACATGTCCCGTGTGCATTAAACAATCAGGGGAACACACTCTCCTCACTTATTCTGTTCACCTGCTGACATGTCCCATGTGCATTAAACAATCAGGGGAACACACTCTCCTCACTTATACTGTTCACCTGGTAACATGTCCCGTGTGCATGAAACAATCAGGGGAAAACACTCTCCTCACTTATACTGTTCACCTGGTGACATGTCTCGTGTATATAAAACAATCAGGGGAACACACTCCCCTCACTTATAAAGTTCACCTGGTAACATGTCCCGTGTGCATTAAACCATCAGGGGAACACACTCTCCTCACTTACACTGTTCACCTAGTAACATGTCCCGTGTATATAAAACAATCAGGGGAACACACTCTCCTCACTTATAAATTTCACCTGGTAACATGTCCCGTGTGCATTAAACCATCAGGGGAACACACTCTCCTCTCTTATACTGTTCACCTAGTAACATGTCCCGTGCGCATTAATCCATCAGGGGAACACACTCTCCTCACTATTCTGTTCACCTGGTAACATGTCCCGTGTGTATTATACAATCAGGGGAACAAACTCTCCTCACTTATACGGTTCACCTGGTAACATGTCCCGTGTGTATTAAACAATCAGGGAAACACACTCTCTTCACTTATACTGTTCACCTGGTAACATGACCCGTGTGTATTAAACAAACCGGTGAAACACACTCTCTTCACTTATACTGTTCACCTGGTAACATATCCCGTGTATATTAAACAATCAGGGGAACACAATCTCCTCACTTATACTGTTCACCTGGTGACATGTCCCGTGTGTATTAAACAATCAGGGAAACACACTCTCTTCACTTATACTGTTCACCTGGTAACATGTCCCGTGTGTATTAAACAATCAGGGAAACACACTCGCTTCACTTATAATTTTCACCTGGTAACATGTCCCGTGTGTATTAAACAATCAGGGAAACACACTCTCTTCACTTATACAGTTCACCTGGTAACATGTCCCGTGTATTTGAAATCATCAGGGGAACACAATCTCCTCACTTATACTGTTCATCTCGTAAAATATCCCGTGTATATTAAGACATCAGGGGAATACACTCTCCTCGCTTATACTGTTCACCTGGTAACATGTCCTGTGTATATTAAACCATCAGGGGAACACACTCTCCTCACTTATACTTTCAGCTGGTGACATGTCCCGTGTTTATTATACAATCAGGGGAACACACTCTCCTCACTTATACTGTTCACCTGGTAACATGTCCCGTGTGCATTAAACAATCAGGGGAACAAACTCTCCTCACTTATTCTGTTCACCTGGTAACTTGTCCCGTGTGTATTAAACAATCAGGGGAACACACTCTCCTCACTTATACTGTTCACCTGGTGATATGTCCCGTCCGTATTAAACAATCAGGGGAACACACTCTCCTCACTTATACTGTTCACCTGGTGACATGTTACGTCCGTATTAAACCATCAGGGGAAAACACTCTCCTCACTTATTCTGTTCACCTGTTGACATGTCCCGTGTGCATTAAACAATCAGGGGAAAGCACTCTGCTCACTTATTCTGTTCACCTATTAAAATGTCACGTGTGTATTAAACAATCAGGGGAACACACTCTCCTCACTTATACTGTTCACCTGGTAACATGTCCCGTGTATATTAAACCATCAGGGGAACACTATCTCCTCACTTATACTGTTCATCTGGTAACATGTCCCGTGTATATTTAACCATCAGGGGAACACACTCTCCTCACTTATACTGTTCACCTGGTAACATGTCCTGTGTATATTAAACCATCAGGGGAACACACTCTCCTCACTTATACTGTTCACCTGGTAACATGTCCCGTGTGCATTAAACCATCAGGGGAACACACTCTCCTCACTTATACTTTTCACCTGGTGGCATGTCCCGTGTGTATGAAACAATCAGGGGAACACACTCTCCTCACTTTTACTGTTCACCTGGTAACATGTCCCGTGTGTATTAAACAATCAGGGAAACACACTCTCTTCACTTATACTGTTCACCTGGTAACATGTCCCGTGTATATTAAACCATCAGGGGAACACAATCTCCTCACTTCTACTGTTCATCTGGTAAAATGTCCCGTGTATATTAAACCATCAGGGGAACACACTCTCCTCACTTATACTGTTCACCTGGTAACATGTCCCGTGTATGTTAAACCATCAGGGGAACACACTCTCCTCACTTATACTGTTCACCTGTCAACATGTCCCGTGTATATTAAACCATCAGGGGAACACACTCTCCTCACTTATACTTTTCACCTGGTGACATGTCCCGTGTTTATTACACAATCAGGGGAACACACTCTCCTCACTTATAGAGTTCAGCTGGTAACATGTCCCGTGTGTATTAAACCATCAGGGGAACCCACTCTCCTCACTTATACTGTTCGCCTTGTGACATGTCCCGTGTGTATTAAACAATCAGGGGAAAACACTCTCCTCACTTACACTGTTCACCTGGTGACATGTCCCGTGCGTATTAAACAATCTGGGCAACACACTCTCCTCACTTATTCTGTTCACCTGTTGACATGTCCCGTGTGCATTAAACAATCAGGGGAACACACTCTCCTCACTTATAGTGTTCACCTGGTGACATGTCCCGTGTGCATTAAACAATCAGGGGAACACACTCTCCTCACTTGTAGTGTTCACCTGGTGACATGTCCCGTGTGTATTAAACTATCAGGAGAACACACTCTCCTCACTTATACTGTTCACCTGGTAACATGTCCCGTGTGCATTAAACCATCAGGGGAACACATTGTCCTCACTTATACTGTTCACCTGGTAACATGTCCCGTGTGTATTAAACCATCAGGTAAACACTCTCTCCTCACTTATACTGTTCACCTGGTGACATGTCCCGTGTGTATTAAGCAATAATGGGAACACAATCTCCTCACTTATATTGGTCATCTGGTAACATGTCCCGTGTATATATTACCATCATGGGAACACACTCTCCTCACTTATACTGTTCACCTTGTAACATGTCCTGTGTGTATTAAACAATCAGGGGAACACACTCTCCTCACTTATTCTGTTCACCTGGTGACATGTCCCGTGTGCATTAAACAATCAGGGGAACACACTCTCCTCACTTACTCTGTTCACCTATTAACATGTCCCGTGTGTATTAAAAAATCAGGGGAACAGACTCTCTTCACTTATACTGTTCATCTGGTAACATGTCCCGTGCTTATTAAACAATCAGGGAAACACACTCTCCTCACTTATACTGTTCACCTGGTGACATGTCCCGCGTGTATTAAACAATCAGGGGAACACACTCTCCTCACTTATACTGTTCACCTGGTAACATGTCCCGTGTGCATGAAACAATCAGGGGAAAACACTCTCCTCACTTATACTGTTCACCTGGTGACATGTCCCGTGTAGAGAAAACAATCAGGGGAACACACTCTCCTCACTTATAAATTTCACCTGGTAACATGTCCCGTGTGCATTAAACCATCAGGGGAACACACTCTCCTCACTTATACTGTTCACCTCGCAACATGTCCCGTGCGCATTAATCCATCAGGGGAACACACTCTCCTCACTATTCTGTTCACCTGGTAACATGTCCCGTGTGTATTAAACAATCAGGGGAACACACTCTCCTCACTTATACTGTTCACCTAGTAACATGTCCCGTGTGTATTAAACAATCAGGGAACACACTCTCTTCACTTATACTGTTCACCTGGTGACATGTCCCGTGTATATAAAACAATCAGGGGAACACACTCTCCTCACTTATAAAGTTCACCTGGTAACATGTCCCGTGTGTATTAAACCATCATGGCAAAACACTCTCCTCACTATTCTGTTCACCTGGTAACATGTCCCTTGTGTATTATACAATCAGGGGAACACACTCTCCTCACTTATACTGTTCACCTGGTAACATGTCCCGTGTGTATTAAACAATCAGGGAAACACACTCTCTTCACTTATACTGTTCACCTGGTAACATGTCCCGTGTATATTAAACCATCAGGGGAACAGAATCTCCTCACTTATACTGTTCACCTGGTAACATGTCCCGTGTGTATTAAACAATCAGGGAAACACACTCTCTTCACTTATACTGTTCACCTGGTAACATGTCCCGTGTGTATTAAACAATCAGGGAAACACACTCACTTCACTTATAATGTTCACCTGGTAACATGTCCCGTGTGTATTAAACAATCAGGGAAACACACTCTCTTCACTTATACTGTTCACCTGGTAACATGTCCCGTGCATATTAAAACATCAGGGGAACACAATCTCCTCACTTATACTGTTCATCTGGTAAAATATCCCGTGTATATTAAGACATCAGGGGAATACACTCTCCTCGCTTATACTGTTCATCTGGTAACATGTCCTGTGTATATTAAACCATCAGGGGAACACACTCTCCTCACTTATACTTTTCAGCTGGTGACATGTCCCGTGTTTATTATACAATCAGGGGAACACACTCTCCTCACTTATTCTGTTCACCTGTTGACATGTCCCGTGTGCATTAAACAATCAGGGGAACACACTCTCCTCACTATTCTGTTCACCTGGTGACATGTCCCGTGTGCATTAAACAATCAGGGGAACACACTCTCCTCACTTATAGTGTTCACCTGGTGACATGTCCCGTGTGTATTAAACTATCAGGAGAACACACTCTCCTCACTTATACTGTTCACCTGGTAACATGTCCCGTGTGCATTAAACCATCAGGGGAACACACTGTCCTCACTTATACTGTTCACCTGGTAACATGTCCCGTGTGTATTAAACCATCAGGTAAACACTCTCTCCTCACTTATACTGTTCACCTGGTGACATGTCCCGTGTGTATTAAGCAATAATGGGAACACAATCTCCTCACTTATATTGTTCATCTGGTAACATGTCCCGTGTATATGTTACCATCATGGGAACACACTCTCCTCACTTATACTGTTCACCTTGTAACATGTCCTGTGTGTATTAAACCATCAGGGGAACACACTCTCCTCACTTATACTGTTCACCTGGTGACATGTCCCGTGTTTATTAAACAATAAGGGGAACACACTCTCCTCACTTAGAGAGTTCACCTGGTAACATGTCTCGTGTGTATTAAACAATCAGGGGAACACACTCTCCTCACTTATTCTGTTCACCTGGTGACATGTCCCGTGTGCATTAAACAATCAGGGGAACACACTCTCCTCACTTACTCTGTTCACCTATTAACATGTCCCGTGTGTATTAAACAATCAGGGGAACAGACTCTCCTCACTTATACTGTTCATCTGGTAACATGTCCCGTGCTTATTAAACAATCAGGGAAACACACTCTCCTCACTTATACTGTTCACCTGGTGACATGTCCCGTGTGTATTAAACAATCAGGGGAACACACTCTCCTCACTTATACTGTTCACCTGGTAACATGTCCCGTGTGCATGAAACAATCAGGGGAAAACACTCTCCTCACTTATACTGTTCACCTGGTGACATGTCCCGTGTAGAGAAAACAATCAGGGGAACACACTCTCCTCACTTATAAATTTCACCTGGTAACATGTCCTGTGTGCATTAAACCATCAGGGGAACACACTCTCCTCACTTATACTGTTCACCTCGCAACATGTCCCGTGCGCATTAATCCATCAGGGGAACACACTCTCCTCACTATTCTGTTCACCTGGTAGCATGTCCCGTGTGTATTAAACAATCAGGGGAACACACTCTCCTCACTTATACTGTTCACCTAGTAACATGTCCCGTGTGTATTAAACAATCAGGGAACACACTCTCTTCACTTATACTGTTCACCTGGTGACATGTCCCGTGTATATAAAACAATCAGGGGAACACACTCTCCTCACTTATAAAGTTCACCTGGTAACATGTCCCGTGTGTATTAAACCATCATGGCAAAACACTCTCCTCACTATCTGTTCACCTGGTAACATGTCCCGTGTGTATTATACAATCAGGGGAACACACTCTCCTCACTTATACTGTTCACCTGGTAACATGTCCCGTGTGTATTAAACAATCAGGGAAACACACTCTCTTCACTTATACTGTTCACCTGGTAACATGTCCCGTATGTATTAAACAATCAGGGAAACACACTCTCTTGACTTATACTGTTCACCTGGTAACATGTCCCGTGTATATTAAACCATCAGGGGAACACAATCTCCTCACTTATACTGTTCACCTGGTAACATGTCCCGTGTGTATTAAACAATCAGGGAAACACACTCTCTTCACTTATACTGTTCACCTGGTAACATGTCCCGTGTGTATTAAACAATCAGGGAAACACACTCACTTCACTTATAATGTTCACCTGGTAACATGTCCCGTGTGTATTAAACAATCAGGGAAACACACTCTCTTCACTTATACTGTTCACCTGGTAACATGTCCCGTGTATATTAAATCATCAGGGGAACACAATCTCCTCACTTATACTGTTCATCTGGTAAAATATCCCGTGTATATTAAGACATCAGGGGAATACACTCACCTCGCTTATACTGTTCATCTGGTAACATGTCCTGTGTATATTAAACCATCAGGGGAACACACTCTCCTCACTTATACTTTTCAGCTGGTGACATGTCCCGTGATTATTATACAATCAGGGGAACACACTCTCCTCACTTATACTGTTCACCTGGTAACATGTCTCGTGTGCATTAAACAATCAGGGGAACAAACTCTCCTCACTTATTCTGTTCACCTGGTAACATGTCCCATGTGTATTAAACAATCAGGGGAACACACTCTCCTCACTTATAGTGTTCACCTATTAACATGTCCCGTTTGTATTAACCAATCTGGGGAACACACTCTCCTCACTTATACTGTTCACCTGTTAACTTGTCCCGTGTGTATTAAACAATCAGGGGAACACACTCTCCTCACTTATACTGTTCGCCTGGTGACATGTCCCGTGTGTATTAAACAATCAGGGGAACACACTCTCCTCACTTATACTGTTCACCTGGTGATATGTCCCGTCCGTATTAAACAATCAGGGGAACACACTCTCCTCACTTATACTGTTCACCTGGTAACATGTCCTGTGTATATTAAACCATCAGGGGAACACACTCTCCTCACTTATACTGTTCACCTGGTGACATGTCCCGTGTTTATTAAACAATAAGGGGAACACACTATCCTCACTTATACTGTTCACCTGGTAACATGTCCCGTGTGCATTAAACCATCAGGGGAACACACTCTCCTCACTTATACTTTTCACCTGGTGGCATGTCCCGTGTGTATTAAACAATCAGGGGAACACACTCTCCTCACTTTTACTGTTCACCTGTTAACATGTCCCGTGTGTATTAGCAATCAGGGAAACACACTCTCTTCACTTATACTGTTCACCTGGTAACATGTCCCGTGTATATTAAACCATCAGGAGAACACAATCTCCTCACTTATACTGTTCATCTGGTAAAATGTCCCGTGTATATTAAACCATCAGGGGAACACACTCTCCTCACTTATACTGTTGACCTGGTAACATGTCCCGTGTATGTTAAACCATCAGGGGAACACTCTCTCCTCACTTATACTGTTCACCTGGCAACATGTCCCGTGTATATTAAACCATCAGGGGAACACACTCTCCTCACTTATACTTTCACCTGGTGACATGTCCCGTGTTTATTACACAATCAGGGAACACACTCTCCTCACTTATAGAGTTCACCTGGTAACATGTCCCGTGTGTATTAAACCATCAGGGGAACACACTTTACTCACTTGTACTGTTCGCCTTGTGACATGTCCCGTGTGTATTCAACAATCAGGGGAAAACACTCTCCTCACTTACACTGTTCACCTGGTGACATGTCCCGTGCGTATTAAACAATCAGGGCAACACACACTCCTCACTTATTCTGTTCACCTGTTGACATGTCCCGTGTGCATTAAACAATCAGGGGAACACACTCTCCTCACTTATAGTGTTCACCTGGTGATATGTCCCGTGTGTACAAAACATTCAGGGGAACACTCTCTCCTCACTTTTCCTGTTCACCTGGTGAAATGTCCCGTGCGTATTAAACAATCAGGGGAACACACTCTTCTCACTTATACTGTTCACCTGGTGACATGTCCCGTGTGCATTAAACAATCAGGAGAACACACTCTCCTCAATTATACTGCTCACCTGGTAACATGTCCCGTGTGCATTAAAGTATCAGAGGAACACACTGTCCTCACTTATACTGTTCACCTGGTAACATGTCCCGTGTGTATTAAACCATCAGGGGAACACTCTCTCCTCACTTATACTGTTCACCTGGTGACATGTCCCGTGTGTATTAAGCAATCATGGGATCACAATCTCCTCACTTATATTGTTCATCTGGTAACATGTCCCGTGTATATTAAACCATCATGGGAACACACTCTCCTCACTTATACTGTTCACCTGGTAACATGTCCTGTGTATATTAAACCATCAGGGGAACACACTCTCCTCACTTTTACTGTTCACCTGGTGACATGTCCCATGTTTATTAAACCATAAGGGGAACACACTCTCCTCACTTGTAGAGTTCACCTGGTAACATGTCCCGTGTGTATTAAACAATCAGGGGAACACACTCTCCTCACTTATTCAGTTCACCTGGTGACATGTCCCGTGTGCATTAAACAATCAGGGAAACACACTCTCCTCACTTACTCTGTTCACCTATTAACATGTCCCGTGTGTATTAAACAATCAGGGGAACACACTCTCTTCACTTATACTGTTCATCTGGTAACATGTCCCGTGCTTATTAAACAATCAGGGAAACACACTCTCCTCACTTATACTGTTCACCTGGTGACATGTCCCGTGTGTATTAAACAATCAGGGGAACACACTCTCCTCACTTATAGTGTTCACCTGGTAACATGTCCCGTGTATATTAAACCATGAGGGGAACACACTCTCTTCACTTATCCTGTTCACCTGGTAACATGTCCTGTGTGCATTAAACAATCAGGGGAACACACTCTCCTCACTTATTCTGTTCAAATGGTGAAATGTCCCGTGTGCATTAAACAATCAGGGGAACACACTCTCCTCACTTATTCTGTTCACCTGTTGACATGTCCCGTGTGCATTAAACAATCAGGGGAAGACACTCTCCTCACTTATTCTGATCACCTATTAACAGGTCCCGTGTGTATAAAACATTCAGGGGAACACACTCTCCTCACTTATTCTGTTCACCTGGTAACATGTCCTGTGTGTATTAAACAATCAGGGGAACACACTCTCCTCACTTATACTGTTCACCTGGTAACATGTCCCGTGTGTATTAAACAATTAGGGGAACACACTCTCCTCACATATTCCGTACAAATGGTAACATGTCCTGTGTGTATTAAACAATCAGGGGAACACACTCTCCTCACTTATACTGTTCACCTGGTAACATGTCCCGTGTGTATTAAACGATCAGGGGAACACACTCTGCTCACTTATACTTTTCACCTGGTAACATGTCCCGTGTATATTAAACAATCAGGGGAACACACTCTGCTCACTGAAACTGTTCACCTGGTAACATGTCCCGTGTGTATTAAACAATCAGGGGAACACACACTCCTCACTTATACTGTTCACCTGGGAACATGTCCCGTGTGTATAAAACAATCAGGGGAACACACTCTCCTCACTTATACTGTTCACCTGGTAACATGTCCCGTGTAATTTAAACCATCATGGGAACTCACTCTCCTCACTTATAGATTTCACCTGGTAACATGTCCCGTGTGCATTAAACAATCAGGGGAACGCACTCTCCTCACTTATACTGTTCACCTGGTAACATGTCCTGTGTGCATTAAACAATCAGGGGAACACACTCTCCTCACTTATTCTGTTCAAATGGTGAAATGTCCCGTGTGCATTAAACAATCAGGGGAACACACTCTCCTCACTTATTCCGTACAAATGGTAACATGTCCTGTGTGTATTAAACAATCAGGGGAACACACTCTCCTCACTTATTCTGTACACCTGGTGACATGTCCCGTGTGTATTAAACAATCAGGGGAACGCACTCTCCTCACTTATACTGTTCACCTGGTAACATGTCCCGTGTAAATTAAACCATCAGGGGAACACACTCTCCTCACTTTTCCTGTTCACCTGGTAACATGTCCCGTGCGTATTAAACAATCAGGGGAACACACACTCCTCACTTATACTGTTCACCTGGTGACATGTCCCGTGCGTATTAAACAATCAGGGGAACACACTCTCCTCACTTATACTTTTCACCTGGTAACAAGTCCGGTGGGCTTTAAACCATCATGGGAAAACACTCTCCTCACTATTCTGTTCACCTGTTAACATGTCCCGTGTGAATTAAACATTCAGGGGAACACACTCTGCTCACTTCTACTGTTCACCTGGTAACATGTCCTGTGTATATTAAACCATCAGGGGAACACACTCTCTTCACTTATACTGTTCACCTGGTAACATGTCCCATGTATATGTAACCATCAGGGGAACACACTCTCCTCACTTAAACTGTTCACCTGGTGACCTGTCCCGTGTGCATTAAACAATCAGGGGAACACACTCTCCTCAGTTATACTGTTCACCTGGTAACATGTCCTTTGTATATTAAACCATCAGGGGAACACACTCTCCTCACTTATACTGTTCACCTGGTAACATGTCCCCTGTATATTAAACAATCAGGGGAACACAATCTCCTCACTTATTCTGCTCACCTGGTGACATGTCCCGTGTGCATTAAACAATCACGGGAACACACTCTCCTCACTTATAGTGTTCACCTGGTGACATGTCCCGTGTATATTAAACAATCAGGGGAACACACTCTCCTCACTTATACTGTTCACCTGGTAACATGTCCCGTGTATATTAAACCATCAGGGGAACACACTCTCCTCACTTATACTGTTCACCTGGTAACATGTCCCGTGTACATTAAACAATCTGGGGAACACACTCTCCTCACTTATTCTGTTCACCTGGTGACATGTCCCGTGTGCATTAAACAATCACGGGAACACACTCTCCTCACTTATACTGTTCACCAGGTAACATGTCCCTGGTGTATTAAACAATCAGGGGAACACACTCTCTTCACTTATACTGTTCACCTGGTGACATGCCCATGTGTATAAAACAATCAGGGGAACACTCTCTCCTCACTTATACGGTTCACCTGGTGACATGTCCCGTGAGTATAAAACAATCAGGGGAACACACTCTCCTCACTTATACGGTTCACCTGGTGACATGTCCCGTGTAATTTAAACCATCATGGGAACTCACTCTCCTCACTTTTAGATTTCACCTGGTAACATGTCCCGTGTGCATTAAACAATCAGGGGAACGCACTCTCCTCACTTATACTGTTCACCTGGTAACATGTCCTGTGTGCATTAAACAATCAGGGGAACACACTCTCCTCACTTATTCTGTTCAAATGGTGAAATGTCCCGTGTGCATTAAACAATCAGGGGAACACACTCTCCTCACTTATTCCGTACAAATGGTAACATGTCCTGTGTGTATTAAACAATCAGGGGAACACACTCTCCTCACTTATTCTGTACAACTGGTGACATGTCCCGTGTGTATTAAACAATCAGGGGAACGCACTCTCCTCACTTATACTGTTCACCTGGTAACATGTCCCGTGTAAATTAAACCATCAGGGGAACACACTCTCCTCACTTTTCCTGTTCACCTGGTAACATGTCCCGTGCGTATTAAACAATCAGGGGAACACACACTCCTCACTTATACTGTTCACCTGGTGACATGTCCCGTGCGTATTAAACAATCAGGGGAACACACTCTCCTCACTTATACTTTTCACCTGGTAACATGTCCGGTGGGCTTTAAACCATCATGGGAAAACACTCTCCTCACTATTCTGTTCACCTGTTAACATGTCCCGTGTGAATTAAACATTCAGGGGAACACACTCTGCTCACTTCTACTGTTCACCTGGTAACATGTCCTGTGTATATTAAACCATCAGGGGAACACACTCTCTTCACTTATACTGTTCACCTGGTAACATGTCCCATGCATATGAAACCATCAGGGGAACACACTCTCCTCACTTATACTGTTCACCTGGTGACCTGTCCCGTGTGAATTAAACAATCAGGGGAACACAGTCTCCTCAGTTTTACTGTTCACCTGGTAACATGTCCTTTGTATATTAAACCATCAGGGGAACACACTCTCCTTCCTTATACTGTTCACCTGGTAACATGTCCCCTGTATATTAAACAATCAGGGGAACACAATCTCCTCACTTATTCTGCTCACCTGGTGACATGTCCCGTGTGCATTAAACAATCACGGGAACACACTCTCCTCACTTATAGTGTTCACCTGGTGACATGTCCCGTGTATATTAAACAATCAGGGGAACACACTCTCCTCACTTATACTGTTCACCTGGTAACATGTCCCGTGTATATTAAACCATCAGGGGAACACACTCTCCTCACTTATACTGTTCACCTGGTAACATGTCCCGTGTGTATAAAACAATCTGGGGAACACACTCTCCTCACTTATTCTGTTCACCTGGTGACATGTCCCGTGTGCATTAAACAATCACGGGAACACACTCTCCTCACTTATACTGTTCACCTGGTAACATGTCCCTGGTGTATTAAACAATCAGGGGAACACACTCTCCTCACTTATACTGTTCACCTGGTGACATGCCCATGTGTATAAAACAATCAGGGGAACACTCTCTCCTCACTTATACGGTTCACCTGGTGACATGTCCCGTGTGTATAAAACAATCAGGGGAACACACTCTCCTCACTTATACGGTTCACCTGGTGACATGTCCTGTGTGCATTAAACAATCAGGGGAACACACTCTCCTCACTTATACTGTTCCTGAGTTGACATGTCCTGTGTATATTAAACTATCAGGGGAATACACTCTCCTCACTTATACTGTTCACCTGGTAACATGTCCCGTGTGTATTAAACAATCAGGGGAACACACTGTCCTCACTTATCCTGTTCATCTGTTAACATGTCCCGTGCATATTAAACAATCAGGGGAACACACTCTCCTCACTTATACTGTTCATCTAGTAACATTTCCCGTGCGTTTTAAACAATCAGGGGAACACACTCTCCTCACTTAGACTGTTCATCTGGTAACATGTCCCGTGCGTATTAAACAATCAGGGGAACACACTCTCCTCACTTATACTGTTCACCTGGTGACATGTCCCGTGCGTATTGAACAATCAGGGGAACACACGCTCCTCACTTATACTTTTCACCTGGTAACATGTCCCATGGGCTTTAAACCATCATGGGAAAACACTCTCCTCACTATTCTGTTCACCTGGTAACATGTCCCGTGTGAATTAAACATTCAGGGGAACACACTCTGCTCACTTCTACTGTTCACCTGGTAACATGTCCTGTGTATATTAAACCATCAGGGGAACACACTCTCTTCACTTATACTGTTCACCTGGTAACATGTCCCATGTATATGAAACCATCAGGGGAACACACTCTCCTCACTTATACTGTTCATCTGGTGACCTGTCCCGTGTGCATTAAACAATCAGGGGAACACACTCTCCTCACTTATACTGTTCACCTGGTAACATGTCCCGTGTATATTAAACCATCAGGGGAACACACTCTGCTCACTTATACTGTTCACCTGGTAACATGTCCCGTGTATATTAAACAATCAGGGGAACACACTCTCCTCACTTATTCTGTTCACCTGGTGACATGTCCCGTGTGCATTAAACAATCACGGGAACACACTCTCCTCACTTATACTGTTCACCTGGTAACATGTCCCGTGTGTATTAAACAATCAGGGGAACACACTCTCCTCACTTATACTGTTCACCTGGTGACATGTCCCATGTGTATAAAACAATCAGGGGAACACTCTCTCCTCACTTATACTGTTCACCTGGTGACATGTCCCGTGTGTATAAAACAATCAGTGGAACACACTCTCCTCACTTATACGGTTCACCTGGTGACATGTCCTGTGTGTATTAAACAATCAGGGGAACACACTCTCCTCACTTATACGGTTCACCTGGTGACATGTCCCGTGTGTATAAAACAATCAGGGGAACACATTCTCCTCACTTATACTGTTCACCTGGTAACATGTCCCGTGTATATTAAACCATCAGGGGAACACACTCTCCTCACTTATACTGTTCACCTGGTAACATGTCCCGTGTATATTAAACAATCCGGGGAACACACTCTCCTCTCTTATTCTGTTCACCTGGTGACATGTCCCGTGTGCATTAAACAAGTACGGGAACACACTCTCCTCACTTATACTGTTCACCTGGTGACATGTCATGTGTGCTTTAAACAATCAGGGGAACACACTCTCCTCACTTATACTGTTCACCTGGTAACATGTCCCGTGTGCATGAAACAATCAGGGGAACACACTCTCCTCACTTATGCAGTTCACCTGGTGACATATCCCGTCAGTATTAAACCATCAGGGGAACACACTCTCCTCACTTATACTGTTCACCTGGTAACATGGCCCGTGTGTATTAAACAATCAGGGGAACACACTCTCCTCACTTATTCTGTATAAATGGTGACATGTCCCGTGTGCATAAAACATTCAGAGGAACACACTCTCCTCACTAATACTGTTCACCTGGTGACATGTCCCGTGTGTATTAAACATTCAGGGGAACACAATCCCCTCAATTATACTGTTCATCTGGTAACATGTCCTGTGTGTATTAAACAATCAGGGGAACACACTCTCCTCACTTATACTGTTCACCTCGTAACATGTCCCGTGTGTATTAAACATTCAGGGAACACACTCTCGTCAATTATACTCTTCACCTGGTAACATGTCCCGTGTGCATTAAACCATCAGGGGAACACACTCTCCTCACTTATACTGTTCACCTGGTAACATGTCCCGTGTGTATTAAACAATCGGGGGAACACACTCTCCTCACTTATACTGTTCACCTGGTAACATGTCCCGTGTGTATTAAACAAGCAGGGGAACACACTCTCCTGACTTATACTGTTCACCTGGTAACATGTCCCGTGTGTATTAAACAATCAGGGGAACACACACTCCTCACTTATACTGTTCACCTGGTAACATGTCCCGTGTAAGTTAAACCATCATGGGAACTCACTCTCCTCACTTATAGATTTCACCTGGTAACATGTCCCGTGTGCATTAAACAATCAGGGGAACAAACTCTCCTCACTTATACTTTTCACCTGGTAACATGTCCCGTGCACGTTAAACCATCAGGGGAAAAAACTCTCCTCACTATTCTGTTCACCTGTAACATGTCCTGTGTGCATTAAACAATCAGCGGAACACACTCTCCTCACTTATGCTGTTCACCTGGTGACATGTCCCGTCAGTATTAAACCATCAGGGGAACACACTCTCCTCACTTATACTGTTCATCTGGTAACATGGCCCGTGTGTATTAAACAATCAGGGGAACACACTCTCCTCACTTATTCTGTTCAAATGGTGACATGTCCCGTGTGCATTAAACAATCAGGGGAACACACTCTCCTCACTTATACTGTTCACCTGGTAACATGTCCCGTGTGTATTAAACATTCAGGGGAACACACTCTCCTCAATTATACTGTTCATCTGGTAACATGTCCCGTGTGTATTAAACAATCAGGGGAACACACTCTCCTCACTTATACTGTTCACCTGGTAACATGTCCCGTGTGTATTAAACATTCAGGGGAACACACTCTCCTCACTTATACTGTTCACCTGGTAACATGTCCCGTGTGCATTAAACCATCAAGGGAACACACTCTCCTCACTATTCTGTTCACCTGGTAACATGTCCTGTGTGTATTAAACAATCAGGGGAACACACTCTCCTCACTTATGCTGTTCACCTGGTAACATGTCCCGTGTGTATTAAACAATCAGGGGAACACACTCTCCTCACTTATACTGTTCACCTGGTAACATGTCCCGTGTGTATTAAACAATCAGGGGAACACACTCTCCTCACTTATACTGTTCATCTGGTAACATGGCCCGTGTGTATTAAACAATCAGGGGAACACACTCTCCTCACTTATTCTGTTCAAATGGTGACATGTCCCGTGTGCATTAAACAATCAGGGGAACACACTCTCCTCACTTATACTGTTCACCTGGTAACATGTCCCGTGTGCATTAAACCATCATGGGAACACACTCTCCTCACTATTCTGTTCACCTGGTAACATGTCCTGTGTGTATTAAACAATCAGGGGAACACACTCTCCTCACTTATACTGTTCACCTGGTAACATGTCCCGTGTGTATTAAACAATCAGGGGAACACACTCTCCTCACTTATACTTTTCACCTGGTGACATGTCCTGTGTGTATTAAACAATCAGGGGAACACACTCTCCTCACTTATACTGTTCACCTGGTAACATGTCCCGTGTGTATTAAACAATCGGGGGAACACACACTCCTCACTTATACTGTTCACCTGGTAACATGTCCCGTGTGTATAAAACAATCAGGGGAACACACTCTCCTCACTTATACTGTTCACCTGGTAGCATGTCCCGTGTAAGTTCAACCATTATGGGAACACACTCTCCTCACTTATACTGTTCATCTGGTAACATGGCCCGTGTGTATTAAACAATCAGGGGAACACACTCTCCTCACTTATTCTGTTCAAATGGTGACATGTCCCGTGTGCATTAAACAATCAGGGGAACACACTCTCCTCACTTATACTGTTCACCTGGTAACATGTCCCGTGTGTATTAAACATTCAGGGGAACACACTCTCCTCAATTATACTGTTCATCTGGTAACATGTCCCGTGTGTATTAAACAATCAGGGGAGCACTCTCTCCTCACTTATACTGTTCACCTGGTAACATGTCCCGTCTGTATTAAACATTCAGGGGAACACACTCTCCTCACTTATACTGTTCATCTGGTAACATGTCCTGTGTGTATTAAACAATCAGGGGAACACACTCTCCTCACTTATACTGTTCACCTCGTAACATGTCCCGTGTGTATTAAACATTCAGGGAACACACTCTCGTCAATTATACTCTTCATCTGGTAACATGTCCCGTGTGTATTAAACAATCAGGGGAACACACTCTCCTCACTTATACTGTTCACCTGGTAACATGTCCCGTGTTTAGTAAACATTCAGGGGAACACACTCTCCTCACTTATACTGTTCACCTGGTAACATGTCCCGTGTGCATTAAACCATCAGGGGAACACACTCTCCTCACTTATACTGTTCACCTGGTAACATGTCCCGTGTGTATTAAACAATCAGGGGAACACACTCTCCTCACTTATACTGTTCATCTGGTAACATGGCCCGTGTGTATTAAACAATCAGGGGAACACACTCTCCTCACTTATTCTGTTCAAATGGTGACATGTCCCGTGTGCATTAAACAATCAGGGGAACACACTCTCCTCACTTATACTGTTCACCTGGTAACATGTCCCGTGTGTATTAAACATTCAGGGGAACACACTCTCCTCAATTATACTGTTCATCTGGTAACATGTCCCGTGTGTATTAAACAATCAGGGGAGCACTCTCTCCTCACGTATACTGTTCACCTGGTAACATGTCCCGTCTGTATTAAACATTCAGGGGAACACACTCTCCTCACTTATACTGTTCACCTGGTAACATGTCCCGTGTGCATTAAACCATCATGGGAACACACTCTCCTCACTATTCTGTTCACCTGGTAACATGTCCTGTGTGTATTAAACAATCAGGGGAACACACTCTCCTCACTTATACTGTTCACCTGGTAACATGTCCCGTGTGTATTAAACAATCAGGGGAACACACTCTCCTCACTTATACTTTTCACCTGGTGACATGTCCTGTGTGTATTAAACAATCAGGGGAACACACTCTCCTCACTTATACTGTTCACCTGGTAACATGTCCCGTGTGTATTAAACAATCGGGGGAACACACACTCCTCACTTATACTGTTCACCTGGTAACATGTCCCGTGTGTATAAAACAATCAGGGGAACACACTCTCCTCACTTATACTGTTCACCTGGTAGCATGTCCCGTGTAAGTTCAACCATTATGGGAACACACTCTCCTCACTTATACTGTTCATCTGGTAACATGGCCCGTGTGTATTAAACAATCAGGGGAACACACTCTCCTCACTTATTCTGTTCAAATGGTGACATGTCCCGTGTGCATTAAACAATCAGGGGAACACACTCTCCTCACTTATACTGTTCACCTGGTAACATGTCCCGTGTGTATTAAACATTCAGGGGAACACACTCTCCTCAATTATACTGTTCATCTGGTAACATGTCCCGTGTGTATTAAACAATCAGGGGAGCACTCTCTCCTCACTTATACTGTTCACCTGGTAACATGTCCCGTCTGTATTAAACATTCAGGGGAACACACTCTCCTCACTTATACTGTTCACCTGGTAACATGTCCCGTGTGCATTAAACCATCATGGGAACACACTCTCCTCACTATTCTGTTCACCTGGTAACATGTCCTGTGTGTATTAAACAATCAGGGGAACACACTCTCCTCACTTATACTGTTCACCTGGTAACATGTCCCGTGTGTATTAAACAATCAGGGGAACACACTCTCCTCACTTATACTTTTCACCTGGTGACATGTCCTGTGTGTATTAAACAATCAGGGGAACACACTCTCCTCACTTATACTGTTCACCTGGTAACATGTCCCGTGTGTATTGAACAATCGGGGGAACACACACTCCTCACTTATACTGTTCACCTGGTAACATGTCCCGTGTGTATAAAACAATCAGGGGAACACACTCTCCTCACTTATACTGTTCACCTGGTAGCATGTCCCGTGTAAGTTCAACCATTATGGGAACTCACTCTCCTCACTTATAGATTTCACCTGGTAACATGTCCCGTGTGCATTAAACAATCAGGGGAACACACTCTCCTCACTGATAGATTTCACCTTGTGACATGTCCCGTGCACGTTAAACCATCAGGGGAAAAAACTCTCCTCACTATTCTGTTCACCTGGTAACATGTCCCGTGTGCATAAAACAATCAGCGGAACACACTCTCCTCACTTATACTGTTCACTTGGTGACATGTCCCGTGTGCATAAAACAATCAGGGGAACACACTCTCCTCACTTATAAAGTTCACCTGGTGACATGTCCCGTGTGTATAAAACAATCAGGGGAACACTCTCTCCTCACTTATACAGTTCACCTGCTGACATGTCCCGTGTGCATTAAACAATCGGGGGAACACACTCACCTCACTTATTATGTTCACCTGGTGACATGTCCCGTTCGTATTAAACAATCAGGGGAACACACTCTACTCACTTCTAAAGTTCACCTGGTGACATGTCCCGTGTGCATTAAACAATCAGGAGAACAAACTCTCCTCACTTATACTGTTCATCTGGTACCATGTCCCGTTCGTATTAAACAATCAGGGGAACACACTCTACTCACTTATAACGTTCACCTGGTGACATGTCCCGTGTATATTAATCCATCAGGGGAACACACTCTCCTCACTTATACTGTTCACCTGGTAACATGTTCCGTGTATATGAAACCATCAGGGGAACACACTCTCCTCCCTTCTACTGTTCACCTGGTAACATGTCCCGTGTGCATTAAAAAATCAGGGGAACACACTCTCCTCACTTATACTGTTTACCTTGTGACATGTCCCGTGCGTATTAAACAATTAGGGGAACACACTCTCCTCACTTATACTGTTCATCTGGTAACATGTCCCGTGCTTATTAAACAATCAAGGGAACACACTCTCCTCACTTATACTGTTCACCTGGTAACATGTCCCGTGTGCATTAAAAAATCAGGGGAACACACTCTCCTCAATTATACTGTTCATCTGGTAACGTGTCCCATGTATATTAAACCATCAGGGGAACACACTCTCCTCACTTATACTGTTCATCTGGTGATATGTCCCGTCGATATTACACCATAAGTGGAACACACTCTCCTCACTTAGACTTTTCCCCTGGTAACATGTGCCATGTATATGAAACCATCAGGGGAACACACTCTCCTCACTTCTACTGTTCACCTGGTAACATGTCCCGTGTATATTAAACCATCAGGGGAACACACTCTCCTCTCTTACACTGTTCACCTGGTAACATGTCCTGTGTGCATTAAACAATCAGGGGAACACACTCTCCTCACTTATACTGTTCATCTGGTAACATGTCCCGTGTGTATTAAACAATCAGGGGAACACACCCTCCTCTCTTATACTGTTCACCTGGTAACATGTCCCGTGTGCATAAAAAAATCAGGGGAACACACTCTCCTCACTTATCCTGTTCATGTGGTAACATGTCCCGTGTGCATTAAACAATCAGGGGAACACACTCTCCTCACTTATACTGTTCACCTGGTAACTTGTCCTGAGTGTATTAAGCAATCAGGGGAACACACATTCCTCACTTCTACTGTTCACCTGGTAACATGTCCCGTGTGCATTAAGCAATCAGGGGAAGACACTCTCCTCACTTATCCTGTTCACCTGGTAACATGTCCCGTGTGCATAAAAAAATCAGGGGAACACACTCTCCTCACTTATCCTGTTCATGTGGTAACATGTCCCGTGTATATTAAACCATCAGGGGAACACACTCTCCTCTCTTACACTGTTCACCTGGTAACATGTCCTGTGTGCATTAAACAATCAGGGGAACACACTCTCCTCACTTATACTGTTCATCTGGTAACATGTCCCGTGTGTATTAAACAATCAGGGGAACACACTCTCCTCTCTTATACTGTTCACCTGGTAACATGTCCCGTGTGCATAAAAAAATCAGGGGAACACACTCTCCTCACTTATCCTGTTCATGTGGTAACATGTCCCGTGTGCATTAAACAATCAGGGGAACACACTCTCCTCACTTATACTGTTCACCTCGTAACTTGTCCTGAGTGTAATAAGCAATCAGGGGAACACACTCTCCCCACTTAATCTGTTCACCTGGTGACATGTCACGTGTGCATTAAACAATCAGGGGAACACACTCTCTTCACTTATCCTGTTCATCTGGTAACATGTCCCGTGTGTATTAAACAATCAGGGGAACACATTCTCCTCACTTATACTGTTCACCTGGTAACATGTCCCGTGCGTATTAAACAATCAGGGGAACACACTCTCCTCACTTATACTGTTCACCTGGTGACATGTCCCGTGTGCATAAAACAATCAGCGGAACACACTCTCCTCACTTATACTGTTCACTTGGTGACATGTCCCGTGGGCATAAAACAATCAGGGGAACACACTCTCCTCACTTATAAAGTTCACCTGGTGACATGTCCCGTGTGTAGACAACAATCAGGGGAACACACTCTCCTCACTTATACTGTTCACCTGCTGACATGTCCCGTGTGCATTAAACAATCAGGGGAACACACTCTCCTCACTTATACTGTTCACTTGGTGACATGTCCCGTGTGTATAAAACAATCAGGGGAACACACTCTCCTCACTTATAAAGTTCACCTGGTGACATGTCCCGTGTGTATAAAACAATCAGGGGAACACTCTCTCCTCACTTATACAGTTCACCTGCTGACATGTCCCGTGTGCATTAAACAATCGGGGGAACACACTCACCTCACTTATTATGTTCACCTGGTGACATGTCCCGTTCGTATTAAACAATCAGGGGAACACACTCTACTCACTTATAAAGTTCACCTGGTGACATGTCCCGTGTGCATTAAACAATCAGGAGAACAAACTCTCCTCACTTATACTGTTCATCTGGTACCATGTCCCGTTCGTATTAAACAATCAGGGGAACACACTCTACTCACTTATAAAGTTCACCTGGTGACATGTCCCGTGTATATTAATCCATCAGGGGAACACACTCTCCTCACTTATACTGTTCACCTGGTAACATGTTCCGTGTATATGAAACCATCAGGGGAACACACTCTCCTCCCTTCTACTGTTCACCTGGTAACATGTCCCGTGTGCATTAAAAAATCAGGGGAACACACTCTCCTCACTTATACTGTTTACCTTGTGACATGTCCCGTGCGTATTAAACAATTAGGGGAACACACTCTCCTCACTTATACTGTTCATCTGGTAACATGTCCCGTGCTTATTAAACAATCAAGGGAACACACTCTCCTCAATTATACTGTTCACCTGGTAACATGTCCCGTGTGCATTAAAAAATCAGGGGAACACACTCTCCTCACTTATACTGTTCATCTGGTAACGTGTCCCATGTATATTAAACCATCAGGGGAACACACTCTCCTCACTTATACTGTTCATCTGGTGATATGTCCCGTCGATATTACACCATAAGTGGAACACACTCTCCTCACTTATACTTTTCCCCTGGTAACATGTGCCATGTATATGAAACCATCAGGGGAACACACTCTCCTCACTTCTACTGTTCACCTGGTAACATGTCCCGTGTATATTAAACCATCAGGGGAACACACTCTCCTCTCTTACACTGTTCACCTGGTAACATGTCCTGTGTGCATTAAACAATCAGGGGAACACACTCTCCTCACTTATGCTGTTCACCTGGTGACATGTCCCGTATGCATAAAACAATCAGCGGAACACACTCTCCTCACTTATACTGTTCACTTGGTGACATGTCCCGTGTGCATAAAACAATCAGGGGAACACACTCTCCTCACTTATAAAGTTCACCTGGTGACATGTCCCGTGTGTAGACAACAATCAGGGGAACACACTCTCCTCACTTATACTGTTCACCTGCTGACATGTCCCGTGTGCATTAAACAATCAGGGGAACACACTCTCCTCACTTATACTGTTCACTTGGTGACATGTCCCGTGTGTATAAAACAATCAGGGGAACACACTCTCCTCACTTATAAAGTTCACCTGGTGACATGTCCCGTGTGTATAAAACAATCAGGGGAACACTCTCTCCTCACTTATACAGTTCACCTGCTGACATGTCCCGTGTGCATTAAACAATCGGGGGAACACACTCACCTCACTTATTATGTTCACCTGGTGACATGTCCCGTTCGTATTAAACAATCAGGGGAACACACTCTACTCGCTTATAAAGTTCACCTGGTGACATGTCCCGTGTGCATTAAACAATCAGGAGAACAAACTCTCCTCACTTATACTGTTCATCTGGTACCATGTCCCGTTCGTATTAAACAATCAGGGGAACACACTCTACTCACTTATAAAGTTCACCTGGTGACATGTCCCGTGTATATTAATCCATCAGGGGAACACACTCTCCTCAATTATACTGTTCACCTGGTAACATGTTCCGTGTATATGAAACCATCAGGGGAACACACTCTCCTCCCTTCTACTGTTCACCTGGTAACATGTCCCGTGTGCATTAAAAAATCAGGGGAACACACTCTCCTCACTTATACTGTTTACCTTGTGACATGTCCCGTGCGTATTAAACAATTAGGGGAACACACTCTCCTCACTTATACTGTTCATCTGGTAACGTGTCCCATGTATATTAAACCATCAGGGGAACACACTCCCCTCACTTATACTGTTCATCTGGTGATATGTCCCGTCGATATTACACCATAAGTGGAACACACTCTCCTCACTTAGACTTTTCCCCTGGTAACATGTGCCATGTATATGAAACCATCAGGGGAACTCACTCTCCTCACTTACACTGTTCACCTGGTAACATGTCCCGTGTATATTAAACCATCAGGGGAACACACTCTCCTCTCTTACACTGTTCACCTTCTAACATGTCCTGTGTGCATTAAACAATCAGGGGAACACACTCTCCTCACTTATACTGTTCATCTGGTAACATGTCCCGTGTGTATTAAACAATCAGGGGAACACACTCTCCTCTCTTATACTGTTCACCTGGTAACATGTCCCGTGTGCATAAAAAAATCAGGGGAACACACTCTCCTCACTTATCCTGTTCATGTGGTAACATGTCCCGTGTGCATTAAACAATCAGGGGAACACACTCTCCTCACTTATACTGTTCACCTGGTAACTTGTCCTGAGTGTATTAAGCAATCAGGGGAACACACATTCCTCACTTCTACTGTTCACCTGGTAACATGTCCCGTGTGCATTAAGCAATCAGGGGAAGACACTCTCCTCACTTATCCTGTTCACCTGGTGACATGTCCCGTGTGCATAAAAAAATCAGGGGAACACACTCTCCTCACTTATCCTGTTCATGTGGTAACATGTCCCGTGTGCATTAAACAATCAAGGGAACACACTCTCCTCACTTATACTGTTCACCTGGTAACTTGTCCTGAGTGTATTAAGCAATCAGGGGAACACACACTCCTCACTTCTGCTGTTCAGCTGGTAACATGTCCCGTGTATATTAAACCATCAGGGGAACACAATCTCCTCAATTATACTGTTCATCTGGTAACATGTCCTGTGTATATTAAACGATCAGGGGAAAACACTCTCCTCACTTATACTGTTCACCTGGTGACATGCCCCGTGTTTATTAAACAATCAGGGGAACACACTCTTCTCACTTATACTGTTCACCTGGTAACATGTCCCGTGTACATGAAACCATCAGGGGAAAACATTCTACTCACTTTAATACACACGGGACATGTTAGCATGTGAACAGAATAGTGAGGAGAGTGTTTTCCACTGATGGTTTAATACGCACGGGACATGTTACCAGGTGAACAGTATAATTGAGGAGACTGTGTTCCCCTGATTGATTAATATACACGGGACATGTTACCAGGTGAACATTATAAGTGAGGAGAGTGTGTTCCCCTGATGGTTTAATATACACGGGACATGTTACCAGGTGAACAGTATAAGTGAGGAGAGTGTGTTCCACTGATTGTTTAATGCACACGGGACATGTTACCAGGTGAACAATATAAGTGAGGAGAGTGTGTTCCCCTGATGGTTTAATATACACAGGACACGTTACCAGATAAAAGTATAAGTGAGGAGAGTGTGTTCCCCTGATTGTTTAATATACACAGGACACGTTACCAGATGAAAAGTATAAGTGAGGAGAGTGTGTTCCCCTGATGGTTTAAAATACACAGGACACGTTACCAGATGAACAGTATAAGTGAGGAGAGTGTGTTCCCCTGATGGCTTAATATACACAGGACACGTTACCAGATGAAAAGTATAAGTGAGGAGAGTGTGTTCCCCTGATTTTTTAATGCACATGGGACATGTTACCAGGTGAACAGTAGAAGTGAGGAGAGTGTGTTCCCCTGATGGGTTTATCTTCACAGGACATGTTACCAGGTGAAGAGAATAAGTGAGGAGAGTGTGTTCCCCTGATTGTTTAATACACACAGGACATGTTACCAGGTGAACAGTATAAGTGAGGAGAGAGATTTCCCCTGATTGTTCAACACACACTGGACATGTTACCAGGAGAACAGTATAAGTGAGGAGAGTGTGTTCCCCTGATTGTTTAATGCACACGGGACATGTTACCAGGTGAACAGTATAAGTGAGGAGAGTGTGTTCCCCTGATGGTTTAACATAAACGGGACATGTTCCCAAGTGAACAGTATAACTGAGGAGATTGTGTTCCCCTGATGGTTTAACACACACGCGACATGTTACGAGGTGAACAGTATAAGTGAGCAGAGTGTGTTCCCCTGATGGTTTAATATACACGGGACATGTCACCAGATGAACAGTATAAGTGAGGAGAGTGTGTCCCCCTGATGATTAAAGACGCACAGGACATGTTCCCAAGTGAACAGTATAAGTGAGGAGATTGTGTTCCCCTGATGGTTTAATATACACGGGACATGTCACCAGGTGAACAGCAGAAGTGAGGAGAGTGTGTTCTCCTGATTGTGTAATATACACCGGACATGTTACCAGGTGAACAGCATATGAGAGGAGAGTCTGTTCCCCTCATGGTTTAACATACAAGGGACACGTCACCAGGTGAACAGTATAAGTGAGGAGAGTGTGTTCCCCTGATGGTTTAATACACATGGAACATGTCACCAGGTGAAAAGTATAAGTGAGGAGAATGTTTTCCCCTGATGGTTTAATATGCGCGGGACATGTATCCTGGTGAACCGGATAAGTGAGGGGAATGTGTTCCCCTGATGGTTTAATACGTACGGGACATGTTACCAGGTGAACAGTATAGGTGAGGAGAGTGTGTTCCCCTGATGGTTTAATATACACGGGACATGTTACCACATGAACAGGATAAGTGAGGAGAGTGTGTTCCCCTGATGGATAAATGCACACAGGACATGTTACCAGGTGAACAGTATAAGTGAGCAGAATGTGTTCCCCTGATGGTTTAATATACACAGGACATGTTACCAGATGAACTGTATAAGTGGGCCGAGTGTGTTCCCCTGATTGTTTAATAAGCACGGGACATGTTACCAGGTGAACAGTATAAGTGAGGAGACTGTGTTCCCCTGATGGATAAATGCACACAGGACATGTTACCAGGTGAGCAGTACAAGTGAGCAGAGTGTGTTCCACTGATGGTTTAATACACTGGGGACATGTTACCAGATGAACTCTACAAGTGAGGAGGGTGTGTTCCCCTGATGGTTTAATCTATACAGTACATGTTGCCAGGTGAACAGTATAAGTAAGCAGAGTGTGTTCCCCTGATTGTTTAATATACATGGGACATGTTACCACATGAACAGTATAAGTGAGTAGAGTGTGTTCCCCTGATGGTGTAATACGCACGGTACATGTTACCAGGTGTACAGTATAAGTAAGGAGAGTGTGTTCCCCTGATGGTTTAATATACACAGGAAATGTAACCAGGTGAACAGTATATGTGAGGGGAATGTGTTCACCTGATTGTTTAATAAACACGGGACATGTTACCAGATGAGCAGTATAAGTGAGGAGAGTGTGTTCCCCTGGTGGTTTAATATCGACGGGACAAGTTGCCAGGTGAACAGTATAAGTGAGGAGAGTGTGTTCCCCTGATGCTTTAATACGAACGGGACATGTTACCAGGTGAACAGTGTAAGTGAGGAGAGTGTGTTCCCCTGATTGTTTAATAAACACGGGACATGTTACCAGATGAGCAGTATAAGTGAGGAGAGTGTGTTCCCCTGGTGGTTTAATATCGACGGGACAAGTTGCCAGGTGAACAGTATAAGTGAGGAGAGTGTGTTCCCCTGATGCTTTAATACACACGGGACATGTCACCAGGTGAAAAGTATAAGTGAGGAGAGTGTGTTCCCCTGATTTTATAATACACACTGGACATGTTACCAGATGAACTGTATAAGTGAGGAGAGTGTGTTCCCCTGATGGTTTAATATACATGGGACATGTTACCAGCTCTAGAGTAGTAGTGAGGAGAGTGTGTTCCCCTGATTGTTTAATACGCAAGGGACATGTCACCAGATGAACAGTATAAGTGAGGAGACTGTGTTCCCCTGATGGTTTAATGCACACAGGACATGTTACATGGTGAACAGTATAAGTGAGGAGACTGTGTTCCCCTGATGGTTTAATATACACGGGACATGTTACCAGGTGAACAGTATAAGTGAGGAGAGTGTGTTCCACTGATTGTTTAATGCACACGGGACATGTCACCAGGGGAACCGTCTAAGTGAGGTGTGTGTGTTCCCCTGATGGTTTAATATCCACGGGACATGTTACCAGTTGAAAAGTATAAGTGAGGAGAGTGTGTTCCCCTGATTTTTTAATGCACACGGGACATTTTGCCAGGTGAACAGCATACGAGAGGAGAGCCTTTTCCCCTCATGGTTTAATATACACGGGACACGTCACCAGGTGAACAGTATAATTGAGGAGAGTGTGTTCCCCTGATGGTTTAATACACATGGAACATGTCACCAGGTGAAAAGTATAAGTGAGGAGAATGTTTTCCCCTGATGGTTTAATATACACTGGACATGTAACCTGGTGAACAGTATAAGTGAGGAGAATGTGTTCCCCTGATGGTTTAATACGAATGGGACATGTTACCAGGTGAACAGTATAAGTGAGGAGAGTGTGTTCCCCTGATTGTTTAATACACACGGGACATGTTAACAGATGAGCAGTATAAGTGAGGAGAGTGTGTTACCCTGGTGGTTTAATATACACGGGACATGTTGCCAGGTGAACAGTATAAGTGAGGAGACTGTGTTCCCATGATGTTTTAATAGACACGGGACATGTCACCAGGGGAACAGTGTAAGTGAGGAGAGTGTGTTCCCCTGATTGTTTAATATACACGGGACATGTTACCAGCTCTAGAGCAGAAGTGAGAAGAGTGTGTTCCCCTAATTGTTTAATACGCACGGGACATGTCACCAGGTGAACAGTATAAGTGAGGAGAGTGTGTTCCCCTGATGGTATAACACGCACGGGACATGTTACCAGGTGAACAGTACAATTGAGGAGAGTGTGTTCCCCTGTTGATTTTATATACGCGGGACATGTCACTAGGAGAACAGTATAAGGGAGGAGAGTGTGTTCCCCTGATTGTTTAACACACACGGTACATGTCACCAGGTGAACTCCATAAGTGAGGAGAGTGTGTTCCCCTGATGGTTTAATATACACGGGACATGTTACCAGTTGAACATTATAAGTGAGGAGAGTGTGTTCCCGTGATGGTTTAATATACACGGGACATGTTACCAGGTGAACAGTATAAGTGAGGAGAGTTTGTTCCCCTGATGGTTTAATACAGTCGGGGCATGTTACCAGGTGAACAGTATAGTTGAGGAGAGTGTGTTCCCCTGATGGTTTAATACACACGGGACATGTTACCAGGTGAACAGCATAAGAGAGGACAGTGTGTTCCCCTGATTGTTTAATACACATGGGACATGTTACCAGGTGGACTCTATAAGTGAGGAGAGTGTGTTCCACTGAAGGCTTAACATACACGGGACATGTCACAAGGTGAACATTATAAGTGTGGAGCGTGTGTTCCCCTGATGGTTTAATATACACGGGACATGTTACCAGGTGAACTGTGTAAGTGAGGAGAGTGTGTTCCCCTGATGGTTTAATACACACGGGACATGTTACCAGATGAACATTTTAAGTGAGGAGAGTATGTTCCACTGATGGCTTAATATACACGGGACATGTGACCAGGTGAACATTATAAGTGTGGAGAGTGTGTTCCCCTGATCGTTTAATACAGACGGGACATGTTACCAGGTGAACAGTATATGTGTGGAGAGAGTGTTCCCCTGATGGTTTAATACACACGGGAAATGTTACCAGGTGAACTCTTGAAGTGAGGAGAGTATGTTCCCCTGATCGTTTAATACCCACGGGACATGTTACCAGGTGAACATTATAAGTGTGAAGAGTGTGTTGTCCTGATGGTTTAATACAGACGGGACATGTTACCAGGTGAAAAGTATAATTGAGGAGAGTGTGTTCCCCTGAGGGTTTAATATACATGGAACATGTGACCAGGTGAACAGTATAAGTGAGGAGAGTGCGTTCCCCTGATGGTTTAATACACACGGGACATGTTACCTGGTGAACAGTATAAGTGTGGAGACGGTGTTCCCCTGATCGTTTAATACACACGGGACATGTTACCAGGTGAACAGTATAAGTGAGGAGAGTGTGTTCCCCTGATGGTTTAATATACACGGGATATGTTACCAGGTGAGCAGTATAAGTGAGGAGAGTGTGTTCCCCTGATTGTTTCATACACACAGGACATGTTACCAGGAGAGCAGGAAAAGTGAGGAGAGTGTGTTCCCCTGATTGTTTAATACACACAAGACATGTTACCAGGTGAGCAGTATAAGTGAGCAGAGTGTGTTCCCCTGAGGGTTTAGTTTACATGGGACATGTTACCAGGTGAACTCGATAAGTGAGGAGAGTGTCTTCCCCTGATTGTTTAATACAGACGGGACATGTTACCAGGTGAACAGTATAGGTGAGGAGAGTGTGTTCCCCTGATGGTTTAATACACACGGGACATGTTACCAGGTGAACAGTATAAGAGAGGACAGTGTGTTCCCCTGATTGTTTAATACACATGGGACATGTTACCAGGTGGACACCATAAGTGAGG